>NC_091993.1:59253553-59578494 GCF_044704955.1 Pristiophorus japonicus
TGGGGGCCAGTGTTGGGGTTCAATGTTGGGGGTCAGTGTTATGGGCTCGGTGTTGGGGGTTCAGTGTTGGTGTTTAGTGTCAGGGTTCAGTGCTGGGGGTCAGTATTGGGGGTTCAGCGTTAGGTTCAGTGTTCAAGGTTTAGTGTTGGGGTTCAGTGCTATGACTCGGTGTTGGGGTTCAGTGTTGGTGGTCCAGTGTTGGGGGTTCACTGTCGGGGTTCAGTGTTGGGGTCCAGTGTGGGGCTTCAATGTTGGGTTCAGTGCTGGGGTTCACTCTTGCGGGTTCAGTGTTGGGGTTCAGTGCTGGGAGGTCAGTGATGGGGTTCAGTGTTGGGGTCCAGTGTGGGGGTCCAGTGTTAGGGTTCAGTGCGGGAGTTCAGTGCTGGGGTTCAGTGTTGGGGCTCAGTGCTGGGAGGTCAGTGATGGCGTTCAGTGTTGGGGTCCAGTGTGGGAGTCCAGTGTTGGGGTTCAGTGCGGGAGTTCAGTGCTGGGGTTCAGTGTTGGGGTTCAGTTTTGGTGTTCTGCATTGGGAGTGCAGTGTTGGGGTTCAGTGGCAGTGTTCAGTGTTGTGGGGTTCAGTGTTGAGAATCTGTGTTGTGGGATTTGTGTTGGTGGTTCAGTGCTGGGGTTCAGTGTTGGGGTCCAGTGTGGGGGTTCAGCGCAGGAGTTCAGTGCTGGGGGTCCAGTGCTGGGGGTCAGTATTGGGGTTTCAGTGTTAGGGTTCAGTGTTCAGGGTTAGTGTTGGGGTTCAGTGCTATGGCTCGGTGTTGGGGTTCAGTGGTGGGGGGTTCAGTGTTGGGGGGTCAGTGTTGGTGTTCAGTGTTGGGGTTTAATGTTGGGGTTCAGTGTTGGACTGGTCCGTTTTGGGGGTTCAGTGTTGGGTGTTCATTGTTGGGGTTCAGTGTTGGGGATTCAGTGTTGGGGGTTCAATGTTGGGTTTAGTGTTGGGGGTCAGTGTTGGGGTGTTCAGTGTTGGGGGTCGGTGTTTGGGGTGTCAGTGTTGGGGTTCATTGTTGGGGGTTCGCTGTTGTGGGTTCAACTTTGGGGTTCAGTGTTAGGGTTCGGTGCTGGGGTTCGGTGTTGGGGTTCAGTGGTGGGGTTCAATGTTGGGGTTCAGTGTTATGGTTCAGTGTTGGGGTTCAGCGTTAGGGGCTCAGTTTTGGGGTCCCATGTCGGGGTTCTGTGTTGGGGGTCCAGTGTTGGGTTTCAGTATTAGGGTTCAGTGCTGGGGTCCAGTGCTGGTGTTCAGTGCTATGGCTCGGTGTTGGGTGTTCAGTGTTGGGGTTCAGTGTTGGGATTCAGTGTTGGGGGTTCAGTGTTGGGTGTTTTGTGTTGGTGGTTCAGTGTTGGGGGTTCAGTGTTGGGGTTCAGTTTTGGTGTTCAGCATTGGGAGTTCAGTGGTGGGGTTCAGTGGTGGCGTTCAGTGTTGGGGTTCATTGGTGGTGATTCGGTTTTGGGGTTCAGTAGTGGGGGTCAGTGTTGGGGTTCACTGTTTGGGTCCAGCGTTAGGGACTCAGTGTTGGGGGTTCAGTGTTGGGAATCAGTGTTGGTGGTTCTGTGTTGGGCGTTTTGTGTTGGTGGTTCAGTGTTGGGGGTCCAGTGCTGGGGTTCAGTGTTGGGGTCCATTGTTGGGGTTCAGTGCGGGAGTTCAGTGCTGGGGTTCAGTGCTGGGGGTTCAGTGTTGGGGTTCAGTATTGGGGGTTCGGTGTTAGGTTTCAGTGTTCAGGGGTAGTGTTGGGGTTCAGAGCTATGGCTCGGTGTTGGGGTTCAGTGGTGGGGGTTCAGTGTTGGGGGTTCAGTGTTGGGGGGTTCAGTGTTGGGAATCAGTGTTGGGCTTCATTGTTGGGGGTTGTGTGGTGGTGGTCCAGTGTTGGGGGTTCAGTGTTGGGGTTCAGTGTTGGGGTCCAGTGTGGGGGTTCAGTGAGGGTGTTCAGTGCTGGGATTCACTCTTGTGGGTTCAGTGGTGGGGTTCAGTGCTGGGAGGTCAGTGCTGGGGTTCAGTGTTGGGTGTTCAGTGTTGGGGTTCAGTGTTGGTGCTCAGCATTGGGAGTTCAGTGTTGGGGTTCAGTGTTGGGGTTCATTGGTGGGGTTCAGTGTTGAGAATCTGTGTTGTGGGTTTTGTGTTGGTGGTTCAGTGCTGGGGTCAGTGTTGGGGTCCAGTGTGGGGGTTCAGCGCAGGAGTTCAGTGCTGGGGGTTCAGTGCTGGGGGTCAGTATTGGGGTTTCAGTGTTAGGATTCAGTGTTCAGGGTTAGTGTTGGGGTTCAGTGCTATGGCTCGGTGTTGGGGTTCAGTGGTGGGGGGTTCAGTGTTGGGGGGTCAGTGTTGGTGTTCAGTGTTGGGGTTTAATGTTGGGGTTCAGTGTTGGACTGGTCTGTTTTGGGGGTTCAGTGTTGGGTGTTCATTGTTGGGGGTTCAGTGTTGGGGATTCAGTGTTGGGGGTTCAATGTTGGGTTTAGTGTTGGGGGTCAGTGTTGGGGTGTTCAGTGTTGGGGGTCGGTGTTTGGGGGTGTCAGTGTTGGGGTTCAGTGTTGGGGGTTCGCTGTTGTGGGTTCAACTTTGGGGTTCAGTGTTAGGGTTCGGTGCTGGGGTTCGGTGTCGGGGTTCAGTGGTGGGGGTTCAGTGTTGGGGTTCAGTGTTAGGGTTCAGTGTTGGGGTTCAGCGTTAGGGGCTCAGTTTTGGGGTCCCATGTCGGGGTTCTGTGTTGGGGGTCCAGTGTTGGGTTTCAGTATTAGGGTTCAGTGCTGGGGTCCAGTGCTGGTGTTCAGTGCTATGGCTCGGTGTTGGGTGTTCAGTGTTGGGGTTCAGTGTTGGGATTCAGTGTTGGTGGTTCTGTGTTGGGTGTTTTGTGTTGGTGGTTCAGTGTTGGGGGTTCAGTGCTGGGGTCCAGTGTGGGGGTTCAGTGTTGTGGTTCAGTGTTGGGGTTCAGTTTTGGTGTTCAGCATTGGGAGTTCAGTGGTGGGGTTCAGTGGTGGCGTTCAGTGTTGGGGTTCATTGGTGGTGATTCGGTTTTGGGGTTCAGTAGTGGAAGTCAGTGTTGGGGTTCACTGTTTGTGTCCAGCGTTAGGGACTCAGTGTTGGGGGTTCAGTGTTGGGAATCAGCGTTGGTGGTTCTGTGTTGGGCGTTTTGTGTTGGTGGTTCAGTGTTGGGGGTTCAGTGCTGGTGTTCAGTGTTGGGGTCCAGTGTTGGGGTTCAGTGCGGGAGTTCAGTGCTGGGGTTCAGTGCTGGGGGTCCAGTGTTGGGGTTCAGTATTGGGGGTTCGGTGTTAGGTTTCAGTGTTCAGGGTTAGTGTTGGGGTTCAGAGCTATGGCTCGGTGTTGGTGTTCAGTGATGGGGGTTCAGTGTTGGGGGGTTCAGTGTTGGGAATCAGTGTTGGGCTTCATTGTTGGGGGTTGTGTGGTGGTGGTCCAGTGTTGGGGGTTCAGTGTTGGGGTTCAGTGTTGGGGTCCAGTGTGGGGGTTCAGTGAGGGTGTTCAGTGCTGGGATTCACTCTTGTGGGTTCAGTGGTGGGGTTCAGTGCTGGGAGGTCAGTGCTGGGGTTCAGTGTTGGGTGTTCAGTGTTGGGGTTCAGTGTTGGTGCTCAGCATTGGGAGTTCAGTGTTGGGGTTCAGTGTTGGGGTTCATTGGTGGGGTTCATTGGTGGGGGTTCTGTGTTGGGGTTCAGTGTTGGGTGCCAGTGTTGGGGTTCATTGGTGGGGTTCATTGGTGGCGGTTCGGTGTTGGGGTTCAGTGTTGGGGATTCAGTGTTGGGGTTCAGTATTGGGGTTCAATTTTGGGATTCAGTGTTGGCGGTTCAGTGTCGGGGATTCAGTGTTGGGGTTCAGTGTTGGGGTTCAGTGTTGGGTGTTCAGTGTTGGGGTTCAGTGTTGGGCGTTTGTCAGCATTGGGGGGGTCAGTGTTGATGTGTTCAGTGTTGGGGGTTCAGTGTCGGGGCTGGTCAGTGTTTGGGGTTCAGTGTTTGGGGGTTCAGTGTTGGTGTTCAGTGTTGGGGTTTAATGTTGGGGTTCAGTGTTGGACTGGTCCGTTTTGGGGGTTCAGTGTTGGGTGTTCATTGTTGGGGGTTCAGTGTTGGGGATTCAGTGTTGGGGGTTCAATGTTGGGTTTAGTGTTGGGGGTCAGTGTTGGGGTGTTCAGTGTTGGGGGTCGGTGTTTGGGGGTGTCAGTGTTGGGGTTCAGTGTTGGGGGTTCGGTGTTGGGGGTTCAACTTTGGGGTTCAGTGTTAGGGTTCGATGCTGGGTTCGGTGTTGGGGTTCAGTGGTGGGGGTTCAGTGTTGGGGTTCAGTGTTAGGGTTCAGTGTTGGGTTTCAGCGTTAGGGGCTCAGTTTTGGGGTCCCATGTCGGGGTTCTGTGTTGGGGGTCCAGTGTTGGGTTTCAGTATTAGGGTTCAGTGCTGGGGTCCAGTGCTGGTGTTCAGTGCTATGGCTCGGTGTTGGGTGTTCAGTGTTGGGGTTCAGTGTTGGGGGTTCAGTGTTGGTGGTTCAGTATTGGGGGTTTTGTGTTGGTGGTTCAGTGTTGGGGGTTCAGTGCTGGGGTCCAGTGTGGGGTTCAGTGGGGGGTTCAGTGCTGGGAGGTCAGTGCTGGGGTTCAGTGTTGGGTGTTCAGTGTTGGGGTTCAGTGTTGGTGCTCAGCATTGGGAGTTCAGTGTTGGGGTTCAGTGTTGGGGTTCATTGGTGCGGTTCATTGGTGGGGGTTCGGTGTTGGGGTTCAGTGTTGGGTGCCAGTGTTGGGGTTCATTGGTGGGGTTCATTGGTGGCGGTTCGGTGTTGGGGTTCAGTGTTGGGGGTTCAGTGTTGGGGTTCAGTATTGGGGTTCAATTTTGGGGATTCAGTGTTGGCGGTTCAGTGTCGGGGATTCAGTGTTGGGGTTCAGTGTTGGGGTTCAGTGTTGGGGTTCAGTGTTGGGCGTTTGTCAGCATTGGGGGGGTCAGTGTTGATGTGTTCAGTGTTGGGGGTTCAGTGTCGGGGCTGGTCAGTCTTTGGGGTTCAGTGTTTGGGGGTTCAGTGTTGGTGTTCAGTGTTGGGGTTTAATGTTGGGGTTCAGTGTTGGACTGGTCCGTTTTGGGGGTTCAGTGTTGGGTGTTCATTGTTGGGGGTTCAGTGTTGGGGATTCAGTGTTGGGGGTTCAATGTTGGGTTTAGTGTTGGGGGTCAGTGTTGGGGTGTTCAGTGTTGGGGGTCGGTGTTTGGGGGTGTCAGTGTTGGGGTTCAATGTTGGGGGTTCAGTGTTGGTGGTTCAGTATTGGGGGTTTTGTGTTGGTGGTTCAGTGTTGGGGGTTCAGTGCTGGGGTCCAGTGTGGGGTTCAGTGGTGGGGTTCAGTGCTGGGAGGTCAGTGCTGGGGTTCAGTGTTGGGTGTTCAGTGTTGGGGTTCAGTGTTGGTGCTCAGCATTGGGAGTTCAGTGTTGGGGTTCAGTGTTGGGGTTCATTGGTGCGGTTCATTGGTGGGGGTTCGGTGTTGGGGTTCAGTGTTGGGTGCCAGTGTTGGGGTTCATTGGTGGGGTTCATTGGTGGCGGTTCGGTGTTGGGGTTCAGTGTTGGGGGTTCAGTGTTGGGGTTCAGTATTGGGGTTCAATTTTGGGGATTCAGTGTTGGCGGTTCAGTGTCGGGGATTCAGTGTTGGGGTTCAGTGCTGGGGGTTCAGTGTTGGGGTTCAGTATTGGGGGTTCGGTGTTAGGTTTCAGTGTTCAGGGTTAGTGTAGGGGTTCAGAGCTATGGCTCGGTGTTGGGGTTCAGTGGTGGGAGTTCAGTGTTGGGGGTTCAGTGTTGGGGGGTTCAGTGTTGGGAATCAGTGTTGGGCTTCATTGTTGGGGGTTGTGTGGTGGTGGTCCAGTGTTGGGGGTTCAGTGTTGGGGTTCAGTGTTGGGGTCCAGTGTGGGGGTTCAGTGAGGGTGTTCAGTGCTGGGATTCACTCTTGTAGGTTCAGTGGTGAGGTTCAGTGCTGGGAGGTCAGTGCTGGGGTTCAGTGTTGGGTGTTCAGTGTTGGGGTTCATTGGTGGGGTTCATTGGTGGGGGTTCGGTGTTGGGGTTCAGTGTTGGGGGCCAGTGTTGGGGTTCAATGTTGGGGGTCAGTGTTAGGGGCTCGGTGTTGGGGGTTCAGTGTTGGTGTTCAGTGTCAGGGTTCAGTGCTGGGGGTCAGTATTGGGGGTTCAGCGGTAGGTTCAGTGTTCAAGGTTTAGTGTTGGGGTTCAGTGCTATGACTCGGTGTTGGGGTTCAGTGTTGGTGGTCCAGTGTTGGGGGTTCACTGTCGGGGTTCAGTGTTGGGGTCCAGTGTGGGGGTTCAATGTTGGGTTCAGTGCTGGGGTTCACTCTTGCGGGTTCAGTGTTGGGGGTTCAGTGCTGGGAGGTCAGTGATGGGGTTCAGTGTTGGGGTCCAGTGTGGGGGTCCAGTGTTAGGGTTCAGTGCGGGAGTTCAGTGCTGGGGTTCAGTGTTGGGGCTCAGTGCTGGGAGGTCAGTGATGGCGTTCAGTGTTGGGGTCCAGTATGGGAGTTCAGTGTTGGGGTTCAGTGCGGGAGTTCAGTGCTGGGGTTCAGTGTTGGGGTTCAGTTTTGGTGTTCTGCATTGGGAGTGCAGTGTTGGGGTTCAGTGGCAGTGTTCAGTGTTGTGGGGTTCAGTGTTGAGAATCTGTGTTGTGGGTTTTGTGTTGGTGGTTCAGTGCTGGGGTTCAGTGTTGGGGTCCAGTGTGGGGGTTCAGCGCAGGAGTTCAGTGCTGGGGGTTCAGTGCTGGGGCTCAGTATTGGGGTTTCAGTGTTAGGGTTCAGTGTTCAGGGTTAGTGTTGGGGTTCAGTGCTATGGCTCGGTGTTGGGGTTCAGTGGTGGGGGGTTCAGTGTTGGGGGGTCAGTGTTGGTGTTCAGTGTTGGGGTTTAATGTCGGGGTTCAGTGTTGGACTGGTCCGTTTTGGGGGTTCAGTGTTGGGTGTTCATTGTTGGGGGTTCAGTGTTGGGGATTCAGTGTTGGGGGTTCAATGTTGGGTTTAGTGTTGGGGGTCAGTGTTGGGGTGTTCAGTGTTGGGGGTCGGTGTTTGGGGGTGTCAGTGTTGTGGTTCAGTGTTGGGGGTTCGCTGTCGTGGGTTCAACTTTGGGGTTCAGTGTTAGGGTTCGGTGCTGGGGTTCGGTGTTGGGGTTCAGTGGTGGGGGTTCAGTGTTGGGGTTCAGTGTTAGGGTTCAGTGTTGGGGTTCAGCGTTAGGGGCTCAGTTTTGGGGTCCCATGTCGGGGTTCTGTGTTGGGGGTCCAGTGTTGGGTTTCAGTATTAGGGTTCAGTGCTGGGGTCCAGTGCTGGTGTTCAGTGCTATGGCTCGGTGTTGGGTGTTCAGTGTTGGGGTTCAGTGTTGGGGGTTCAGTGTTGGGTGTTTTGTGTTGGTGGTTCAGTGTTGGGGGTTCAGTGCTGGGGTCCAGTGTGGGGGTTCAGTGTTGGGGTTCAGTGTTGGGGTTCAGTTTTGGTGTTCAGCATTGGGAGTTCAGTGGTGGGGTTCAGTGGTGGCGTTCAGTGTTGGGGTTCATTGGTGGTGATTCGGTTTTGGGGTTCAGTAGTGGGGGTCAGTGTTGGGGTTCACTGTTTGGGTCCAGCGTTAGGGACTCAGTGTTGGGGGTTCAGTGTTGGGAATCAGCGTTGGTGGTTCTGTGTTGGGCGTTTTGTGTTGGTGGTTCAGTGTTGGGGGTTCAGTGCTGGGGTTCAGTGTTGGGGTCCAGTGTTGGGGTTCAGTGCGGGAGTTCAGTGCTGGGGTTCAGTGCTGGGGGTTCAGTGTTGGGGTTCAGTATTGGGGGTTCGGTGTTAGGTTTCAGTGTTCAGGGTTAGTGTTGGGGTTCAGAGCTATGGCTCGGTGTTGGGGTTCAGTGATGGGGGTTCAGTGTTGGGGTTCAGTGTTGGGGGGTTCAGTGTTGGGAATCAGTGTTGGGCTTCATTGTTGGGGGTTGTGTGGTGGTGGTCCAGTGTTGGGGGTTCAGTGTTGGGGTTCAGTGTCGGGGTCCAGTGTGGGGGTTCAGTGAGGGTGTTCAGTGCTGGGATTCACTCTTGTGGGTTCAGTGGTGGGGTTCAGTGCTGGAAGGTCAGTGCTGGGGTTCAGTGTTGGGTGTTCAGTGTTGGGGTTCAGTGTTGGTGCTCAGCATTGGGAGTTCAGTGTTGGGGTTCAGTGTTGGGGTTCATTGGTGGGGTTCATTGGTGGGGGTTCGGTGTTGGGGTTCAGTGTTGGGTGCCAGTGTTGGGGTTCATTGGTGGGGTTCATTGGTGGCGGTTCGGTGTTGGGGTTCAGTGTTGGGGATTCAGTGTTGGGGTTCAGTATTGGGGTTCAATTTTGGGGATTCAGTGTTGGCGGTTCAGTGTCGGGGATTCAGTGTTGGGGTTCAGTGTTGGGGTTCAGTGTTGGGTGTTCAGTGTTGGGGTTCAGTGTTGGGCGTTTGTCAGCATTGGGGGCGTCAGTGTTGATGTGTTCAGTGTTGGGGGTTCAGTGTCGGGGCTGGTCAGTGTTTGGGGTTCAGTGTTTGGGGGTTCAGTGTTGGTGTTCAGTGTTGGGGTTTAATGTTGGGATTCAGTGTTGGACTGGTCCGTTTTGGGGGTTCAGTGTTGGGTGTTCATTGTTGGGGGTTCAGTGTTGGGGATTCAGTGTTGGGGGTTCAATGTTGGGTTTAGTGTTGGGGGTCAGTGTTGGGGTGTTCAGTGTTGGGGGTCGGTGTTTGGGGGTGTCAGTGTTGGGGTTCAGTGTTGGGGGTTCGGTGTTGGGGGTTCAACTTTGGGGTTCAGTGTTAGGGTTCGGTGCTGGGGTTCGGTGTTGGGGTTCAGTGGTGGGGGTTCAGTGTTGGGGTTCAGTGTTAGGGTTCAGTGTTGGGTTTCAGCGTTAGGGGCTCCGTTTTGGGGTCCCATGTCGGGGTTCTGTGTTGGGGGTCCAGTGTTGGGTTTCAGTATTAGGGTTCAGTGCTGGGGTCCAGTGCTGGTGTTCAGTGCTATGGCTCGGTGTTGGGTGTTCAGTGTTGGGGTTCAGTGTTGGGGGTTCAGTGTTGGTGGTTCAGTATTGGGGGTTTTGTGTTGGTGGTTCAGTGTTGGGGGTTCAGTGCTGGGGTCCAGTGTGGGGTTCAGTGGTGGGGTTCAGTGCTGGGAGGTCAGTGCTGGGGTTCAGTGTTGGGTGTTCAGTGTTGGGGTTCAGTGTTGGTGCTCAGCATTGGGAGTTCAGTGTTGGGGTTCAGTGTTGGGGTTCATTGGTGCGGTTCATTGGTGGGGGTTCGGTGTTGGGGTTCAGTGTTGGGTGCCAGTGTTGGGGTTCATTGGTGGGGTTCATTGGTGGCGGTTCGGTGTTGGGGTTCAGTGTTGGGGGTTCAGTGTTGGGGTTCAGTATTGGGGTTCAATTTTGGGGATTCAGTGTTGGCGGTTCAGTGTCGGGGATTCAGTGTTGGGGTTCAGTGTTGGGGTTCAGTGTTGGGGTTCAGTGTTGGGCGTTTGTCAGCATTGGGGGGTCAGTGTTGATGTGTTCAGTGTTGGGGGTTCAGTGTCGGGGCTGGTCAGTGTTTGGGGTTCAGTGTTTGGGGGTTCAGTGTTGGTGTTCAGTGTTGGGGTTTAATGTTGGGGTTCAGTGTTGGACTGGTCCGTTTTGGGGGTTCAGTGTTGGGTGTTCATTGTTGGGGGTTCAGTGTTGGGGATTCAGTGTTGGGGGTTCAATGTTGGGTTTCGTGTTGGGGGTCAGTGTTGGGGTGTTCAGTGTTGGGGGTTGGTGTTTGGGGGTGTCAGTGTTGGGGTTCAGTGTTGGGGGTTCGCTGTTGTGGGTTCAACTGTGGGGTTCAGTGTTAGGGTTCGGTGCTGGGGTTCGGTGTTGGGGTTCAGTGGTAAGGGTTCAGTGTTGGGGTTCAGTGTTAGGGTTCAGTGTTGGGGTTCAGCGTTAGGGGCTCAGTTTTGGGGTCCCATGTCGGGGTTCTGTGTTGGGGGTCCAGTGTTGTGTTTCAGTATCGGGGTTCAGTGTTGGGAATCAGTGTTGGTGGTTCAGTATTGGGGGTTTTGTGTTGGTGGTTCAGTGTTGGGGGTTCAGTGCTGGGGCCCAGTGTGGGGTTCAGTGTTGGGGTTCAATTTTTGTGTTCAGCATTGGGAGTTCAGTGGTGGGGTTCAGTGGTGGCGTTCAGTGTTGGGGTTCATTGGTGGTGATTCGGTTTTGGGGTTCAGTAGTGGGGGTCAGTGTTGGGGTTCACTGTTTGGGTCCAGCGTTAGGGACTCAGTGTTGGGGGTTGAGTGTTGGGAATCAGTGTTGGTGGTTCTGTGTTGGGCGTTTTGTGTTGGTGGTTCAATGTTGGGGGGTCAGTGCTGGGGTTCAGTGTTGGGGTCCAGTGTTGGGGTTCAGTGCGGGAGTTCAGTGATGGGGTTCAGTGCTGGGGGTTCAGTGTTGGGGTTCAGTATTGGGGGTTCGGTGTTAGGTTTCAGTGTTCAGGGTTAGTGTAGGGGTTCAGAGCTATGGCTCGGTGTTGGGGTTCAGTGGTGGGAGTTCAGTGTTGGGGGTTCAGTGTTGGGGGGTTCAGTGTTGGGAATCAGTGTTGGGCTTCATTGTTGGGGGTTGTGTGGTGGTGGTCCAGTGTTGGGGGTTCAGTGTTGGGGTTCAGTGTTGGGGTCCAGTGTGGGGGTTCAGTGAGGGTGTTCAGTGCTGGGATTCACTCTTGTAGGTTCAGTGGTGGGGTTCAGTGCTGGGAGGTCAGTGCTGGGGTTCAGTGTTGGGTGTTCAGTGTTGGGGTTCATTGGTGGGGTTCATTGGTGGGGGTTCGGTGTTGGGGTTCAGTGTTGGGGGCCAGTGTTGGGGTTCAATGTTGGGGGTCAGTGTTAGGGGCTCGGTGTTGGGGGTTCAGTGTTGGTGTTCAGTGTCAGGGTTCAGTGCTGGGGTCAGTATTGGGGGTTCAGCGTTAGGTTCAGTGTTCAAGGTTTAGTGTTGGGGTTCAGTGCTATGACTCGGTGTTGGGGTTCAGTGTTGGTGGCCCAGTGTTGGGGGTTCACTGTCGGGGTTCAGTGTTGGGGTCCAGTGTGGGGGTTCAATGTTGGGTTCAGTGCTGGGGTTCACTCTTGCGGGTTCAGTTTTGGGGTTCAGTGCTGGGAGGTCAGTGATGGGGTTCAGTGTTGGGGTCCAGTGTGGGGGTCCAGTGTTAGGGTTCAGTGCGGGAGTTCAGTGCTGGGGTTCAGTGTTGGGGCTCAGTGCTGGGAGGTCAGTGATGGCGTTCAGTGTTGGGGTCCAGTGTGGGAGTCCAGTGTTGGGGTTCAGTGCGGGAGTTCAGTGCTGGGGTTCAGTGTTGGGGTTCAGTTTTGGTGTTCTGCATTGGGAGTGCAGTGTTGGGGTTCAGTGGCAGTGTTCAGTGTTGTGGGGTTCAGTGTTGAGAATCTGTGTTGTGGGTTTTGTGTTGGTGGTTCAGTGCTGGGGTTCAGTGTTGGGGTCCAGTGTGGGGGTTCAGCGCAGGAGTTCAGTGCTGGGGGTCCAGTGCTGGGGGTCAGTATTGGGGTTTCAGTGTTAGGGTTCAGTGTTCAGGGTTAGTGTTGGGGTTCAGTGCTATGGCTCGGTGTTGGGGTTCAGTGGTGGGGGGTTCAGTGTTGGGGGGTCAGTGTTGGTGTTCAGTGTTGGGGTTTAATGTTGGGGTTCAGTGTTGGACTGGTCCGTTTTGGGGGTTCAGTGTTGGGTGTTCATTGTTGGGGGTTCAGTGTTGGGGATTCAGTGTTGGGGGTTCAATGTTGGGTTTAGTGTTGGGGGTCAGTGTTGGGGTGTTCAGTGTTGGGGGTCGGTGTTTGGGGTGTCAGTGTTGGGGTTCAGTGTTGGGGGTTCGCTGTTGTGGGTTCAACTTTGGGGTTCAGTGTTAGGGTTCGGTGCTAGGGTTCGGTGTTGGGGTTCAGTGGTGGGGGTTCAGTGTTGGGGTTCAGTGTTATGGTTCAGTGTTGGGGTTCAGCGTTAGGGGCTCAGTTTTGGGGTCCCATGTCGGGGTTCTGTGTTGGGGGTCCAGTGTTGGGTTTCAGTATTAGGGTTCAGTGCTGGGGTCCAGTGCTGGTGTTCAGTGCTATGGCTCGGTGTTGGGTGTTCAGTGCTGGGGTTCAGTGTTGGGATTCAGTGTTGGGGTTCATTGGTGGGGTTCATTGGTGGGGGTTCGGTGTTGGGGTTCAGTGTTGGGTGCCAGTGTTGGGGTTCATTGGTGGGGTTCATTGGTGGCGGTTCGGTGTTGGGGTTCAGTGTTGGGGATTCAGTGTTGGGGTTCAGTATTGGGGTTCAATTTTGGGGATTCAGTGTTGGCGGTTCAGTGTCGGGGATTCAGTGTTGGGGTTCAGTGTTGGGGTTCAGTGTTGGGTGTTCAGTGTTGGGGTTCAGTGTTGGGCGTTTGTCAGCATTGGGGGCGTCAGTGTTGATGTGTTCAGTGTTGGGCGTTCAGTGTCGGGGCTGGTCAGTGTTTGGGGTTCAGTGTTTGGGGGTTCAGTGTTGGTGTTCAGTGTTGGGGTTTAATGTTGGGGTTCAGTGTTGGACTGGTCCGTTTTGGGGGTTCAGTGTTGGGTGTTCATTGTTGGGGGTTCAGTGTTGGGGATTCAGTGTTGGGGGTTCAATGTTGGGTTTAGTGTTGGGGGTCAGTGTTGGGGTGTTCAGTGTTGGGGGTCGGTGTTTGGGGGTGTCAGTGTTGGGGTTCAGTGTTGGGGGTTCGGTGTTGGGGGTTCAACTTTGGGGTTCAGTGTTAGGGTTCGGTGCTGGGGTTCGGTGTTGGGGTTCAGTGGTGGGGGTTCAGTGTTGGGGTTCAGTGTTAGGGTTCAGTGTTGGGTTTCAGCGTTAGGGGCTCCGTTTTGGGGTCCCATGTCGGGGTTCTGTGTTGGGGGTCCAGTGTTGGGTTTCAGTATTAGGGTTCAGTGCTGGGGTCCAGTGCTGGTGTTCAGTGCTATGGCTCGGTGTTGGGTGTTCAGTGTTGGGGTTCAGTGTTGGGGGTTCAGTGTTGGTGGTTCAGTATTGGGGGTTTTGTGTTGGTGGTTCAGTGTTGGGGGTTCAGTGCTGGGGTCCAGTGTGGGGTTCAGTGGTGGGGTTCAGTGCTGGGAGGTCAGTGCTGGGGTTCAGTGTTGGGTGTTCAGTGTTGGGGTTCAGTGTTGGTGCTCAGCATTGGGAGTTCAGTGTTGGGGTTCAGTGTTGGGGTTCATTGGTGCGGTTCATTGGTGGGGGTTCGGTGTTGGGGTTCAGTGTTGGGTGCCAGTGTTGGGGTTCTTTGGTGGGGTTCGTTGGTGGCGGTTCGGTGTTGGGGTTCAGTGTTGGGGGTTCAGTGTTGGGGTTCAGTATTGGGGTTCAATTTTGGGGATTCAGTGTTGGCGGTTCAGTGTCGGGGATTCAGTGTTGGGGTTCAGTGTTGGGCGTTTGTCAGCATTGGGGGGTCAGTGTTGATGTGTTCAGTGTTGGGGGTTCAGTGTCGGGGCTGGTCAGTGTTTGGGGTTCAGTGTTTGGGGGTTCAGTGTTGGTGTTCAGTGTTGGGGTTTAATGTTGGGGTTCAGTGTTGGACTGGTCCGTTTTGGGGGTTCAGTGTTGGGTGTTCATTGTTGGGGGTTCAGTGGTGGGGATTCAGTGTTGGGGGTTCAATGTTGGGTTTCGTGTTGGGGGTCAGTGTTGGGGTGTTCAGTGTTGGGGGTTGGTGTTTGGGGGTGTCAGTGTTGGGGTTCAGTGTTGGGGGTTCGCTGTTGTGGGTTCAACTGTGGGGTTCAGTGTTAGGGTTCGGTGCTGGGGTTCGGTGTTGGGGGTCAGTGGTAAGGGTTCAGTGTTGGGTGTTCAGTGTTGGGGTTCATTGGTGGGGTTCATTGGTGGGGGTTCGGTGTTGGGGTTCAGTGTTGGGGGCCAGTGTTGGGGTTCAATGTTGGGGGTCAGTGTTAGGGGCTCGGTGTTGGGGGTTCAGTGTTGGTGTTCAGTGTCAGGGTTCAGTGCTGGGGTCAGTATTGGGGGTTCAGCGTTAGGTTCAGTGTTCAAGGTTTAGTGTTGGGGTTCAGTGCTATGACTCGGTGTTGGGGTTCAGTGTTGGTGGTCCAGTGTTGGGGGTTCACTGTCGGGGTTCAGTGTTGGGGTCCAGTGTGGGGGTTCAATGTTGGGTTCAGTGCTGGGGTTCACTCTTGCGGGTTCAGTTTTGGGGTTCAGTGCTGGGAGGTCAGTGATGGGGTTCAGTGTTGGGGTCCAGTGTGGGGGTCCAGTGTTAGGGTTCAGTGCGGGAGTTCAGTGCTGGGGTTCAGTGTTGGGGCTCAGTGCTGGGAGGTCAGTGATGGCGTTCAGTGTTGGGGTCCAGTGTGGGAGTCCAGTGTTGGGGTTCAGTGCGGGAGTTCAGTGCTGGGGTTCAGTGTTGGGGTTCAGTTTTGGTGTTCTGCATTGGGAGTGCAGTGTTGGGGTTCAGTGGCAGTGTTCAGTGTTGTGGGGTTCAGTGTTGAGAATCTGTGTTGTGGGTTTTGTGTTGGTGGTTCAGTGCTGGGGTTCAGTGTTGGGGTCCAGTGTGGGGGTACAGCGCAGGAGTTCAGTGCTGGGGGTCCAGTGCTGGGGGTCAGTATTGGGGTTTCAGTGTTAGGGTTCAGTGTTCAGGGTTAGTGTTGGGGTTCAGTGCTATGGCTCGGTGTTGGGGTTCAGTGGTGGGGGGTTCAGTGTTGGGGGGTCAGTGTTGGTGTTCAGTGTTGGGGTTTAATGTTGGGGTTCAGTGTTGGACTGGTCCGTTTTGGGGGTTCAGTGTTGGGTGTTCATTGTTGGGGGTTCAGTGTTGGGGATTCAGTGTTGGGGGTTCAATGTTGGGTTTAGTGTTGGGGGTCAGTGTTGGGGTGTTCAGTGTTGGGGGTCGGTGTTTGGGGTGTCAGTGTTGGGGTTCAGTGTTGGGGGTTCGCTGTTGTGGGTTCAACTTTGGGGTTCAGTGTTAGGGTTCGGTGCTAGGGTTCGGTGTTGGGGTTCAGTGGTGGGGGTTCAGTGTTGGGGTTCAGTGTTATGGTTCAGTGTTGGGGTTCAGCGTTAGGGGCTCAGTTTTGGGGTCCCATGTCGGGGTTCTGTGTTGGGGGTCCAGTGTTGGGTTTCAGTATTAGGGTTCAGTGCTGGGGTCCAGTGCTGGTGTTCAGTGCTATGGCTCGGTGTTGGGTGTTCAGTGCTGGGGTTCAGTGTTGGGATTCAGTGTTGGGGTTCATTGGTGGGGTTCATTGGTGGGGGTTCGGTGTTGGGGTTCAGTGTTGGGTGCCAGTGTTGGGGTTCATTGGTGGGGTTCATTGGTGGCGGTTCGGTGTTGGGGTTCAGTGTTGGGGATTCAGTGTTGGGGTTCAGTATTGGGGTTCAATTTTGGGGATTCAGTGTTGGCGGTTCAGTGTCGGGGATTCAGTGTTGGGGTTCAGTGTTGGGGTTCAGTGTTGGGTGTTCAGTGTTGGGGTTCAGTGTTGGGCGTTTGTCAGCATTGGGGGCGTCAGTGTTGATGTGTTCAGTGTTGGGGGTTCAGTGTCGGGGCTGGTCAGTGTTTGGGGTTCAGTGTTTGGGGGTTCAGTGTTGGTGTTCAGTGTTGGGGTTTAATGTTGGGGTTCAGTGTTGGACTGGTCCGTTTTGGGGGTTCAGTGTTGGGTGTTCATTGTTGGGGATTCAGTGTTGGGGGTTCAATGTTGGGTTTAGTGTTGGGGGTCAGTGTTGGGGTGTTCAGTGTTGGGGGTCGGTGTTTGGGGGTGTCAGTGTTGGGGTTCAGTGTTGGGGGTTCGGTGTTGGGGGTTCAACTTTGGGGTTCAGTGTTAGGGTTCGGTGCTGGGGTTCGGTGTTGGGGTTCAGTGGTGGGGGTTCAGTGTTGGGGTTCAGTGTTAGGGTTCAGTGTTGGGTTTCAGCGTTAGGGGCTCAGTTTTGGGGTCCCATGTCGGGGTTCTGTGTTGGGGGTCCAGTGTTGGGTTTCAGTATTAGGGTTCAGTGCTGGGGTCCAGTGCTGGTGTTCAGTGCTATGGCTCGGTGTTGGGTGTTCAGTGTTGGGGTTCAGTGTTGGGGGTTCAGTGTTGGTGGTTCAGTATTGGGGGTTTTGTGTTGGTGGTTCAGTGTTGGGGGTTCAGTGCTGGGGTCCAGTGTGGGGTTCAGTGGTGGGGTTCAGTGCTGGGAGGTCAGTGCTGGGGTTCAGTGTTGGGTGTTCAGTGTTGGGGTTCAGTGTTGGTGCTCAGCATTGGGAGTTCAGTGTTGGGGTTCAGTGTTGGGGTTCATTGGTGCGGTTCATTGGTGGGGGTTCGGTGTTGGGGTTCAGTGTTGGGTGCCAGTGTTGGGGTTCATTGGTGGGGTTCGTTGGTGGCGGTTCGGTGTTGGGGTTCAGTGTTGGGGGTTCAGTGTTGGGGTTCAGTATTGGGGTTCAATTTTGGGGATTCAGTGTTGGCGGTTCAGTGTCGGGGATTCAGTGTTGGGGTTCAGTGTTGGGGTTCAGTGTTGGGGTTCAGTGTTGGGCGTTTGTCAGCATTGGGGGGTCAGTGTTGATGTCTTCAGTGTTGGGGGTTCAGTGTCGGGGCTGGTCAGTGTTTGGGGTTCAGTGTTTGGGGGTTCAGTGTTGGTGTTCAGTGTTGGGGTTTAATGTTGGGGTTCAGTGTTGGACTGGTCCGTTTTGGGGGTTCAGTGTTGGGTGTTCATTGTTGGGGGTTCAGTGTTGGGGATTCAGTGTTGGGGGTTCAATGTTGGGTTTCGTGTTGGGGGTCAGTGTTGGGGTGTTCAGTGTTGGGGGTTGGTGTTTGGGGGTGTCAGTGTTGGGGTTCAGTGTTGGGGGTTCGCTGTTGTGGGTTCAACTGTGGGGTTCAGTGTTAGGGTTCGGTGCTGGGGTTCGGTGTTGGGGTTCAGTGGTAAGGGTTCAGTGTTGGGGTTCAGCGTTAGGGTTCAGTGTTGGGGTTCAGCGTTAGGGGCTCAGTTTTGGGGTCCCATGTCGGGGTTCTGTGTTGGGGGTCCAGTGTTGGGTTTCAGTATCGGGGTTCAGTGTTGGGAATCAGTGTTGGTGGTTCAGTATTGGGGGTTTTGTGTTGGTGGTTCAGTGTTGGGGGTTCAGTGCTGGGGCCCAGTGTGGGGTTCAGTGTTGGGGTTCAGTTTTTGTGTTCAGCGTTAGGGTTCAGTGTTGGGGTTCAGCGTTAGGGGCTCAGTTTTGGGGTCCCATGTCGGGGTTCTGTGTTGGGGGTCCAGTGTTGGGTTTCAGTATCGGGGTTCAGTGTTGGGAATCAGTGTTGGTGGTTCAGTATTGGGGGTTTTGTGTTGGTGGTTCAGTGTTGGGGGTTCAGTGCTGGGGCCCAGTGTGGGGTTCAGTGTTGGGGTTCAGTTTTTGTGTTCAGCATTGGGAGTTCAGTGGTGGGGTTCAGTGGTGGCGTTCAGTGTTGGGGTTCATTGGTGGTGATTCGGTTTTGGGGTTCAGTAGTGGGGGTCAGTGTTGGGGTTCACTGTTTGGGTCCAGCGTTAGGGACTCAGTGTTGGGGGTTCGGTGTTGGGAATCAGTGTTGGTGGTTCTGTGTTGGGCGTTTTGTGTTGGTGGTTCAGTGTTGGGGGGTCAGTGCTGGGGTTCAGTGTTGGGGTCCAGTGTTGGGGTTCAGTGCGGGAGTTCAGTGCTGGGGTTCAGTGCTGGGGGTTCAGTGTTGGGGTTCAGTATTGGGGGTTCGGTGTTAGGTTTCAGTGTTCAGGGTTAGTGTAGGGGTTCAGAGCTATGGCTCGGTGTTGGGGTTCAGTGGTGGGAGTTCAGTGTTGGGGGTTCAGTGTTGGGGGGTTCAGTGTTGGGAATCAGTGTTGGGCTTCATTGTTGGGGGTTGTGTGGTGGTGGTCCAGTGTTGGGGGTTCAGTGTTGGGGTTCAGTGTTGGGGTCCAGTGTGGGGGTTCAGTGAGGGTGTTCAGTGCTGGGATTCACTCTTGTAGGTTCAGTGGTGGGGTTCAGTGCTGGGAGGTCAGTGCTGGGGTTCAGTGTTGGGTGTTCAGTGTTGGGGTTCATTGGTGGGGTTCATTGGTGGGGGTTCGGTGTTGGGGTTCAGTGTTGGGGGCCAGTGTTGGGGTTCAATGTTGGGGGTCAGTGTTAGGGGCTCGGTGTTGGGGGTTCAGTGTTGGTGTTCAGTGTCAGGGTTCAGTGCTGGGGGTCAGTATTGGGGGTTCAGCGTTAGGTTCAGTGTTCAAGGTTTAGTGTTGGGGTTCAGTGCTATGACTCGGTGTTGGGGTTCAGTGTTGGTGGTCCAGTGTTGGGGGTTCACTGTCGGGGTTCAGTGTTGGGGTCCAGTGTGGGGGTTCAATGTTGGGTTCAGTGCTGGGGTTCACTCTTGCGGGTTCAGTGTTGGGGTTCAGTGCTGGGAGGTCAGTGATGGGGTTCAGTGTTGGGGTCCAGTGTGGGGGTCCAGTGTTAGGGTTCAGTGCGGGAGTTCAGTGCTGGGGTTCAGTGTTGGGGCTCAGTGCTGGGAGGTCAGTGATGGCGTTCAGTGTTGGGGTCCAGTGTGGGAGTCCAGTGTTGGGGTTCAGTGCGGGAGTTCAGTGCTGGGGTTCAGTGTTGGGGTTCAGTTTTGGTGTTCTGCATTGGGAGTGCAGTGTTGGGGTTCAGTGGTGGCGTTCAGTGTTGGGGTTCATTGGTGGTGATTCGGTTTTGGGGTTCAGTAGTGGGGGTCAGTGTTGGGGTTCACTGTTTGGGTCCAGCGTTAGGGACTCAGTGTTGGGGGTTCAGTGTTGGGAATCAGCGTTGGTGGTTCTGTGTTGGGCGTTTTGTGTTGGTGGTTCAGTGTTGGGGGTTCAGTGCTGGGGTTCAGTGTTGGGGTCCAGTGTTGGGGTTCAGTGCGGGAGTTCAGTGCTGGGGTTCAGTGCTGGGGGTTCAGTGTTGGGGTTCAGTATTGGGGGTTCGGTGTTAGGTTTCAGTGTTCAGGGTTAGTGTTGGGGTTCAGAGCTATGGCTCGGTGTTGGGGTTCAGTGATGGGGGTTCAGTGTTGGGGGTTCAGTGTTGGGGGGTTCAGTGTTGGGAATCAGTGTTGGGCTTCATTGTTGGGGGTTGTGTGGTGGTGGTCCAGTGTTGGGGGTTCAGTGTTGGGGTTCAGTGTTGGGGTCCAGTGTGGGGGTACAGTGAGGGTGTTCAGTGCTGGGATTCACTCTTGTGGGTTCAGTGGTGGGGTTCAGTGCTGGAAGGTCAGTGCTGGGGTTCAGTGTTGGGTGTTCAGTGTTGGGGTTCAGTGTTGGTGCTCAGCATTGGGAGTTCAGTGTTGGGGTTCAGTGTTGGGGTTCATTGGTGCGGTTCATTGGTGGGGGTTCGGTGTTGGGGTTCAGTGTTGGGTGCCAGTGTTGGGGTTCATTGGTGGGGTTCATTGGTGGCGGTTCGGTGTTGGGGTTCAGTGTTGGGGATTCAGTGTTGGGGTTCGGTATTGGGGTTCAATTTTGGGGATTCAGTGTTGGCGGTTCAGTGTCGGGGATTCAGTGTTGGGGTTCAGTGTTGGGGTTCAGTGTTGGGTGTTCAGTGTTGGGGTTCAGTGTTGGGCGTTTGTCAGCATTGGGGGCGTCAGTGTTGATGTGTTCAGTGTTGGGGGTTCAGTGTCGGGGCTGGTCAGTGTTTGGGGTTCAGTGTTTGGGGGTTCAGTGTTGGTGTTCAGTGTTGGGGTTTAATGTTGGGGTTCAGTGTTGGACTGGTCCGTTTTGGGGGTTCAGTGTTGGGTGTTCATTGTTGGGGGTTCAGTGTTGGGGATTCAGTGTTGGGGGTTCAATGTTGGGTTTAGTGTTGGGGGTCAGTGTTGGGGTGTTCAGTGTTGGGGGTCGGTGTTTGGGGGTGTCAGTGTTGGGGTTCAGTGTTGGGGGTTCGGTGTTGGGGGTTCAACTTTGGGGTTCAGTGTTAGGGTTCGGTGCTGGGGTTCGGTGTTGGGGTTCAGTGTTGGGGTTCAGTGTTAGGGTTCAGTGTTGGGTTTCAGCGTTAGGGGCTCAGTTTTGGGGTCCCATGTCGGGGTTCTGTGTTGGGGGTCCAGTGTTGGGTTTCAGTATTAGGGTTCAGTGCTGGGGTCCAGTGCTGGTGTTCAGTGCTATGGCTCGGTGTTGGGTGTTCAGTGTTGTGGTTCAGTGTTGGGGGTTCAGTGTTGGTGGTTCAGTATTGGGGGTTTTGTGTTGGTGGTTCAGTGTTGGGGGTTCAGTGCTGGGGTCCAGTGTGGGGTTCAGTGGTGGGGTTCAGTGCTGGGAGGTCAGTGCTGGGGTTCAGTGTTGGGTGTTCAGTGTTGGGGTTCAGTGTTGGTGCTCAGCATTGGGAGTTCAGTGTTGGGGTTCAGTGTTGGGGTTCATTGGTGCGGTTCATTGGTGGGGGTTCGGTGTTGGGGTTCAGTGTTGGGTGCCAGTGTTGGGGTTCATTGGTGGGGTTCATTGGTGGCGGTTCGGTGTTGGGGTTCAGTGTTGGGGGTTCAGTGTTGGGGTTCAGTATTGGGGTTCAATTTTGGGGATTCAGTGTTGGCGGTTCAGTGTCGGGGATTCAGTGTTGGGGTTCAGTGTTGGGGTTCAGTGTTGGGGTTCAGTGTTGGGCGTTTGTCAGCATTGGGGGGTCAGTGTTGATGTGTTCAGTGTTGGGGGTTCAGTGTCGGGACTGGTCAGTGTTTGGGGTTCAGTGTTTGGGGGTTCAGTGTTGGTGTTCAGTGTTGGGGTTTAATGTTGGGGTTCAGTGTTGGACTGGTCCGTTTTGGGGGTTCAGTGTTGGGTGTTCATTGTTGGGGGTTCAGTGTTGGGGATTCAGTGTTGGGGGTTCAATGTTGGGTTTCGTGTTGGGGGTCAGTGTTGGGGTGTTCAGTGTTGGGGGTTGGTGTTTGGGGGTGTCAGTGTTGGGGTTCAGTGTTGGGGGTTCGCTGTTGTGGGTTCAACTGTGGGGTTCAGTGTTAGGGTTCGGTGCTGGGGTTCGGTGTTGGGGTTCAGTGGTAAGGGTTCAGTGTTGGGGTTCAGTGTTAGGGTTCAGTGTTGGGGTTCAGCGTTAGGGGCTCAGTTTTGGGGTCCCATGTCGGGGTTCTGTGTTGGGGGTCCAGTGTTGGGTTTCAGTATCGGGGTTCAGTGTTGGGAATCAGTGTTGGTGGTTCAGTATTGGGGGTTTTGTGTTGGTGGTTCAGTGTTGGGGGTTCAGTGCTGGGGCCCAGTGTGGGGTTCAGTGTTGGGGTTCAGTTTTTGTGTTCAGCATTGGGAGTTCAGTGGTGGGGTTCAGTGGTGGCGTTCAGTGTTGGGGTTCATTGGTGGTGATTCGGTTTTGGGGTTCAGTAGTGGGGGTCAGTGTTGGGGTTCACTGTTTGGGTCCAGCGTTAGGGACTCAGTGTTGGGGGTTCAGTGTTGGGAATCAGTGTTGGTGGTTCTGTGTTGGGCGTTTTGTGTTGGTGGTTCAGTGTTGGGGGGTCAGTGCTGGGGTTCAGTGTTGGGGTCCAGTGTTGGGGTTCAGTGCGGGAGTTCAGTGCTGGGGTTCAGTGCTGGGGGTTCAGTGTTGGGGTTCAGTATTGGGGGTTCGGTGTTAGGTTTCAGTGTTCAGGGTTAGTGTAGGGGTTCAGAGCTATGGCTCGGTGTTGGGGTTCAGTGGTGGGAGTTCAGTGTTGGGGGTTCAGTGTTGGGGGGTTCAGTGTTGGGAATCAGTGTTGGGCTTCATTGTTGGGGGTTGTGTGGTGGTGGTCCAGTGTTGGGGGTTCAGTGTTGGGGTTCAGTGTTGGGGTCCAGTGTGGGGGTTCAGTGAGGGTGTTCAGTGCTGGGATTCACTCTTGTAGGTTCAGTGGTGGGGTTCAGTGCTGGGAGGTCAGTGCTGGGGTTCAGTGTTGGGTGTTCAGTGTTGGGGTTCATTGGTGGGGTTCATTGGTGGGGGTTCGGTGTTGGGGTTCAGTGTTGGGGGCCAGTGTTGGGGTTCAATGTTGGGGGTCAGTGTTAGGGGCTCGGTGTTGGGGGTTCAGTGTTGGTGTTCAGTGTCAGGGTTCAGTGCTGGGGGTCAGTATTGGGGGTTCAGCGTTAGGTTCAGTGTTCAAGGTTTAGTGTTGGGGTTCAGTGCTATGCCTCGGTGTTGGGGTTCAGTGTTGGTGGTCCAGTGTTGGGGGTTCACTGTCGGGGTTCAGTGTTGGGGTCCAGTGTGGGGGTGTTCAGTGTTGGGGGTCGGTGTTTGGGGGTGTCAGTGTTGGGGTTCAGTGTTGGGGGTTCGGTGTTGGGGGTTCAACTTTGGGGTTCAGTGTTAGGGTTCGGTGCTGGGGTTCGGTGTTGGGGTTCAGTGGTGGGGGTTCAGTGTTGGGGTTCAGTGTTAGGGTTCAGTGTTGGGTTTCAGCGTTAGGGGCTCCGTTTTGGGGTCCCATGTCGGGGTTCTGTGTTGGGGGTCCAGTGTTGGGTTTCAGTATTAGGGTTCAGTGCTGGGGTCCAGTGCTGGTGTTCAGTGCTATGGCTCGGTGTTGGGTGTTCAGTGTTGGGGTTCAGTGTTGGGGGTTCAGTGTTGGTGGTTCAGTATTGGGGGTTTTGTGTTGGTGGTTCAGTGTTGGGGGTTCAGTGCTGGGGTCCAGTGTGGGGTTCAGTGGTGGGGTTCAGTGCTGGGAGGTCAGTGCTGGGGTTCAGTGTTGGGTGTTCAGTGTTGGGGTTCAGTGTTGGTGCTCAGCATTGGGAGTTCAGTGTTGGGGTTCAGTGTTGGGGTTCATTGGTGCGGTTCATTGGTGGGGGTTCGGTGTTGGGGTTCAGTGTTGGGTGCCAGTGTTGGGGTTCTTTGGTGGGGTTCGTTGGTGGCGGTTCGGTGTTGGGGTTCAGTGTTGGGGGTTCAGTGTTGGGGTTCAGTATTGGGGTTCAATTTTGGGGATTCAGTGTTGGCGGTTCAGTGTCGGGGATTCAGTGTTGGGGTTCAGTGTTGGGCGTTTGTCAGCATTGGGGGGTCAGTGTTGATGTGTTCAGTGTTGGGGGTTCAGTGTCGGGGCTGGTCAGTGTTTGGGGTTCAGTGTTTGGGGGTTCAGTGTTGGTGTTCAGTGTTGGGGTTTAATGTTGGGGTTCAGTGTTGGACTGGTCCGTTTTGGGGGTTCAGTGTTGGGTGTTCATTGTTGGGGGTTCAGTGTTGGGGATTCAGTGTTGGGGGTTCAATGTTGGGTTTCGTGTTGGGGGTCAGTGTTGGGGTGTTCAGTGTTGGGGGTTGGTGTTTGGGGGTGTCAGTGTTGGGGTTCAGTGTTGGGGGTTCGCTGTTGTGGGTTCAACTGTGGGGTTCAGTGTTAGGGTTCGGTGCTGGGGTTCGGTGTTGGGGGTCAGTGGTAAGGGTTCAGTGTTGGGTGTTCAGTGTTGGGGTTCATTGGTGGGGTTCATTGGTGGGGGTTCGGTGTTGGGGTTCAGTGTTGGGGGCCAGTGTTGGGGTTCAATGTTGGGGGTCAGTGTTAGGGGCTCGGTGTTGGGGGTTCAGTGTTGGTGTTCAGTGTCAGGGTTCAGTGCTGGGGTCAGTATTGGGGGTTCAGCGTTAGGTTCAGTGTTCAAGGTTTAGTGTTGGGGTTCAGTGCTATGACTCGGTGTTGGGGTTCAGTGTTGGTGGTCCAGTGTTGGGGGTTCACTGTCGGGGTTCAGTGTTGGGGTCCAGTGTGGGGGTTCAATGTTGGGTTCAGTGCTGGGGTTCACTCTTGCGGGTTCAGTTTTGGGGTTCAGTGCTGGGAGGTCAGTGATGGGGTTCAGTGTTGGGGTCCAGTGTGGGGGTCCAGTGTTAGGGTTCAGTGCGGGAGTTCAGTGCTGGGGTTCAGTGTTGGGGCTCAGTGCTGGGAGGTCAGTGATGGCGTTCAGTGTTGGGGTCCAGTGTGGGAGTCCAGTGTTGGGGTTCAGTGCGGGAGTTCAGTGCTGGGGTTCAGTGTTGGGGTTCAGTTTTGGTGTTCTGCATTGGGAGTGCAGTGTTGGGGTTCAGTGGCAGTGTTCAGTGTTGTGGGGTTCAGTGTTGAGAATCTGTGTTGTGGGTTTTGTGTTGGTGGTTCAGTGCTGGGGTTCAGTGTTGGGGTCCAGTGTGGGGGTACAGCGCAGGAGTTCAGTGCTGGGGGTCCAGTGCTGGGGGTCAGTATTGGGGTTTCAGTGTTAGGGTTCAGTGTTCAGGGTTAGTGTTGGGGTTCAGTGCTATGGCTCGGTGTTGGGGTTCAGTGGTGGGGGGTTCAGTGTTGGGGGGTCAGTGTTGGTGTTCAGTGTTGGGGTTTAATGTTGGGGTTCAGTGTTGGACTGGTCCGTTTTGGGGGTTCAGTGTTGGGTGTTCATTGTTGGGGGTTCAGTGTTGGGGATTCAGTGTTGGGGGTTCAATGTTGGGTTTAGTGTTGGGGGTCAGTGTTGGGGTGTTCAGTGTTGGGGGTCGGTGTTTGGGGTGTCAGTGTTGGGGTTCAGTGTTGGGGGTTCGCTGTTGTGGGTTCAACTTTGGGGTTCAGTGTTAGGGTTCGGTGCTAGGGTTCGGTGTTGGGGTTCAGTGGTGGGGGTTCAGTGTTGGGGTTCAGTGTTATGGTTCAGTGTTGGGGTTCAGCGTTAGGGGCTCAGTTTTGGGGTCCCATGTCGGGGTTCTGTGTTGGGGGTCCAGTGTTGGGTTTCAGTATTAGGGTTCAGTGCTGGGGTCCAGTGCTGGTGTTCAGTGCTATGGCTCGGTGTTGGGTGTTCAGTGCTGGGGTTCAGTGTTGGGATTCAGTGTTGGGGTTCATTGGTGGGGTTCATTGGTGGGGGTTCGGTGTTGGGGTTCAGTGTTGGGTGCCAGTGTTGGGGTTCATTGGTGGGGTTCATTGGTGGCGGTTCGGTGTTGGGGTTCAGTGTTGGGGATTCAGTGTTGGGGTTCAGTATTGGGGTTCAATTTTGGGGATTCAGTGTTGGCGGTTCAGTGTCGGGGATTCAGTGTTGGGGTTCAGTGTTGGGGTTCAGTGTTGGGTGTTCAGTGTTGGGGTTCAGTGTTGGGCGTTTGTCAGCATTGGGGGCGTCAGTGTTGATGTGTTCAGTGTTGGGGGTTCAGTGTCGGGGCTGGTCAGTGTTTGGGGTTCAGTGTTTGGGGGTTCAGTGTTGGTGTTCAGTGTTGGGGTTTAATGTTGGGGTTCAGTGTTGGACTGGTCCGTTTTGGGGGTTCAGTGTTGGGTGTTCATTGTTGGGGATTCAGTGTTGGGGGTTCAATGTTGGGTTTAGTGTTGGGGGTCAGTGTTGGGGTGTTCAGTGTTGGGGGTCGGTGTTTGGGGGTGTCAGTGTTGGGGTTCAGTGTTGGGGGTTCGGTGTTGGGGGTTCAACTTTGGGGTTCAGTGTTAGGGTTCGGTGCTGGGGTTCGGTGTTGGGGTTCAGTGGTGGGGGTTCAGTGTTGGGGTTCAGTGTTAGGGTTCAGTGTTGGGTTTCAGCGTTAGGGGCTCAGTTTTGGGGTCCCATGTCGGGGTTCTGTGTTGGGGGTCCAGTGTTGGGTTTCAGTATTAGGGTTCAGTGCTGGGGTCCAGTGCTGGTGTTCAGTGCTATGGCTCGGTGTTGGGTGTTCAGTGTTGGGGTTCAGTGTTGGGGGTTCAGTGTTGGTGGTTCAGTATTGGGGGTTTTGTGTTGGTGGTTCAGTGTTGGGGGTTCAGTGCTGGGGTCCAGTGTGGGGTTCAGTGGTGGGGTTCAGTGCTGGGAGGTCAGTGCTGGGGTTCAGTGTTGGGTGTTCAGTGTTGGGGTTCAGTGTTGGTGCTCAGCATTGGGAGTTCAGTGTTGGGGTTCAGTGTTGGGGTTCATTGGTGCGGTTCATTGGTGGGGGTTCGGTGTTGGGGTTCAGTGTTGGGTGCCAGTGTTGGGGTTCATTGGTGGGGTTCGTTGGTGGCGGTTCGGTGTTGGGGTTCAGTGTTGGGGGTTCAGTGTTGGGGTTCAGTATTGGGGTTCAATTTTGGGGATTCAGTGTTGGCGGTTCAGTGTCGGGGATTCAGTGTTGGGGTTCAGTGTTGGGGTTCAGTGTTGGGGTTCAGTGTTGGGCGTTTGTCAGCATTGGGGGGTCAGTGTTGATGTCTTCAGTGTTGGGGGTTCAGTGTCGGGGCTGGTCAGTGTTTGGGGTTCAGTGTTTGGGGGTTCAGTGTTGGTGTTCAGTGTTGGGGTTTAATGTTGGGGTTCAGTGTTGGACTGGTCCGTTTTGGGGGTTCAGTGTTGGGTGTTCATTGTTGGGGGTTCAGTGTTGGGGATTCAGTGTTGGGGGTTCAATGTTGGGTTTCGTGTTGGGGGTCAGTGTTGGGGTGTTCAGTGTTGGGGGTTGGTGTTTGGGGGTGTCAGTGTTGGGGTTCAGTGTTGGGGGTTCGCTGTTGTGGGTTCAACTGTGGGGTTCAGTGTTAGGGTTCGGTGCTGGGGTTCGGTGTTGGGGTTCAGTGGTAAGGGTTCAGTGTTGGGGTTCAGCGTTAGGGTTCAGTGTTGGGGTTCAGCGTTAGGGGCTCAGTTTTGGGGTCCCATGTCGGGGTTCTGTGTTGGGGGTCCAGTGTTGGGTTTCAGTATCGGGGTTCAGTGTTGGGAATCAGTGTTGGTGGTTCAGTATTGGGGGTTTTGTGTTGGTGGTTCAGTGTTGGGGGTTCAGTGCTGGGGCCCAGTGTGGGGTTCAGTGTTGGGGTTCAGTTTTTGTGTTCAGCATTGGGAGTTCAGTGGTGGGGTTCAGTGGTGGCGTTCAGTGTTGGGGTTCATTGGTGGTGATTCGGTTTTGGGGTTCAGTAGTGGGGGTCAGTGTTGGGGTTCACTGTTTGGGTCCAGCGTTAGGGACTCAGTGTTGGGGGTTCGGTGTTGGGAATCAGTGTTGGTGGTTCTGTGTTGGGCGTTTTGTGTTGGTGGTTCAGTGTTGGGGGGTCAGTGCTGGGGTTCAGTGTTGGGGTCCAGTGTTGGGGTTCAGTGCGGGAGTTCAGTGCTGGGGTTCAGTGCTGGGGGTTCAGTGTTGGGGTTCAGTATTGGGGGTTCGGTGTTAGGTTTCAGTGTTCAGGGTTAGTGTAGGGGTTCAGAGCTATGGCTCGGTGTTGGGGTTCAGTGGTGGGAGTTCAGTGTTGGGGGTTCAGTGTTGGGGGGTTCAGTGTTGGGAATCAGTGTTGGGCTTCATTGTTGGGGGTTGTGTGGTGGTGGTCCAGTGTTGGGGGTTCAGTGTTGGGGTTCAGTGTTGGGGTCCAGTGTGGGGGTTCAGTGAGGGTGTTCAGTGCTGGGATTCACTCTTGTAGGTTCAGTGGTGGGGTTCAGTGCTGGGAGGTCAGTGCTGGGGTTCAGTGTTGGGTGTTCAGTGTTGGGGTTCATTGGTGGGGTTCATTGGTGGGGGTTCGGTGTTGGGGTTCAGTGTTGGGGGCCAGTGTTGGGGTTCAATGTTGGGGGTCAGTGTTAGGGGCTCGGTGTTGGGGGTTCAGTGTTGGTGTTCAGTGTCAGGGTTCAGTGCTGGGGGTCAGTATTGGGGGTTCAGCGTTAGGTTCAGTGTTCAAGGTTTAGTGTTGGGGTTCAGTGCTATGCCTCGGTGTTGGGGTTCAGTGTTGGTGGTCCAGTGTTGGGGGTTCACTGTCGGGGTTCAGTGTTGGGGTCCAGTGTGGGGGTTCAATGTTGGGTTCAGTGCTGGGGTTCACTCTTGCGGGTTCAGTGTTGGGGTTCAGTGCTGGGAGGTCAGTGATGGGGTTCAGTGTTGGGGTCCAGTGTGGGGGTCCAGTGTTAGGGTTCAGTGCGGGAGTTCAGTGCTGGGGTTCAGTGTTGGGGCTCAGTGCTGGGAGGTCAGTGATGGCGTTCAGTGTTGGGGTCCAGTGTGGGAGTCCAGTGTTGGGGTTCAGTGCGGGAGTTCAGTGCTGGGGTTCAGTGTTGGGGTTCAGTTTTGGTGTTCTGCATTGGGAGTGCAGTGTTGGGGTTCAGTGGCAGTGTTCAGTGTTGTGGGGTTCAGTGTTGAGAATCTGTGTTGTGGGTTTTGTGTTGGTGGTTCAGTGCTGGGGTTCAGTGTTGGGGTCCAGTGTGGGGGTTCAGCGCAGGAGTTCAGTGCTGGGGGTCCAGTGCTGGGGGTCAGTATTGGGGTTTCAGTGTTAGGGTTCAGTGTTCAGGGTTAGTGTTGGGGTTCAGTGCTATGGCTCGGTGTTGGGGTTCAGTGGTGGGGGGTTCAGTGTTGGGGGGTCAGTGTTGGTGTTCAGTGTTGGGGTTTAATGTTGGGGTTCAGTGTTGGACTGGTCCGTTTTGGGGGTTCAGTGTTGGGTGTTCATTGTTGGGGGTTCAGTGTTGAGGATTCAGTGTTGGGGGTTCAATGTTGGGTTTAGTGTTGGGGGTCAGTGTTGGGGTGTTCAGTGTTGGGGGTCGGTGTTTGGGGTGTCAGTGTTGGGGTTCAGTGTTGGGGGTTCGCTGTTGTGGGTTCAACGTTGGGGTTCAGTGTTAGGGCTCGGTGCTAGGGTTCGGTGTTGGGGTTCAGTGGTGGGGGTTCAGTGTTGGGGTTCAGTGTTATGGTTCAGTGTTGGGGTTCAGCGTTAGGGGCTCAGTTTTGGGGTCCCATGTCGGGGTTCTGTGTTGGGGGTCCAGTGTTGGGTTTCAGTATTAGGGTTCAGTGCTGGGGTCCAGTGCTGGTGTTCAGTGCTATGGCTCGGTGTTGGGTGTTCAGTGCTGGGGTTCAGTGTTGGGATTCAGTGTTGGGGGTTCAGTGTTGGGTGTTCTGTGTTG
Source organism: Pristiophorus japonicus (assembly GCF_044704955.1). Classification (NCBI taxonomy): domain Eukaryota; kingdom Metazoa; phylum Chordata; class Chondrichthyes; family Pristiophoridae; genus Pristiophorus; species Pristiophorus japonicus. The sequence goes on from NC_091993.1 coordinate 59,281,988, forward strand.
GTGGTTCAGTGTTGGGGGTTCAGTGCTGGGGTCCAGTGTGGGGTTTCAGTGTTGGGGTTCAGTGTTGGGGTTCAGTTTTGGTGTTCAGCATTGGGAGTTCAGTGGTGGGGTTCAGTGGTGGCGTTCAGTGTTGGGGTTCATTGGTGGTGATTCGGTTTTGGGGTTCAGTAGTGGGGGTCAGTGTTGGGGTTCACTGTTTGGGTCCAGCGTTAGGGACTCAGTGTTGGGGGTTCAGTGTTGGGAATCAGTGTTGGTGCTCAGCATTGGGAGTTCAGTGTTGGGGTTCAGTGTTGGGGTTCATTGGTGGGGTTCATTGGTGGGGGTTCGGTGTTGGGGTTCAGTGTTGGGTGCCAGTGTTGGGGTTCATTGGTGGGGATCATTGGTGGCGGTTCGGTGTTGGGGTTCAGTGTTGGGGGTTCAGTGTTGGGGTTCAGTATTGGGGTTCAATTTTGGGGATTCAGTGTTGGCGGTTCAGTGTCGGGGATTCAGTGTTGGGGTTCAGTGTTGGGGTTCAGTGTTGGGCGTTTGTCAGCATTGGGGGTGTCAGTGTTGATGTGTTCAGTGTTGGGGGTTCAGTGTCGGGGCTGGTCAGTGTTTGGGGTTCAGTGTTTGGGGGTTCAGTGTTGGTGTTCAGTGTTGGGGTTTAATGTTGGGGTTCAGTGTTGGACTGGTCCGTTTTGGGGGTCAGTGTTGGGGTGTTCAGTGTTGGGGGTCGGTGTTTGGGGGTGTCAGTGTTGGGGTTCAGTGTTGGGGGTTCGCTGTTGTGGGTTCAACTGTGGGGTTCAGTGTTAGGGTTCGGTGCAGGGGTTCGGTGTTGGGGTTCAGTGGTAAGGGTTCAGTGTTGGGGTTCAGTGTTAGGGTTCAGTGTTGGGGTTCAGCGTTAGGGGCTCAGTTTTGGGGTCCCATGTCGGGGTTCTGTGTTGGGGGTCCAGTGTTGGGTTTCAGTATTAGGGTTCAGTGCTGGGGTCCAGTGCTGGTGTTCAGTGCTATGGCTCGGTGTTGGGTGTTCAGTGTTGGGGTTCAGTGTTGGGGGTTCAGTGTTGGGAATCAGTGTTGGTGGTTCTGTGTTGGGCGTTTTGTGTTGGTGGTTCAGTGTTGGGGTGTCAGTGCTGGGGTTCAGTGTTGGGGTCCAGTGTTGGGGTTCAGTGCGGGAGTTCAGTGCTGGGGTTCAGTGCTGGGGGTTCAGTGTTGGGGTTCAGTATTGGGGGTTCGGTGTTAGGTTTCAGTGTTCAGGGTTAGTGTAGTGGTTCAGAGCTATGGCTCGGTGTTGGGGTTCAGTGGTGGGGGTTCAGTGTTGGGGGTTCAGTGTTGGGGGGTTCAGTGTTGGGAATCAGTGTTGGGCTTCATTGTTGGGGGTTGTGTGGTGGTGGTCCAGTGTTGGGGGTTCAGTGTTGGGGTTCAGTGTTGGGGTCCAGTGTGGGGGTTCAGTGAGGGTGTTCAGTGCTGGGATTCACTCTTGTAGGTTCAGTGGTGGGGTTCAGTGCTGGGAGGTCAGTGCTGGGGTTCAGTGTTGGATGTTCAGTGTTGGGGTTCATTGGTGGGGTTCATTGGTGGGGGTTCGGTGTTGGGGTTCAGCGTTGGGGGCCAGTGTTGGGGTTCACTGTTGGGGGTCAGTGTTAGGGGCTCGGTGTTGGGGGTTCAGTGTTGGTGTTCAGTGTTGGGGTTCAGTGTTATGGTTCAGTGTTGGGGTTCAGCGTTAGGGGCTCAGTTTTGGGGTCCCATGTCGGGGTTCTGTGTTGGGGGTCCAGTGTTGGGTTTCAGTATTAGGGTTCAGTGCTGGGGTCCAGTGCTGGTGTTCAGTGCTATGGCTCGGTGTTGGGTGTTCAGTGCTGGGGTTCAGTGTTGGGATTCAGTGTTGGGGTTCATTGGTGGGGTTCATTGGTGGGGGTTCGGTGTTGGGGTTCAGTGTTGGGTGCCAGTGTTGGGGTTCATTGGTGGGGTTCATTGGTGGCGGTTCGGTGTTGGGGTTCAGTGTTGGGGATTCAGTGTTGGGGTTCAGTATTGGGGTTCAATTTTGGGGATTCAGTGTTGGCGGTTCAGTGTCGGGGATTCAGTGTTGGGGTTCAGTGTTGGGGTTCAGTGTTGGGTGTTCAGTGTTGGGGTTCAGTGTTGGGCGTTTGTCAGCATTGGGGGCGTCAGTGTTGATGTGTTCAGTGTTGGGGGTTCAGTGTCGGGGCTGGTCAGTGTTTGGGGTTCAGTGTTTGGGGGTTCAGTGTTGGTGTTCAGTGTTGGGGTTTAATGTTGGGGTTCAGTGTTGGACTGGTCCGTTTTGGGGGTTCAGTGTTGGGTGTTCATTGTTGGGGATTCAGTGTTGGGGGTTCAATGTTGGGTTTAGTGTTGGGGGTCAGTGTTGGGGTGTTCAGTGTTGGGGGTCGGTGTTTGGGGGTGTCAGTGTTGGGGTTCAGTGTTGGGGGTTCGGTGTTGGGGGTTCAACTTTGGGGTTCAGTGTTAGGGTTCGGTGCTGGGGTTCGGTGTTGGGGTTCAGTGGTGGGGGTTCAGTGTTGGGGTTCAGTGTTAGGGTTCAGTGTTGGGTTTCAGCGTTAGGGGCTCAGTTTTGGGGTCCCATGTCGGGGTTCTGTGTTGGGGGTCCAGTGTTGGGTTTCAGTATTAGGGTTCAGTGCTGGGGTCCAGTGCTGGTGTTCAGTGCTATGGCTCGGTGTTGGGTGTTCAGTGTTGGGGTTCAGTGTTGGGGGTTCAGTGTTGGTGGTTCAGTATTGGGGGTTTTGTGTTGGTGGTTCAGTGTTGGGGGTTCAGTGCTGGGGTCCAGTGTGGGGTTCAGTGGTGGGGTTCAGTGCTGGGAGGTCAGTGCTGGGGTTCAGTGTTGGGTGTTCAGTGTTGGGGTTCAGTGTTGGTGCTCAGCATTGGGAGTTCAGTGTTGGGGTTCAGTGTTGGGGTTCATTGGTGCGGTTCATTGGTGGGGGTTCGGTGTTGGGGTTCAGTGTTGGGTGCCAGTGTTGGGGTTCATTGGTGGGGTTCGTTGGTGGCGGTTCGGTGTTGGGGTTCAGTGTTGGGGGTTCAGTGTTGGGGTTCAGTATTGGGGTTCAATTTTGGGGATTCAGTGTTGGCGGTTCAGTGTCGGGGATTCAGTGTTGGGGTTCAGTGTTGGGGTTCAGTGTTGGGGTTCAGTGTTGGGCGTTTGTCAGCATTGGGGGGTCAGTGTTGATGTCTTCAGTGTTGGGGGTTCAGTGTCGGGGCTGGTCAGTGTTTGGGGTTCAGTGTTTGGGGGTTCAGTGTTGGTGTTCAGTGTTGGGGTTTAATGTTGGGGTTCAGTGTTGGACTGGTCCGTTTTGGGGGTTCAGTGTTGGGTGTTCATTGTTGGGGGTTCAGTGTTGGGGATTCAGTGTTGGGGGTTCAATGTTGGGTTTCGTGTTGGGGGTCAGTGTTGGGGTGTTCAGTGTTGGGGGTTGGTGTTTGGGGGTGTCAGTGTTGGGGTTCAGTGTTGGGGGTTCGCTGTTGTGGGTTCAACTGTGGGGTTCAGTGTTAGGGTTCGGTGCTGGGGTTCGGTGTTGGGGTTCAGTGGTAAGGGTTCAGTGTTGGGGTTCAGCGTTAGGGTTCAGTGTTGGGGTTCAGCGTTAGGGGCTCAGTTTTGGGGTCCCATGTCGGGGTTCTGTGTTGGGGGTCCAGTGTTGGGTTTCAGTATCGGGGTTCAGTGTTGGGAATCAGTGTTGGTGGTTCAGTATTGGGGGTTTTGTGTTGGTGGTTCAGTGTTGGGGGTTCAGTGCTGGGGCCCAGTGTGGGGTTCAGTGTTGGGGTTCAGTTTTTGTGTTCAGCATTGGGAGTTCAGTGGTGGGGTTCAGTGGTGGCGTTCAGTGTTGGGGTTCATTGGTGGTGATTCGGTTTTGGGGTTCAGTAGTGGGGGTCAGTGTTGGGGTTCACTGTTTGGGTCCAGCGTTAGGGACTCAGTGTTGGGGGTTCGGTGTTGGGAATCAGTGTTGGTGGTTCTGTGTTGGGCGTTTTGTGTTGGTGGTTCAGTGTTGGGGGGTCAGTGCTGGGGTTCAGTGTTGGGGTCCAGTGTTGGGGTTCAGTGCGGGAGTTCAGTGCTGGGGTTCAGTGCTGGGGGTTCAGTGTTGGGGTTCAGTATTGGGGGTTCGGTGTTAGGTTTCAGTGTTCAGGGTTAGTGTAGGGGTTCAGAGCTATGGCTCGGTGTTGGGGTTCAGTGGTGGGAGTTCAGTGTTGGGGGTTCAGTGTTGGGGGGTTCAGTGTTGGGAATCAGTGTTGGGCTTCATTGTTGGGGGTTGTGTGGTGGTGGTCCAGTGTTGGGGGTTCAGTGTTGGGGTTCAGTGTTGGGGTCCAGTGTGGGGGTTCAGTGAGGGTGTTCAGTGCTGGGATTCACTCTTGTAGGTTCAGTGGTGGGGTTCAGTGCTGGGAGGTCAGTGCTGGGGTTCAGTGTTGGGTGTTCAGTGTTGGGGTTCATTGGTGGGGTTCATTGGTGGGGGTTCGGTGTTGGGGTTCAGTGTTGGGGGCCAGTGTTGGGGTTCAATGTTGGGGGTCAGTGTTAGGGGCTCGGTGTTGGGGGTTCAGTGTTGGTGTTCAGTGTCAGGGTTCAGTGCTGGGGGTCAGTATTGGGGGTTCAGCGTTAGGTTCAGTGTTCAAGGTTTAGTGTTGGGGTTCAGTGCTATGACTCGGTGTTGGGGTTCAGTGTTGGTGGTCCAGTGTTGGGGGTTCACTGTCGGGGTTCAGTGTTGGGGTCCAGTGTGGGGGTTCAATGTTGGGTTCAGTGCTGGGGTTCACTCTTGCGGGTTCAGTGTTGGGGTTCAGTGCTGGGAGGTCAGTGATGGGGTTCAGTGTTGGGGTCCAGTGTGGGGGTCCAGTGTTAGGGTTCAGTGCGGGAGTTCAGTGCTGGGGTTCAGTGTTGGGGCTCAGTGCTGGGAGGTCAGTGATGGCGTTCAGTGTTGGGGTCCAGTGTGGGAGTCCAGTGTTGGGGTTCAGTGCGGGAGTTCAGTGCTGGGGTTCAGTGTTGGGGTTCAGTTTTGGTGTTCTGCATTGGGAGTGCAGTGTTGGGGTTCAGTGGTGGCGTTCAGTGTTGGGGTTCATTGGTGGTGATTCGGTTTTGGGGTTCAGTAGTGGGGGTCAGTGTTGGGGTTCACTGTTTGGGTCCAGCGTTAGGGACTCAGTGTTGGGGGTTCAGTGTTGGGAATCAGCGTTGGTGGTTCTGTGTTGGGCGTTTTGTGTTGGTGGTTCAGTGTTGGGGGTTCAGTGCTGGGGTTCAGTGTTGGGGTCCAGTGTTGGGGTTCAGTGCGGGAGTTCAGTGCTGGGGTTCAGTGCTGGGGGTTCAGTGTTGGGGTTCAGTATTGGGGGTTCGGTGTTAGGTTTCAGTGTTCAGGGTTAGTGTTGGGGTTCAGAGCTATGGCTCGGTGTTGGGGTTCAGTGATGGGGGTTCAGTGTTGGGGGTTCAGTGTTGGGGGGTTCAGTGTTGGGAATCAGTGTTGGGCTTCATTGTTGGGGGTTGTGTGGTGGTGGTCCAGTGTTGGGGGTTCAGTGTTGGGGTTCAGTGTTGGGGTCCAGTGTGGGGGTACAGTGAGGGTGTTCAGTGCTGGGATTCACTCTTGTGGGTTCAGTGGTGGGGTTCAGTGCTGGAAGGTCAGTGCTGGGGTTCAGTGTTGGGTGTTCAGTGTTGGGGTTCAGTGTTGGTGCTCAGCATTGGGAGTTCAGTGTTGGGGTTCAGTGTTGGGGTTCATTGGTGCGGTTCATTGGTGGGGGTTCGGTGTTGGGGTTCAGTGTTGGGTGCCAGTGTTGGGGTTCATTGGTGGGGTTCATTGGTGGCGGTTCGGTGTTGGGGTTCAGTGTTGGGGATTCAGTGTTGGGGTTCGGTATTGGGGTTCAATTTTGGGGATTCAGTGTTGGCGGTTCAGTGTCGGGGATTCAGTGTTGGGGTTCAGTGTTGGGGTTCAGTGTTGGGTGTTCAGTGTTGGGGTTCAGTGTTGGGCGTTTGTCAGCATTGGGGGCGTCAGTGTTGATGTGTTCAGTGTTGGGGGTTCAGTGTCGGGGCTGGTCAGTGTTTGGGGTTCAGTGTTTGGGGGTTCAGTGTTGGTGTTCAGTGTTGGGGTTTAATGTTGGGGTTCAGTGTTGGACTGGTCCGTTTTGGGGGTTCAGTGTTGGGTGTTCATTGTTGGGGGTTCAGTGTTGGGGATTCAGTGTTGGGGGTTCAATGTTGGGTTTAGTGTTGGGGGTCAGTGTTGGGGTGTTCAGTGTTGGGGGTCGGTGTTTGGGGGTGTCAGTGTTGGGGTTCAGTGTTGGGGGTTCGGTGTTGGGGGTTCAACTTTGGGGTTCAGTGTTAGGGTTCGGTGCTGGGGTTCGGTGTTGGGGTTCAGTGGTGGGGGTTCAGTGTTGGGGTTCAGTGTTAGGGTTCAGTGTTGGGTTTCAGCGTTAGGGGCTCAGTTTTGGGGTCCCATGTCGGGGTTCTGTGTTGGGGGTCCAGTGTTGGGTTTCAGTATTAGGGTTCAGTGCTGGGGTCCAGTGCTGGTGTTCAGTGCTATGGCTCGGTGTTGGGTGTTCAGTGTTGTGGTTCAGTGTTGGGGGTTCAGTGTTGGTGGTTCAGTATTGGGGGTTTTGTGTTGGTGGTTCAGTGTTGGGGGTTCAGTGCTGGGGTCCAGTGTGGGGTTCAGTGGTGGGGTTCAGTGCTGGGAGGTCAGTGCTGGGGTTCAGTGTTGGGTGTTCAGTGTTGGGGTTCAGTGTTGGTGCTCAGCATTGGGAGTTCAGTGTTGGGGTTCAGTGTTGGGGTTCATTGGTGCGGTTCATTGGTGGGGGTTCGGTGTTGGGGTTCAGTGTTGGGTGCCAGTGTTGGGGTTCATTGGTGGGGTTCATTGGTGGCGGTTCGGTGTTGGGGTTCAGTGTTGGGGGTTCAGTGTTGGGGTTCAGTATTGGGGTTCAATTTTGGGGATTCAGTGTTGGCGGTTCAGTGTCGGGGATTCAGTGTTGGGGTTCAGTGTTGGGGTTCAGTGTTGGGGTTCAGTGTTGGGCGTTTGTCAGCATTGGGGGGTCAGTGTTGATGTGTTCAGTGTTGGGGGTTCAGTGTCGGGGCTGGTCAGTGTTTGGGGTTCAGTGTTTGGGGGTTCAGTGTTGGTGTTCAGTGTTGGGGTTTAATGTTGGGGTTCAGTGTTGGACTGGTCCGTTTTGGGGGTTCAGTGTTGGGTGTTCATTGTTGGGGGTTCAGTGTTGGGGATTCAGTGTTGGGGGTTCAATGTTGGGTTTCGTGTTGGGGGTCAGTGTTGGGGTGTTCAGTGTTGGGGGTTGGTGTTTGGGGGTGTCAGTGTTGGGGTTCAGTGTTGGGGGTTCGCTGTTGTGGGTTCAACTGTGGGGTTCAGTGTTAGGGTTCGGTGCTGGGGTTCGGTGTTGGGGTTCAGTGGTAAGGGTTCAGTGTTGGGGTTCAGTGTTAGGGTTCAGTGTTGGGGTTCAGCGTTAGGGGCTCAGTTTTGGGGTCCCATGTCGGGGTTCTGTGTTGGGGGTCCAGTGTTGGGTTTCAGTATCGGGGTTCAGTGTTGGGAATCAGTGTTGGTGGTTCAGTATTGGGGGTTTTGTGTTGGTGGTTCAGTGTTGGGGGTTCAGTGCTGGGGCCCAGTGTGGGGTTCAGTGTTGGGGTTCAGTTTTTGTGTTCAGCATTGGGAGTTCAGTGGTGGGGTTCAGTGGTGGCGTTCAGTGTTGGGGTTCATTGGTGGTGATTCGGTTTTGGGGTTCAGTAGTGGGGGTCAGTGTTGGGGTTCACTGTTTGGGTCCAGCGTTAGGGACTCAGTGTTGGGGGTTCAGTGTTGGGAATCAGTGTTGGTGGTTCTGTGTTGGGCGTTTTGTGTTGGTGGTTCAGTGTTGGGGGGTCAGTGCTGGGGTTCAGTGTTGGGGTCCAGTGTTGGGGTTCAGTGCGGGAGTTCAGTGCTGGGGTTCAGTGCTGGGGGTTCAGTGTTGGGGTTCAGTATTGGGGGTTCGGTGTTAGGTTTCAGTGTTCAGGGTTAGTGTAGGGGTTCAGAGCTATGGCTCGGTGTTGGGGTTCAGTGGTGGGAGTTCAGTGTTGGGGGTTCAGTGTTGGGGGGTTCAGTGTTGGGAATCAGTGTTGGGCTTCATTGTTGGGGGTTGTGTGGTGGTGGTCCAGTGTTGGGGGTTCAGTGTTGGGGTTCAGTGTTGGGGTCCAGTGTGGGGGTTCAGTGAGGGTGTTCAGTGCTGGGATTCACTCTTGTAGGTTCAGTGGTGGGGTTCAGTGCTGGGAGGTCAGTGCTGGGGTTCAGTGTTGGGTGTTCAGTGTTGGGGTTCATTGGTGGGGTTCATTGGTGGGGGTTCGGTGTTGGGGTTCAGTGTTGGGGGCCAGTGTTGGGGTTCAATGTTGGGGGTCAGTGTTAGGGGCTCGGTGTTGGGGGTTCAGTGTTGGTGTTCAGTGTCAGGGTTCAGTGCTGGGGGTCAGTATTGGGGGTTCAGCGTTAGGTTCAGTGTTCAAGGTTTAGTGTTGGGGTTCAGTGCTATGCCTCGGTGTTGGGGTTCAGTGTTGGTGGTCCAGTGTTGGGGGTTCACTGTCGGGGTTCAGTGTTGGGGTCCAGTGTGGGGGTTCAATGTTGGGTTCAGTGCTGGGGTTCACTCTTGCGGGTTCAGTGTTGGGGTTCAGTGCTGGGAGGTCAGTGATGGGGTTCAGTGTTGGGGTCCAGTGTGGGGGTCCAGTGTTAGGGTTCAGTGCGGGAGTTCAGTGCTGGGGTTCAGTGTTGGGGCTCAGTGCTGGGAGGTCAGTGATGGCGTTCAGTGTTGGGGTCCAGTGTGGGAGTCCAGTGTTGGGGTTCAGTGCGGGAGTTCAGTGCTGGGGTTCAGTGTTGGGGTTCAGTTTTGGTGTTCTGCATTGGGAGTGCAGTGTTGGGGTTCAGTGGCAGTGTTCAGTGTTGTGGGGTTCAGTGTTGAGAATCTGTGTTGTGGGTTTTGTGTTGGTGGTTCAGTGCTGGGGTTCAGTGTTGGGGTCCAGTGTGGGGGTTCAGCGCAGGAGTTCAGTGCTGGGGGTCCAGTGCTGGGGGTCAGTATTGGGGTTTCAGTGTTAGGGTTCAGTGTTCAGGGTTAGTGTTGGGGTTCAGTGCTATGGCTCGGTGTTGGGGTTCAGTGGTGGGGGGTTCAGTGTTGGGGGGTCAGTGTTGGTGTTCAGTGTTGGGGTTTAATGTTGGGGTTCAGTGTTGGACTGGTCCGTTTTGGGGGTTCAGTGTTGGGTGTTCATTGTTGGGGGTTCAGTGTTGAGGATTCAGTGTTGGGGGTTCAATGTTGGGTTTAGTGTTGGGGGTCAGTGTTGGGGTGTTCAGTGTTGGGGGTCGGTGTTTGGGGTGTCAGTGTTGGGGTTCAGTGTTGGGGGTTCGCTGTTGTGGGTTCAACGTTGGGGTTCAGTGTTAGGGCTCGGTGCTAGGGTTCGGTGTTGGGGTTCAGTGGTGGGGGTTCAGTGTTGGGGTTCAGTGTTATGGTTCAGTGTTGGGGTTCAGCGTTAGGGGCTCAGTTTTGGGGTCCCATGTCGGGGTTCTGTGTTGGGGGTCCAGTGTTGGGTTTCAGTATTAGGGTTCAGTGCTGGGGTCCAGTGCTGGTGTTCAGTGCTATGGCTCGGTGTTGGGTGTTCAGTGCTGGGGTTCAGTGTTGGGATTCAGTGTTGGGGGTTCAGTGTTGGGTGTTCTGTGTTGGTGGTTCAGTGTTGGGGGTTCAGTGCTGGGGTCCAGTGTGGGGGTTCAGTGTTGGGGTTCAGTGTTGGGGTTCAGTTTTGGTGTTCAGCATTGGGAGTTCAGTGGTGGGGTTCAGTGGTGGCGTTCAGTGTTGGGGTTCATTGGTGGTGATTCGGTTTTGGGGTTCAGTAGTGGGGGTCAGTGTTGGGGTTCACTGTTTGGGTCCAGCGTTAGGGACTCAGTGTTGGGGGTTCAGTGTTGGGAATCAGTGTTGGTGCTCAGCATTGGGAGTTCAGTGTTGGGGTTCAGTGTTGGGGTTCATTGGTGGGGTTCATTGGTGGGGGTTCGGTGTTGGGGTTCAGTGTTGGGTGCCAGTGTTGGGGTTCATTGGTGGGGATCATTGGTGGCGGTTCGGTGTTGGGGTTCAGTGTTGGGGGTTCAGTGTTGGGGTTCAGTATTGGGGTTCAATTTTGGGGATTCAGTGTTGGCGGTTCAGTGTCGGGGATTCAGTGTTGGGGTTCAGTGTTGGGGTTCAGTGTTGGGCGTTTGTCAGCATTGGGGGTGTCAGTGTTGATGTGTTCAGTGTTGGGGGTTCAGTGTCGGGGCTGGTCAGTGTTTGGGGTTCAGTGTTTGGGGGTTCAGTGTTGGTGTTCAGTGTTGGGGTTTAATGTTGGGGTTCAGTGTTGGACTGGTCCGTTTTGGGGGTCAGTGTTGGGGTGTTCAGTGTTGGGGGTCGGTGTTTGGGGGTGTCAGTGTTGGGGTTCAGTGTTGGGGGTTCGCTGTTGTGGGTTCAACTGTGGGGTTCAGTGTTAGGGTTCGGTGCAGGGGTTCGGTGTTGGGGTTCAGTGGTAAGGGTTCAGTGTTGGGGTTCAGTGTTAGGGTTCAGTGTTGGGGTTCAGCGTTAGGGGCTCAGTTTTGGGGTCCCATGTCGGGGTTCTGTGTTGGGGGTCCAGTGTTGGGTTTCAGTATTAGGGTTCAGTGCTGGGGTCCAGTGCTGGTGTTCAGTGCTATGGCTCGGTGTTGGGTGTTCAGTGTTGGGGTTCAGTGTTGGGGGTTCAGTGTTGGGAATCAGTGTTGGTGGTTCTGTGTTGGGCGTTTTGTGTTGGTGGTTCAGTGTTGGGGTGTCAGTGCTGGGGTTCAGTGTTGGGGTCCAGTGTTGGGGTTCAGTGCGGGAGTTCAGTGCTGGGGTTCAGTGCTGGGGGTTCAGTGTTGGGGTTCAGTATTGGGGGTTCGGTGTTAGGTTTCAGTGTTCAGGGTTAGTGTAGTGGTTCAGAGCTATGGCTCGGTGTTGGGGTTCAGTGGTGGGGGTTCAGTGTTGGGGGTTCAGTGTTGGGGGGTTCAGTGTTGGGAATCAGTGTTGGGCTTCATTGTTGGGGGTTGTGTGGTGGTGGTCCAGTGTTGGGGGTTCAGTGTTGGGGTTCAGTGTTGGGATCCAGTGTGGGGGTTCAGTGAGGGTGTTCAGTGCTGGGATTCACTCTTGTAGGTTCAGTGGTGGGGTTCAGTGCTGGGAGGTCAGTGCTGGGGTTCAGTGTTGGATGTTCAGTGTTGGGGTTCATTGGTGGGGTTCATTGGTGGGGGTTCGGTGTTGGGGTTCAGCGTTGGGGGCCAGTGTTGGGGTTCACTGTTGGGGGTCAGTGTTAGGGGCTCGGTGTTGGGGGTTCAGTGTTGGTGTTCAGTGTCAGGGTTCAGTGCTGGGGGTCAGTATTGGGGGTTCAGCGTTAGGTTCAGTGTTCAAGGTTTAGTGTTGGAGTTCAGTGCTATGACTCGGTGTTGGGGTTCAGTGTTGGTGGTCCAGTGTTGGGGGTTCACTGTCGGGGTTCAGTGTTGCGGTCCAGTGTGGGGGTTCAATGTTGGGTTCAGTGCTGGGGTTCACTCTTGCGGGTTCAGTGTTGGGGTTCAGTGCTGGGAGGTCAGTGATGGGGTTCAGTGTTGGGGTCCAGTGTGGGGGTCCAGTGTTAGGGTTCAGTGCGGGAGTTCAGTGCTGGGGTTCAGTGTTGGGGCTCAGTGCTGGGAGGTCAGTGATGGGGTTCAGTGTTGGGGTCCAGTGTGGGAGTCCAGTGTTGGGGTTCAGTGCGGGATTTCAGTGCTGGGGTTCAGTGTTGGGGTTCAGTTTTGGTGTTCTGCATTGGGAGTGCAGTGTTGGGGTTCAGTGGCAGTGTTCAGTGTTGTGGGGTTCAGTGTTGAGAATCTGTGTTGTGGGTTTTGTGTTGGTGGTTCAGTGCTGGGGTTCAGTGTTGGGGTCCAGTGTGGGGGTTCAGCGCAGGAGTTCAGTGCTGGGGGTTCAGTGCTGGGGGTCAGTATTGGGGTTTCAGTGTTAGGGTTCAGTGTTCAGGGTTAGTGTTGGGGTTCAGTGCTATGGCTCGGTGTTGGGGTTCAGTGGTGGGGGTTCAGTGTTGGGGGGTCAGTGTTGGTGTTCAGTGTTGGGGTTTAATGTTGGGGTTCAGTGTTGGACTGGTCCGTTTTGGGGGTTCAGTGTTGGGTGTTCATTGTTGGGGGTTCAGTGTTGGGGATTCAGTGTTGGGGGTTCAATGTTGGGTTTAGTGTTGGGGGTCAGTGTTGGGGTGTTCAGTGTTGGGGGTCAGTGTTGGGGTGTTCAGTGTTGGGGGTCGGTGTTTGGGGGTGTCAGTGTTGGGGTTCAGTGTTGGGGGTTCGCTGTTGTGGGTTCAACTTTGGGGTTCAGTGTTAGGGTTCGGTGCTGGGGTTCGGTGTCGGGGTTCAGTGGTGGGGGTTCAGTGTTGGGGTTCAGTGTTAGGATTCAGTGTTGGGGTTCAGCGTTAGGGGCTCAGTTTTGGGGTCCCATGTCGGGGTTCTGTGTTGGGGGGTCAGTGTTGGTGTTCAGTGTTGGGGTTTGATGTTGGGGTTCAGTGTTGGACTGGTCCGTTTTGGCGGTTCAGTGTTGGGTGTTCATTGTTGGGGGTTCAGTGTTGGGGATTCAGTGTTGGGGGTTCAATGTTGGGTTTAGTGTTGGGGGTCAGTGTTGGGGTGTTCAGTGTTGGGGGTCGGTGTTTGGGGGTGTCAGTGTTGGGGTTCAGTGTTGGGGGTTCGCTGTTGTGGGTTCAACTTTGGGGTTCAGTGTTAGGGTTCGGTGCTGGGGTTCGGTGTTGGGGTTCAGTGGTGGGGGTTCAGTGTTGGGGTTCAGTGTTAGGGTTCAGTGTTGGGGTTCAGCGTTAGGGGCTCAGTTTTGGGGTCCCATGTCGGGGTTCTGTGTTGGGGGTCCAGAGTTGGGTTTCAGTATTAGGGTTCAGTGCTGGGGTCCAGTGCTGGTGTTCAGTGCTATGGCTCGGTGTTGGGTGTTCAGTGTTGGGGTTCAGTGTTGGGATTCAGTGTTGGGGGTTAAGTGTTTGGTGTTTTGTGTTGGTGGTTCAGTGTTGGGGGTTCAGTGCTGGGGTCCAGTGTGGGGGTTCAGTGTTGGGGATTCAATGTTGGGGGTTCAATGTTGGGTTTAGTGTTGGGGGTCAGTGTTGGGGTGTTCAGTGTTGGGGGTCGGTGTTTGGGGGTGTCAGTGTTGGGGTTCAGTGTTGGGGGTTCGCTGTTGTGGGTTCAACTTTGGGGTTCAGTGTTAGGGTTCGGTGCTGGGGTTCGGTGTTGGGGTTCAGTGGTGGGGGTTCAGTGTTGGGGTTCAGTGTTAGGGTTCAGTGTTGGGGTTCAGCGTTAGGGGCTCAGTTTTGGGGTCCCATGTCGGGGTTCTGTGTTGGGGGTCCAGTGTTGGGTTTCAGTATTAGGGTTCAGTGCTGGGGTCCAGTGCTGGTGTTCAGTGCTATGGCTCGGTGTTGGGTGTTCAGTGTTGGGGTTCAGTGTTGGGATTCAATGTTGGGGGTTCAGTGTTTGGTGTTTTGTGTTGGTGGTTCAGTGTTGGGGGTTCAGTGCTGGGGTCCAGTGTGGGGGTTCAGTGTTGGGGTTCAGTGTTGGGGTTCAGTTTTGGTGTTCAGCATTGGGAGTTCAGTGGTGGGGTTCAGTGGTGGCGTTCAGTGTTGGGGTTCATTGGTGGTGATTCGGTTTTGGGGTTCAGTAGTGGGGGTCAGTGTCGGGGTTCACTGTTTGGGTCCAGCGTTAGGGACTCAGTGTTGGGGGTTCAGTGTTGGGAATGAGCGTTGGTGGTTCTGTGTTGGGCGTTTTGTGTTGGTGGTTCAGTGTTGGGGGTTCAGTGCTGGGGTTCAGTGTTGGGGTCCAGTGTTGGGGTTCAGTGCGGGAGTTCAGTGCTGGGGTTCAGTGCTGGGGGTTCAGTGTTGGGGTTCAGTATTGGGGGTTCGGTGTTAGGTTTCAGTGTTCAGGGTTAGTGTTGGGGTTCAGTGTTGGGCGTTTGTCAGCATTGGGGGTGTCAGTGTTGATGTGTTCAGTGTTGGGGGTTCAGTGTCGGGGCTGGTCAGTGTTTGGGGTTCAGTGTTTGGGGGTTCAGTGTTGGTGTTCAGTGTTGGGGTTTAATGTTGGGGTTCAGTGTTGGACTGGTCCGTTTTGGGGGTCAGTGTTGGGGTGTTCAGTGTTGGGGGTCGGTGTTTGGGGGTGTCAGTGTTGGGGTTCAGTGTTGGGGGTTCGCTGTTGTGGGTTCAACTGTGGGGTTCAGTGTTAGGGTTCGGTGCAGGGGTTCGGTGTTGGGGTTCAGTGGTAAGGGTTCAGTGTTGGGGTTCAGTGTTAGGGTTCAGTGTTGGGGTTCAGCGTTAGGGGCTCAGTTTTGGGGTCCCATGTCGGGGTTCTGTGTTGGGGGTCCAGTGTTGGGTTTCAGTATTAGGGTTCAGTGCTGGGGTCCAGTGCTGGTGTTCAGTGCTATGGCTCGGTGTTGGGTGTTCAGTGTTGGGGTTCAGTGTTGGGGGTTCAGTGTTGGGAATCAGTGTTGGTGGTTCTGTGTTGGGCGTTTTGTGTTGGTGGTTCAGTGTTGGGGTGTCAGTGCTGGGGTTCAGTGTTGGGGTCCAGTGTTGGGGTTCAGTGCGGGAGTTCAGTGCTGGGGTTCAGTGCTGGGGGTTCAGTGTTGGGGTTCAGTATTGGGGGTTCGGTGTTAGGTTTCAGTGTTCAGGGTTAGTGTAGTGGTTCAGAGCTATGGCTCGGTGTTGGGGTTCAGTGGTGGGGGTTCAGTGTTGGGGGTTCAGTGTTGGGGGGTTCAGTGTTGGGAATCAGTGTTGGGCTTCATTGTTGGGGGTTGTGTGGTGGTGGTCCAGTGTTGGGGGTTCAGTGTTGGGGTTCAGTGTTGGGGTCCAGTGTGGGGGTTCAGTGAGGGTGTTCAGTGCTGGGATTCACTCTTGTAGGTTCAGTGGTGGGGTTCAGTGCTGGGAGGTCAGTGCTGGGGTTCAGTGTTGGATGTTCAGTGTTGGGGTTCATTGGTGGGGTTCATTGGTGGGGGTTCGGTGTTGGGGTTCAGCGTTGGGGGCCAGTGTTGGGGTTCACTGTTGGGGGTCAGTGTTAGGGGCTCGGTGTTGGGGGTTCAGTGTTGGTGTTCAGTGTCAGGGTTCAGTGCTGGGGGTCAGTATTGGGGGTTCAGCGTTAGGTTCAGTGTTCAAGGTTTAGTGTTGGAGTTCAGTGCTATGACTCGGTGTTGGGGTTCAGTGTTGGTGGTCCAGTGTTGGGGGTTCACTGTCGGGGTTCAGTGTTGCGGTCCAGTGTGGGGGTTCAATGTTGGGTTCAGTGCTGGGGTTCACTCTTGCGGGTTCAGTGTTGGGGTTCAGTGCTGGGAGGTCAGTGATGGGGTTCAGTGTTGGGGTCCAGTGTGGGGGTCCAGTGTTAGGGTTCCGTGCGGGAGTTCAGTGCTGGGGTTCAGTGTTGGGGCTCAGTGCTGGGAGGTCAGTGATGGGGTTCAGTGTTGGGGTCCAGTGTGGGAGTCCAGTGTTGGGGTTCAGTGCGGGATTTCAGTGCTGGGGTTCAGTGTTGGGGTTCAGTTTTGGTGTTCTGCATTGGGAGTGCAGTGTTGGGGTTCAGTGGCAGTGTTCAGTGTTGTGGGGTTCAGTGTTGAGAATCTGTGTTGTGGGTTTTGTGTTGGTGGTTCAGTGCTGGGGTTCAGTGTTGGGGTCCAGTGTGGGGGTTCAGCGCAGGAGTTCAGTGCTGGGGGTTCAGTGCTGGGGGTCAGTATTGGGGTTTCAGTGTTAGGGTTCAGTGTTCAGGGTTAGTGTTGGGGTTCAGTGCTATGGCTCGGTGTTGGGGTTCAGTGGTGGGGGTTCAGTGTTGGGGGGTCAGTGTTGGTGTTCAGTGTTGGGGTTTAATGTTGGGGTTCAGTGTTGGACTGGTCCGTTTTGGGGGTTCAGTGTTGGGTGTTCATTGTTGGGGGTTCAGTGTTGGGGATTCAGTGTTGGGGGTTCAATGTTGGGTTTAGTGTTGGGGGTCAGTGTTGGGGTGTTCAGTGTTGGGGGTCAGTGTTGGGGTGTTCAGTGTTGGGGGTCGGTGTTTGGGGGTGTCAGTGTTGGGGTTCAGTGTTGGGGGTTCGCTGTTGTGGGTTCAACTTTGGGGTTCAGTGTTAGGGTTCGGTGCTGGGGTTCGGTGTCGGGGTTCAGTGGTGGGGGTTCAGTGTTGGGGTTCAGTGTTAGGATTCAGTGTTGGGGTTCAGCGTTAGGGGCTCAGTTTTGGGGTCCCATGTCGGGGTTCTGTGTTGGGGGGTCAGTGTTGGTGTTCAGTGTTGGGGTTTGATGTTGGGGTTCAGTGTTGGACTGGTCCGTTTTGGCGGTTCAGTGTTGGGTGTTCATTGTTGGGGGTTCAGTGTTGGGGATTCAGTGTTGGGGGTTCAATGTTGGGTTTAGTGTTGGGGGTCAGTGTTGGGGTGTTCAGTGTTGGGGTTCAGTGTTGGGGGTTCGCTGTTGTGGGTTCAACTTTGGGGTTCAGTGTTAGGGTTCGGTGCTGGGGTTCGGTGTTGGGGTTCAGTGGTGGGGGTTCAGTGTTGGGGTTCAGTGTTAGGGTTCAGTGTTGGGGTTCAGCGTTAGGGGCTCAGTTTTGGGGTCCCATGTCGGGGTTCTGTGTTGGGGGTCCAGTGTTGGGTTTCAGTATTAGGGTTCAGTGCTGGGGTCCAGTGCTGGTGTTCAGTGCTATGGCTCGGTGTTGGGTGTTCAGTGTTGGGGTTCAGTGTTGGGATTCAGTGTTGGGGGTTAAGTGTTTGGTGTTTTGTGTTGGTGGTTCAGTGTTGGGGGTTCAGTGCTGGGGTCCAGTGTGGGGGTTCAGTGTTGGGGATTCAGTGTTGGGGGTTCAATGTTGGGTTTAGTGTTGGGGGTCAGTGTTGGGGTGTTCAGTGTTGGGGGTCGGTGTTTGGGGGTGTCAGTGTTGGGGTTCAGTGTTGGGGGTTCGCTGTTGTGGGTTCAACTTTGGGGTTCAGTGTTAGGGTTCGGTGCTGGGGTTCGGTGATGGGGTTCAGTGGTGGGGGTTCAGTGTTGGGGTTCAGTGTTAGGGTTCAGTGTTGGGGTTCAGCGTTAGGGGCTCAGTTTTGGGGTCCCATGTCGGGGTTCTGTGTTGGGGGTCCAGTGTTGGGTTTCAGTATTAGGGTTCAGTGCTGGGGTCCAGTGCTGGTGTTCAGTGCTATGGCTCGGTGTTGGGTGTTCAGTGTTGGGGTTCAGTGTTGGGGGTTCAGTGTTGGGAATCAGTGTTGGTGGTTCTGTGTTGGGCGTTTTGTGTTGGTGGTTCAGTGTTGGGGTGTCAGTGCTGGGGTTCAGTGTTGGGGTCCAGTGTTGGGGTTCAGTGCGGGAGTTCAGTGCTGGGGTTCAGTGCTGGGGGTTCAGTGTTGGGGTTCAGTATTGGGGGTTCGGTGTTAGGTTTCAGTGTTCAGGGTTAGTGTAGTGGTTCAGAGCTATGGCTCGGTGTTGGGGTTCAGTGGTGGGGGTTCAGTGTTGGGGGTTCAGTGTTGGGGGGTTCAGTGTTGGGAATCAGTGTTGGGCTTCATTGTTGGGGGTTGTGTGGTGGTGGTCCAGTGTTGGGGGTTCAGTGTTGGGGTTCAGTGTTGGGGTCCAGTGTGGGGGTTCAGTGAGGGTGTTCAGTGCTGGGATTCACTCTTGTAGGTTCAGTGGTGGGGTTCAGTGCTGGGAGGTCAGTGCTGGGGTTCAGTGTTGGATGTTCAGTGTTGGGGTTCATTGGTGGGGTTCATTGGTGGGGGTTCGGTGTTGGGGTTCAGCGTTGGGGGCCAGTGTTGGGGTTCACTGTTGGGGGTCAGTGTTAGGGGCTCGGTGTTGGGGGTTCAGTGTTGGTGTTCAGTGTCAGGGTTCAGTGCTGGGGGTCAGTATTGGGGGTTCAGCGTTAGGTTCAGTGTTCAAGGTTTAGTGTTGGAGTTCAGTGCTATGACTCGGTGTTGGGGTTCAGTGTTGGTGGTCCAGTGTTGGGGGTTCACTGTCGGGGTTCAGTGTTGCGGTCCAGTGTGGGGGTTCAATGTTGGGTTCAGTGCTGGGGTTCACTCTTGCGGGTTCAGTGTTGGGGTTCAGTGCTGGGAGGTCAGTGATGGGGTTCAGTGTTGGGGTCCAGTGTGGGGGTCCAGTGTTAGGGTTCAGTGCGGGAGTTCAGTGCTGGGGTTCAGTGTTGGGGCTCAGTGCTGGGAGGTCAGTGATGGGGTTCAGTGTTGGGGTCCAGTGTGGGAGTCCAGTGTTGGGGTTCAGTGCGGGATTTCAGTGCTGGGGTTCAGTGTTGGGGTTCAGTTTTGGTGTTCTGCATTGGGAGTGCAGTGTTGGGGTTCAGTGGCAGTGTTCAGTGTTGTGGGGTTCAGTGTTGAGAATCTGTGTTGTGGGTTTTGTGTTGGTGGTTCAGTGCTGGGGTTCAGTGTTGGGGTCCAGTGTGGGGGTTCAGCGCAGGAGTTCAGTGCTGGGGGTTCAGTGCTGGGGGTCAGTATTGGGGTTTCAGTGTTAGGGTTCAGTGTTCAGGGTTAGTGTTGGGGTTCAGTGCTATGGCTCGGTGTTGGGGTTCAGTGGTGGGGGTTCAGTGTTGGGGGGTCAGTGTTGGTGTTCAGTGTTGGGGTTTAATGTTGGGGTTCAGTGTTGGACTGGTCCGTTTTGGGGGTTCAGTGTTGGGTGTTCATTGTTGGGGGTTCAGTGTTGGGGATTCAGTGTTGGGGGTTCAATGTTGGGTTTAGTGTTGGGGGTCAGTGTTGGGGTGTTCAGTGTTGGGGGTCAGTGTTGGGGTGTTCAGTGTTGGGGGTCGGTGTTTGGGGGTGTCAGTGTTGGGGTTCAGTGTTGGGGGTTCGCTGTTGTGGGTTCAACTTTGGGGTTCAGTGTTAGGGTTCGGTGCTGGGGTTCGGTGTCGGGGTTCAGTGGTGGGGGTTCAGTGTTGGGGTTCAGTGTTAGGATTCAGTGTTGGGGTTCAGCGTTAGGGGCTCAGTTTTGGGGTCCCATGTCGGGGTTCTGTGTTGGGGGGTCAGTGTTGGTGTTCAGTGTTGGGGTTTGATGTTGGGGTTCAGTGTTGGACTGGTCCGTTTTGGCGGTTCAGTGTTGGGTGTTCATTGTTGGGGGTTCAGTGTTGGGGATTCAGTGTTGGGGGTTCAATGTTGGGTTTAGTGTTGGGGGTCAGTGTTGGGGTGTTCAGTGTTGGGGTTCAGTGTTGGGGGTTCGCTGTTGTGGGTTCAACTTTGGGGTTCAGTGTTAGGGTTCGGTGCTGGGGTTCGGTGTTGGGGTTCAGTGGTGGGGGTTCAGTGTTGGGGTTCAGTGTTAGGGTTCAGTGTTGGGGTTCAGCGTTAGGGGCTCAGTTTTGGGGTCCCATGTCGGGGTTCTGTGTTGGGGGTCCAGTGTTGGGTTTCAGTATTAGGGTTCAGTGCTGGGGTCCAGTGCTGGTGTTCAGTGCTATGGCTCGGTGTTGGGTGTTCAGTGTTGGGGTTCAGTGTTGGGATTCAGTGTTGGGGGTTAAGTGTTTGGTGTTTTGTGTTGGTGGTTCAGTGTTGGGGGTTCAGTGCTGGGGTCCAGTGTGGGGGTTCAGTGTTGGGGATTCAGTGTTGGGGGTTCAATGTTGGGTTTAGTGTTGGGGGTCAGTGTTGGGGTGTTCAGTGTTGGGGGTCGGTGTTTGGGGGTGTCAGTGTTGGGGTTCAGTGTTGGGGGTTCGCTGTTGTGGGTTCAACTTTGGGGTTCAGTGTTAGGGTTCGGTGCTGGGGTTCGGTGATGGGGTTCAGTGGTGGGGGTTCAGTGTTGGGGTTCAGTGTTAGGGTTCAGTGTTGGGGTTCAGCGTTAGGGGCTCAGTTTTGGGGTCCCATGTCGGGGTTCTGTGTTGGGGGTCCAGTGTTGGGTTTCAGTATTAGGGTTCAGTGCTGGGGTCCAGTGCTGGTGTTCAGTGCTATGGCTCGGTGTTGGGTGTTCAGTGTTGGGGTTCAGTGTTGGGATTCAATGTTGGGGGTTCAGTGTTTGGTGTTTTGTGTTGGTGGTTCAGTGTTGGGGGTTCAGTGCTGGGGTCCAGTGTGGGGGTTCAGTGTTGGGGTTCAGTGTTGGGGTTCAGTTTTGGTGTTCAGCATTGGGAGTTCAGTGGTGGGGTTCAGTGGTGGCGTTCAGTGTTGGGGTTCATTGGTGGTGATTCGGTTTTGGGGTTCAGTAGTGGGGGTCAGTGTCGGGGTTCACTGTTTGGGTCCAGCGTTAGGGACTCAGTGTTGGGGGTTCAGTGTTGGGAATGAGCGTTGGTGGTTCTGTGTTGGGCGTTTTGTGTTGGTGGTTCAGTGTTGGGGGTTCAGTGCTGGGGTTCAGTGTTGGGGTCCAGTGTTGGGGTTCAGTGCGGGAGTTCAGTGCTGGGGTTCAGTGCTGGGGGTTCAGTGTTGGGGTTCAGTATTTGGGGTTCGGTGTTAGGTTTCAGTGTTCAGGGTTAGTGTTGGGGTTCAGAGCTATGGCTCGGTGTTGGGGTTCAGTGATGGGGGTTCAGTGTTGGGGGTTCAGTGTTGGGGGTTCAGTGTTGGGAATCAGTGTTGGGCTTCATTGTTGTGGGTTGTGTGGTGGTGGTCCAGTGTTGGGGGTTCAGTGTTGGGGTTCAGTGTTGGGGTCCAGTGTGGGGGTTCAGTGAGGGTGTTCAGTGCTGGGATTCACTCTTGTGGGTTCAGTGGTGGGGTTCAGTGCTGGGAGGTCAGTGCTGGGGTTCAGTGTTGGGTGTTCAGTGTTGGGGTTCAGTGTTGGTGCTCAGCATTGGGAGTTCAGTGTTGGGGTTCAGTGTTGGGGTTCATTGGTGGGGTTCATTGGTGGGGGTTCGGTGTTGGGGTTCAGTGTTGGGTGCCAGTGTTGGGGTTCATTGGTGGGGTTCATTGGTGGCGGTTCGGTGTTGGGGTTCAGTGTTGGGGATTCAGTGTTGGGGTTCAGTATTGGGGTTCAATTTTGGGGATTCAGTGTTGGCGGTTCAGTGTCGGGGATTCAGTGTTGGGGTTCAGTGTTGGGGTTCAGTGTTGGGTGTTCAGTGTTGTGGTTCAGTGTTGGGCGTTTGTCAGCGTTGGAGGGGTCAGTGTTGATGTGTTCAGTGTTGGGGGTTCAGTGCCGGGGCTGGTCAGTGTTTGGGGTTCAGTGTTTGGGGGTTCAGTGTTGGTGTTCAGTGTTGGGGTTTAATGTTGGGGTTCAGTGTTGGACTGGTCCGTTTTGGGGGTTCAGTGTTGGGTGTTCATTGTTGGGGGTTCAGTGTTGGGGATTCAGTGTTGGGGGTTCAATGTTGGGTTTAGTGTTGGGGGTCAGTGTTGGGGTATTCAGTGTTGGGGTCGGTGTTTGGGGGTGTCAGTGTTGGGGTTCAGTGTTGGGGGTTCGGTGTTGGGGGTTCAACTTTGGGGTTCAGTGTTAGGGTTCGGTGCTGGGGTTCGGTGTTGGGGTTCAGTGGTGGGGGTTCAGTGTTGGGGTTCAGTGTTAGGGTTCAGTGTTGGGTTTCAGCGTTAGGGGCTCAGTTTTGGGGTCCCATGTCGGGGTTCTGTGTTGGGGGTCCAGTGTTGGGTTTCAGTATTAGGGTTCAGTGCTGGGTTCCAGTGCTGGTGTTCGGTGCTATGGCTCGGTGTTGGGTGTTCAGTGTTGGGGTTCAGTATTGGGGGTTTTGTGTTGGTGGTTCAGTGTTGGGGGTTCAGTGCTGGGGTCCAGTGTGGGGTTCAGTGGTGGGGTTCAGTGCTGGGAGGTCAGTGCTGGGGTTCAGTGTTGGGTGTTCAGTGTTGGGGTTCAGTGTTGGTGCTCAGCATTGGGAGTTCAGTGTTGGGGTTCAGTGTTGGGGTTCATTGGTGCGGTTCATTGGTGGGGGTTCGGTGTTGGGGTTCAGTGTTGGGTGCCAGTGTTGGGGTTCATTGGTGGGGTTCATTGGTGGCGGTTCGGTGTTGGGGTTCAGTGTTGGGGGTTCAGTTTTGGGGTTCAGTATTGGGGTTCAATTTTGGGGATTCAGTGTTGGCGGTTCAGTGTCGGGGATTCAGTGTTGGGTTTCAGTGTTGGGGTTCAGTGTTGGGCGTTTGTCAGCATTGGGGGGTCAGTGTTGATGTGTTCAGTGTTGGGGGTTCAGTGTCGGGGCTGGTCAGTGTTTGGGGTTCAGTGTTAGGGTTCGGTGCTGGGGTTCGGTGTTGGGGTTCAGTGGTGGGGGTTCAGTGTTGGGGTTCAGTGTTAGGGTTCAGTGTTGGGTTTCAGCGTTAGGGGCTCAGTTTTGGGGTCCCATGTCGGGGTTCTGTGTTGGGGGTCCAGTGTTGGGTTTCAGTATTAGGGTTCAGTGCTGGGGTCCAGTGCTGGTGTTCAGTGCTATGGCTCGGTGTTGGGTGTTCAGTGTTGGGGTTCAGTATTGGGGGTTTTGTGTTGGTGGTTCAGTGTTGGGGGTTCAGTGCTGGGGTCCAGTGTGGGGTTCAGTGGTGGGGTTCAGTGCTGGGAGGTCAGTGCTGGGGTTCAGTGTTGGGTGTTCAGTGTTGGGGTTCAGTGTTGGTGCTCAGCATTGGGAGTTCAGTGTTGGGGTTCAGTGTTGGGGTTCATTGGTGCGGTTCATTGGTGGGGGTTCGGTGTTGGGGTTCAGTGTTGGGTGCCAGTGTTGGGGTTCATTGGTGGGGTTCATTGGTGGCGGTTCGGTGTTGGGGTTCAGTGTTGGGGGTTCAGTTTTGGGGTTCAGTATTGGGGTTCAATTTTGGGGATTCAGTGTTGGCGGTTCAGTGTCGGGGATTCAGTGTTGGGGTTCAGTGTTGGGTTTCAGTGTTGGGGTTCAGTGTTGGGCGTTTGTCAGCATTGGGGGGGTCAGTGTTGATGTGTTCAGTGTTGGGGGTTCAGTGTCGGGGCTGGTCAGTGTTTGGGGTTCAGTGTTTGGGGGTTCAGTGTTGGTGTTCAGTGTTGGGGTTTAATGTTGGGGTTCAGTGTTGGACTGGTCCGTTTTGGGGGTTCAGTGTTGGGTGTTCATTGTTGGGGGTTCAGTGTTGGGGATTCAGTGTTGGGGGTTCAATGTTGGGTTTACTGTTGGGGGTCAGTGTTGGGGTGTTCAGTGTTGGGGGTCGGTGTTTGGGGGTGTCAGTGTTGGGGTTCAGTGTTGGGGGTTCGCTGTTGTGGGTTCAACTGTGGGGTTCAGTGTTAGGGTTCGGTGCTGGGGTTCGGTGTTGGGGTTCAGTGGTAAGGGTTCAGTGTTGGGGTTCAGTGTTAGGGTTCAGTGTTGGGGTTCAGCGTTAGGGGCTCAGTTTTGTGGTCCCATGTCGGGGTTCTGTGTTGGGGGTCCAGTGTTGGGTTTCAGTATTGGGGTTCAGTGTTGGGAATCAGTGTTGGTGGTTCAGTATTGGGGGTTTTGTGTTGGTGGTTCAGTGTTGGGGGTTCAGTGCTGGGGCCCAGTGTGGGGTTCAGTGTTGGGGTTCAGTGTTGGGGTTCAGTTTTTGTGTTCAGCATTGGGAGTTCAGTGTTGGGGTTCATTGGTGGTGATTCGGTTTTGGGGTTCAGTAGTGGGGGTCAGTGTTGGGGTTCACTGTTTGGGTCCAGCGTTAGGGACTCAGTGTTGGGGGTTCAGTGTTGGGAATCAGTGTTGGTGGTTCTGTGTTGGGCGTTTTGTGTTGGTGGTTCAGTGTTGGGGGGTCAGTGCTGGGGTTCAGTGTTGGGGTCCAGTGTTGGGGTTCAGTGCGGGAGTTCAGTGCTGGGGTTCAGTGCTGGGGGTTCAGTGTTGGGGTTCAGTATTGGGGGTTCGGTGTTAGGTTTCAGTGTTCAGGGTTAGTGTAGGGGTTCAGAGCTATGGCTCGGTGTTGGGGTTCAGTGGTGGGAGTTCAGTGTTGGTGGTTCAGTGTTGGGGGGTTCAGTGTTGGGCTTCATTGTTGGGGGTTGTGTGGTGGTGGTCCAGTGTTGGGGGTTCAGTGTTGGGGTTCAGTGTTGGGGTCCAGTGTGGGGGTTCAGTGAGGGTGTTCAGTGCTGGGATTCACTCTTGTAGGTTCAGTGGTGGGGTTCAGTGCTGGGAGGTCAGTGCTGGGGTTCAGTGTTGGGTGTTCAGTGTTGGGGTTCATTGGTGGGGTTCATTGGTGGGGGTTCGGTGTTGGGGTTCAGTGTTGGGGGCCAGTGTTGGGGTTCAATGTTGGGGGTCAGTGTTAGGGGCTCGGTGTTGGGGGTTCAGTGTTGGTGTTCAGTGTCAGGGTTCAGTGCTGGGGGTCAGTATTGGGGGTTCAGCGTTAGGTTCAGTGTTCAAGGTTTAGTGTTGGGGTTCAGTGCTATGACTCGGTGTTGGGGTTCAGTGTTGGTGGTCCAGTGTTGGGGGTTCACTGTCGGGGTTCAGTGTTGGGGTCCAGTGTGGGGGTTCAATGTTGGGTTCAGTGCTGGGGTTCACTCTTGCGGGTTCAGTGTTGGGGTTCAGTGCTGGGAGGTCAGTGATGGGGTTCAGTGTTGGAGTCCAGTGTGGGGGTCCAGTGTTAGGGTTCAGTGCGGGAGTTCAGTGTTGGGGCTCAGTGCTGGGAGGTCAGTGATGGCGTTCAGTGTTGGGGTCCAGTGTGGGAGTCCAGTGTTGGGGTTCAGTGCGGGAGTTCAGTGCTGGGGTTCAGTGTTGGGGTTCAGTTTTGGTGTTCTGCATTGGGAGTGCAGTGTTGGGGTTCAGTGGCAGTGTTCAGTGTTGTGGGGTTCAGTGTTGAGAATCTGTGTTGTGGGTTTTGTGTTGGTGGTTCAGTGCTGGGGTTCAGTGTTGGGGTCCAGTGTGGGGGTTCAGCGCAGGAGTTCAGTGCTGGGGGTCCTGTGCTGGGGGTCAGTATTGGGGTTTCAGTGTTAGGGTTCAGTGTTCAGGGTTAGTGTTGGGGTTCAGTGCTATGGCTCGGTGTTGGGGTTCAGTGGTGGGGGGTTCAGTGTTGGGGGGTCAGTGTTGGTGTTCAGTGTTGGGGTTTAATGTTGGGGTTCAGTGTTGGACTGGTCCGTTTTGGGGGTTCAGTGTTGGGTGTTCATTGTTGGGGGTTCAGTGTTGGGGATTCAGTGTTGGGGGTTCAATGTTGGGTTTAGTTTTGGGGGTCAGTGTTGGGGTGTTCAGTGTTGGGGGTCGGTGTTTGGGGGTGTCAGTGTTGGGGTTCAGTGTTGGGGGCTCGCTGTTGTGGGTTCAACGTTGGGGTTCAGTGTTAGGGTTCGGTGCTGGGGTTCGGTGTTGGGGTTCAGTGGTGGGGGTTCAATGTTGGGGTTCAGTGTTATGGTTCAGTGTTGGGGTTCAGCGTTAGGGGCTCAGTTTTGGGGTCCCATGTCGGGGTTCTGTGTTGGGGGTCCAGTGTTGGGTTTCAGTATTAGGGTTCAGTGCTGGGGTCCAGTGCTGGTGTTCAGTGCTATGGCTCGGTGTTGGGTGTCCAGTGTTGGGGTTCAGTGTTGGGATTCAGTGTTGGGGGTTCAGTGTTGGGTGTTTTGTGTTGGTGGTTCAGTGTTGGGGGTTCAGTGCTGGGGTCCAGTGTGGGGGTTCAGTGTTGGGGTTCAGTGTTGGGGTTCAGTTTTGGTGTTCAGCATTGGGAGTTCAGTGGTGGGGTTCAGTGGTGGCGTTCAGTGTTGGGGTTCATTGGTGGTGATTCGGTTTTGGGGTTCAGTAGTGGGGGTCAGTGTTGGGGTTCACTGTTTGGGTCCAGCGTTAGGGACTCAGTGTTGGGGGTTCAGTGTTGGGAATCAGTGTTGGTGGTTCTGTGTTGGGCGTTTTGTGTTGGTGGTTCAGTGTTGGGGGTTCAGTGCTGGGGTTCAGTGTTGGGGTCCAGTGTTGGGGTTCAGTGCGGGAGTTCAGTGCTGGGGTTCAGTGCTGGGGGTTCAGTGTTGGGGTTCAGTATTGGGGGTTCGGTGTTAGGTTTCAGTGTTCAGGGTTAGTGTTGGGGTTCAGAGCTATGGCTCGGTGTTGGGGTTCAGTGATGGGGGTTCAGTGTTGGGGGTTCAGTGTTGGGGGGTTCAGTGTTGGGAATCAGTGTTGGGCTTCATTGTTGGGGGTTGTGTGGTGGTGGTCCAGTGTTGGGGGTTCAGTGTTGGGGTTCAGTGTTGGGGTCCAGTGTGGGGGTTCAGTGAGGGTGTTCAGTGCTGGGATTCACTCTTGTGGGTTCAGTGGTGGGGTTCAGTGCTGGGAGGTCAGTGCTGGGGTTCAGTGTTGGGTGTTCAGTGTTGGGGTTCAGTGTTGGTGCTCAGCATTGGGAGTTCAGTGTTGGGGTTCAGTGTTGGGGTTCAGTGTTGGGGTTCATTGGTGGGGGTTCGGTGTTGGGGTTCAGTGTTGGGTGCCAGTGTTGGGGTTCATTGGTGGGGTTCATTGGTGGCGGTTCGGTGTTGGGGTTCAGTGTTGGGGATTCAGTGTTGGGGTTCAGTATTGGGGTTCAATTTTGGGGATTCAGTGTTGGCGGTTCAGTGTCGGGGATTCAGTGTTGGGGTTCAGTGTTGGGGTTCAGTGTTGGGTGTTCAGTGTTGGGGTTCAGTGTTGGGCGTTTGTCAGCATTGGGGGCGTCAGTGTTGATGTGTTCAGTGTTGGGGGTTCAGTGTCGGGGCTGGTCAGTGTTTGGGGTTCAGTGTTTGGGGGTTCAGTGTTGGTGTTCAGTGTTGGGGTTTAATGTTGGGGTTCAGTGTTGGACTGGTCCGTTTTGGGGGTTCAGTGTTGGGTGTTCATTGTTGGGGGTTCAGTATTGGGGATTCAGTGTTGGGGGTTCAATGTTGGGTTTAGTGTTGGGGGTCAGTGTTGGGGTGTTCAGTGTTGGGGGTCGGTGTTTGGGGGTGTCAGTGTTGGGGTTCAGTGTGGGGGGTTCGGTGTTGGGGGTTCAACTTTGGGGTTCAGTGTTAGGGTTCGGTGCTGGGGTTCGGTGTTGGGGTTCAGTGGTGGGGGTTCAGTGTTGGGGTTCAGTGTTAGGGTTCAGTGTTGGGTTTCAGCGTTAGGGGCTCAGTTTTGGGGTCCCATGTCGGGGTTCTGTGTTGGGGGTCCAGTGTTGGGTTTCAGTATTAGGGTTCAGTGCTGGGGTCCAGTGCTGGTGTTCAGTGCTATGGCTCGGTGTTGGGTGTTCAGTGCTGGGGTTCAGTGTTGGGATTCAGTGTTGGGGGTTCAGTGTTGGGTGTTCTGTGTTGGTGGTTCAGTGTTGGGGGTTCAGTGCTGGGGTCCAGTGTGGGGGTTCAGTGTTGGGGTTCAGTGTTGGGGTTCAGTTTTGGTGTTCAGCATTGGGAGTTCAGTGGTGGGGTTCAGTGGTGGCGTTCAGTGTTGGGGTTCATTGGTGGTGATTCGGTTTTGGGGTTCAGTAGTGGGGGTCAGTGTTGGGGTTCACTGTTTGGGTCCAGCGTTAGGGACTCAGTGTTGGGGGTTCAGTGTTGGGAATCAGTGTTGGTGCTCAGCATTGGGAGTTCAGTGTTGGGGTTCAGTGTTGGGGTTCATTGGTGGGGTTCATTGGTGGGGGTTCGGTGTTGGGGTTCAGTGTTGGGTGCCAGTGTTGGGGTTCATTGGTGGGGATCATTGGTGGCGGTTCGGTGTTGGGGTTCAGTGTTGGGGGTTCAGTGTTGGGGTTCAGTATTGGGGTTCAATTTTGGGGATTCAGTGTTGGCGGTTCAGTGTCGGGGATTCAGTGTTGGGGTTCAGTGTTGGGGTTCAGTGTTGGGCGTTTGTCAGCATTGGGGGTGTCAGTGTTGATGTGTTCAGTGTTGGGGGTTCAGTGTCGGGGCTGGTCAGTGTTTGGGGTTCAGTGTTTGGGGGTTCAGTGTTGGTGTTCAGTGTTGGGGTTTAATGTTGGGGTTCAGTGTTGGACTGGTCCGTTTTGGGGGTCAGTGTTGGGGTGTTCAGTGTTGGGGGTCGGTGTTTGGGGGTGTCAGTGTTGGGGTTCAGTGTTGGGGGTTCGCTGTTGTGGGTTCAACTGTGGGGTTCAGTGTTAGGGTTCGGTGCAGGGGTTCGGTGTTGGGGTTCAGTGGTAAGGGTTCAGTGTTAGGGTTCAGTGTTGGGGTTCAGCGTTAGGGGCTCAGTTTTGGGGTCCCATGTCGGGGTTCTGTGTTGGGGGTCCAGTGTTGGGTTTCAGTATTAGGGTTCAGTGCTGGGGTCCAGTGCTGGTGTTCAGTGCTATGGCTCGGTGTTGGGTGTTCAGTGTTGGGGTTCAGTGTTGGGGGTTCAGTGTTGGGAATCAGTGTTGGTGGTTCTGTGTTGGGCGTTTTGTGTTGGTGGTTCAGTGTTGGGGTGTCAGTGCTGGGGTTCAGTGTTGGGGTCCAGTGTTGGGGTTCAGTGCGGGAGTTCAGTGCTGGGGTTCAGTGCTGGGGGTTCAGTGTTGGGGTTCAGTATTGGGGGTTCGGTGTTAGGTTTCAGTGTTCAGGGTTAGTGTAGTGGTTCAGAGCTATGGCTCGGTGTTGGGGTTCAGTGGTGGGGGTTCAGTGTTGGGGGTTCAGTGTTGGGGGGTTCAGTGTTGGGAATCAGTGTTGGGCTTCATTGTTGGGGGTTGTGTGGTGGTGGTCCAGTGTTGGGGGTTCAGTGTTGGGGTTCAGTGTTGGGGTCCAGTGTGGGGGTTCAGTGAGGGTGTTCAGTGCTGGGATTCACTCTTGTAGGTTCAGTGGTGGGGTTCAGTGCTGGGAGGTCAGTGCTGGGGTTCAGTGTTGGATGTTCAGTGTTGGGGTTCATTGGTGGGGTTCATTGGTGGGGGTTCGGTGTTGGGGTTCAGTGTTGGGGGCCAGTGTTGGGGTTCAATGTTGGGGGTCAGTGTTAGGGGCTCGGTGTTGGGGGTTCAGTGTTGGTGTTCAGTGTCAGGGTTCAGTGCTGGGGGTCAGTATTGGGGGTTCAGCGTTAGGTTCAGTGTTCAAGGTTTAGTGTTGGGGTTCAGTGCTATGACTCGGTGTTGGGGTTCAGTGTTGGTGGTCCAGTGTTGGGGGTTCACTGTCGGGGTTCAGTGTTGGGGTCCAGTGTGGGGGTTCAATGTTGGGTTCAGTGCTGGGGTTCACTCTTGCGGGTTCAGTGTTGGGGTTCAGTGCTGGGAGGTCAGTGATGGGGTTCAGTGTTGGAGTCCAGTGTGGGGGTCCAGTGTTAGGGTTCAGTGCGGGAGTTCAGTGTTGGGGCTCAGTGCTGGGAGGTCAGTGATGGCGTTCAGTGTTGGGGTCCAGTGTGGGAGTCCAGTGTTGGGGTTCAGTGCGGGAGTTCAGTGCTGGGGTTCAGTGTTGGGGTTCAGTTTTGGTGTTCTGCATTGGGAGTGCAGTGTTGGGGTTCAGTGGCAGTGTTCAGTGTTGTGGGGTTCAGTGTTGAGAATCTGTGTTGTGGGTTTTGTGTTGGTGGTTCAGTGCTGGGGTTCAGTGTTGGGGTCCAGTGTGGGGGTTCAGCGCAGGAGTTCAGTGCTGGGGGTCCTGTGCTGGGGGTCAGTATTGGGGTTTCAGTGTTAGGGTTCAGTGTTCAGGGTTAGTGTTGGGGTTCAGTGCTATGGCTCGGTGTTGGGGTTCAGTGGTGGGGGGTTCAGTGTTGGGGGGTCAGTGTTGGTGTTCAGTGTTGGGGTTTAATGTTGGGGTTCAGTGTTGGACTGGTCCGTTTTGGGGGTTCAGTGTTGGGTGTTCATTGTTGGGGGTTCAGTGTTGGGGATTCAGTGTTGGGGGTTCAATGTTGGGTTTAGTGTTGGGGGTCAGTGTTGGGGTGTTCAGTGTTGGGGGTCGGTGTTTGGGGGTGTCAGTGTTGGGGTTCAGTGTTGGGGGCTCGCTGTTGTGGGTTCAACGTTGGGGTTCAGTGTTAGGGTTCGGTGCTGGGGTTCGGTGTTGGGGTTCAGTGGTGGGGGTTCAATGTTGGGGTTCAGTGTTATGGTTCAGTGTTGGGGTTCAGCGTTAGGGGCTCAGTTTTGGGGTCCCATGTCGGGGTTCTGTGTTGGGGGTCCAGTGTTGGGTTTCAGTATTAGGGTTCAGTGCTGGGGTCCAGTGCTGGTGTTCAGTGCTATGGCTCGGTGTTGGGTGTCCAGTGTTGGGGTTCAGTGTTGGGATTCAGTGTTGGGGGTTCAGTGTTGGGTGTTTTGTGTTGGTGGTTCAGTGTTGGGGGTTCAGTGCTGGGGTCCAGTGTGGGGGTTCAGTGTTGGGGTTCAGTGTGGGGGTTCAGTTTTGGTGTTCAGCATTGGGAGTTCAGTGGTGGGGTTCAGTGGTGGCGTTCAGTGTTGGGGTTCATTGGTGGTGATTCGGTTTTGGGGTTCAGTAGTGGGGGTCAGTGTTGGGGTTCACTGTTTGGGTCCAGCGTTAGGGACTCAGTGTTGGGGGTTCAGTGTTGGGAATCAGTGTTGGTGGTTCTGTGTTGGGCGTTTTGTGTTGGTGGTTCAGTGTTGGGGGTTCAGTGCTGGGGTTCAGTGTTGGGGTCCAGTGTTGGGGTTCAGTGCGGGAGTTCAGTGCTGGGGTTCAGTGCTGGGGGTTCAGTGTTGGGGTTCAGTATTGGGGGTTCGGTGTTAGGTTTCAGTGTTCAGGGTTAGTGTTGGGGTTCAGAGCTATGGCTCGGTGTTGGGGTTCAGTGATGGGGGTTCAGTGTTGGGGGTTCAGTGTTGGGGGGTTCAGTGTTGGGAATCAGTGTTGGGCTTCATTGTTGGGGGTTGTGTGGTGGTGGTCCAGTGTTGGGGGTTCAGTGTTGGGGTTCAGTGTTGGGGTCCAGTGTGGGGGTTCAGTGAGGGTGTTCAGTGCTGGGATTCACTCTTGTGGGTTCAGTGGTGGGGTTCAGTGCTGGGAGGTCAGTGCTGGGGTTCAGTGTTGGGTGTTCAGTGTTGGGGTTCAGTGTTGGTGCTCAGCATTGGGAGTTCAGTGTTGGGGTTCAGTGTTGGGGTTCAGTGTTGGGGTTCATTGGTGGGGGTTCGGTGTTGGGGTTCAGTGTTGGGTGCCAGTGTTGGGGTTCATTGGTGGGGTTCATTGGTGGCGGTTCGGTGTTGGGGTTCAGTGTTGGGGATTCAGTGTTGGGGTTCAGTATTGGGGTTCAATTTTGGGGATTCAGTGTTGGCGGTTCAGTGTCGGGGATTCAGTGTTGGGGTTCAGTGTTGGGGTTCAGTGTTGGGTGTTCAGTGTTGGGGTTCAGTGTTGGGCGTTTGTCAGCATTGGGGGCGTCAGTGTTGATGTGTTCAGTGTTGGGGGTTCAGTGTCGGGGCTGGTCAGTGTTTGGGGTTCAGTGTTTGGGGGTTCAGTGTTGGTGTTCAGTGTTGGGGTTTAATGTTGGGGTTCAGTGTTGGACTGGTCCGTTTTGGGGGTTCAGTGTTGGGTGTTCATTGTTGGGGGTTCAGTGTTGGGGATTCAGTGTTGGGGGTTCAATGTTGGGTTTAGTGTTGGGGGTCAGTGTTGGGGTGTTCAGTGTTGGGGGTCGGTGTTTGGGGGTGTCAGTGTTGGGGTTCAGTGTGGGGGGTTCGGTGTTGGGGGTTCAACTTTGGGGTTCAGTGTTAGGGTTCGGTGCTGGGGTTCGGTGTTGGGGTTCAGTGGTGGGGGTTCAGTGTTGGGGTTCAGTGTTAGGGTTCAGTGTTGGGTTTCAGCGTTAGGGGCTCAGTTTTGGGGTCCCATGTCGGGGTTCTGTGTTGGGGGTCCAGTGTTGGGTTTCAGTATTAGGGTTCAGTGCTGGGGTCCAGTGCTGGTGTTCAGTGCTATGGCTCGGTGTTGGGTGTTCAGTGCTGGGGTTCAGTGTTGGGATTCAGTGTTGGGGGTTCAGTGTTGGGTGTTCTGTGTTGGTGGTTCAGTGTTGGGGGTTCAGTGCTGGGGTCCAGTGTGGGGGTTCAGTGTTGGGGTTCAGTGTTGGGGTTCAGTTTTGGTGTTCAGCATTGGGAGTTCAGTGGTGGGGTTCAGTGGTGGCGTTCAGTGTTGGGGTTCATTGGTGGTGATTCGGTTTTGGGGTTCAGTAGTGGGGGTCAGTGTTGGGGTTCACTGTTTGGGTCCAGCGTTAGGGACTCAGTGTTGGGGGTTCAGTGTTGGGAATCAGTGTTGGTGCTCAGCATTGGGAGTTCAGTGTTGGGGTTCAGTGTTGGGGTTCATTGGTGGGGTTCATTGGTGGGGGTTCGGTGTTGGGGTTCAGTGTTGGGTGCCAGTGTTGGGGTTCATTGGTGGGGATCATTGGTGGCGGTTCGGTGTTGGGGTTCAGTGTTGGGGGTTCAGTGTTGGGGTTCAGTATTGGGGTTCAATTTTGGGGATTCAGTGTTGGCGGTTCAGTGTCGGGGATTCAGTGTTGGGGTTCAGTGTTGGGGTTCAGTGTTGGGCGTTTGTCAGCATTGGGGGTGTCAGTGTTGATGTGTTCAGTGTTGGGGGTTCAGTGTCGGGGCTGGTCAGTGTTTGGGGTTCAGTGTTTGGGGGTTCAGTGTTGGTGTTCAGTGTTGGGGTTTAATGTTGGGGTTCAGTGTTGGACTGGTCCGTTTTGGGGGTCAGTGTTGGGGTGTTCAGTGTTGGGGGTCGGTGTTTGGGGGTGACAGTGTTGGGGTTCAGTGTTGGGGGTTCGCTGTTGTGGGTTCAACTGTGGGGTTCAGTGTTAGGGTTCGGTGCAGGGGTTCGGTGTTGGGGTTCAGTGGTAAGGGTTCAGTGTTAGGGTTCAGTGTTGGGGTTCAGCGTTAGGGGCTCAGTTTTGGGGTCCCATGTCGGGGTTCTGTGTTGGGGGTCCAGTGTTGGGTTTCAGTATTAGGGTTCAGTGCTGGGGTCCAGTGCTGGTGTTCAGTGCTATGGCTCGGTGTTGGGTGTTCAGTGTTGGGGTTCAGTGTTGGGGGTTCAGTGTTGGGAATCAGTGTTGGTGGTTCTGTGTTGGGCGTTTTGTGTTGGTGGTTCAGTGTTGGGGTGTCAGTGCTGGGGTTCAGTGTTGGGGTCCAGTGTTGGGGTTCAGTGCGGGAGTTCAGTGCTGGGGTTCAGTGCTGGGGGTTCAGTGTTGGGGTTCAGTATTGGGGGTTCGGTGTTAGGTTTCAGTGTTCAGGGTTAGTGTAGTGGTTCAGAGCTATGGCTCGGTGTTGGGGTTCAGTGGTGGGGGTTCAGTGTTGGGGGTTCAGTGTTGGGGGGTTCAGTGTTGGGAATCAGTGTTGGGCTTCATTGTTGGGGGTTGTGTGGTGGTGGTCCAGTGTTGGGGGTTCAGTGTTGGGGTTCAGTGTTGGGGTCCAGTGTGGGGGTTCAGTGAGGGTGTTCAGTGCTGGGATTCACTCTTGTAGGTTCAGTGGTGGGGTTCAGTGCTGGGAGGTCAGTGCTGGGGTTCAGTGTTGGATGTTCAGTGTTGGGGTTCATTGGTGGGGTTCATTGGTGGGGGTTCGGTGTTGGGGTTCAGCGTTGGGGGCCAGTGTTGGGGTTCACTGTTGGGGGTCAGTGTTAGGGGCTCGGTGTTGGGGGTTCAGTGTTGGTGTTCAGTGTCAGGGTTCAGTGCTGGGGGTCAGTATTGGGGGTTCAGCGTTAGGTTCAGTGTTCAAGGTTTAGTGTTGGAGTTCAGTGCTATGACTCGGTGTTGGGGTTCAGTGTTGGTGGTCCAGTGTTGGGGGTTCACTGTCGGGGTTCAGTGTTGCGGTCCAGTGTGGGGGTTCAATGTTGGGTTCAGTGCTGGGGTTCACTCTTGCGGGTTCAGTGTTGGGGTTCAGTGCTGGGAGGTCAGTGATGGGGTTCAGTGTTGGGGTCCAGTGTGGGGGTCCAGTGTTAGGGTTCAGTGCGGGAGTTCAGTGCTGGGGTTCAGTGTTGGGGCTCAGTGCTGGGAGGTCAGTGATGGGGTTCAGTGTTGGGGTCCAGTGTGGGAGTCCAGTGTTGGGGTTCAGTGCGGGATTTCAGTGCTGGGGTTCAGTGTTGGGGTTCAGTTTTGGTGTTCTGCATTGGGAGTGCAGTGTTGGGGTTCAGTGGCAGTGTTCACTGTTGTGGGGTTCAGTGTTGAGAATCTGTGTTGTGGGTTTTGTGTTGGTGGTTCAGTGCTGGGGTTCAGTGTTGGGGTCCAGTGTGGGGGTTCAGCGCAGGAGTTCAGTGCTGGGGGTTCAGTGCTGGGGGTCAGTATTGGGGTTTCAGTGTTAGGGTTCAGTGTTCAGGGTTAGTGTTGGGGTTCAGTGCTATGGCTCGGTGTTGGGGTTCAGTGGTGGGGGTTCAGTGTTGGGGGGTCAGTGTTGGTGTTCAGTGTTGGGGTTTAATGTTGGGGTTCAGTGTTGGACTGGTCCGTTTTGGGGGTTCAGTGTTGGGTGTTCATTGTTGGGGGTTCAGTGTTGGGGATTCAGTGTTGGCGGTTCAATGTTGGGTTTAGTGTTGGGGGTCAGTGTTGGGGTGTTCAGTGTTGGGGGGCAGTGTTGGGGTGTTCAGTGTTGGGGGTCGGTGTTTGGGGGTGTCAGTGTTGGGGTTCAGTGTTGGGGGTTCGCTGTTGTGGGTTCAACTTTGGGGTTCAGTGTTAGGGTTCGGTGCTGGGGTTCGGTGTCGGGGTTCAGTGGTGGGGGTTCAGTGTTGGGGTTCAGTGTTAGGATTCAGTGTTGGGGTTCAGCGTTAGGGGCTCAGTTTTGGGGTCCCATGTCGGGGTTCTGTGTTGGGGGGTCAGTGTTGGTGTTCAGTGTTGGGGTTTGATGTTGGGGTTCAGTGTTGGACTGGTCCGTTTTGGCGGTTCAGTGTTGGGTGTTCATTGTTGGGGGTTCAGTGTTGGGGATTCAGTGTTGGGGGTTCAATGTTGGGTTTAGTGTTGGGGGTCAGTGTTGGGGTGTTCAGTGTTGGGGGTCGGTGTTTGGGGGTGTCAGTGTTGGGGTTCAGTGTTGGGGGTTCGCTGTTGTGGGTTCAACTTTGGGGTTCAGTGTTAGGGTTCGGTGCTGGGGTTCGGTGTTGGGGTTCAGTGGTGGGGGTTCAGTTTGGGGTTCAGTGTTAGGGTTCAGTGTTGGGGTTCAGCGTTAGGGGCTCAGTTTTGGGGTCCCATGTCGGGGTTCTGTGTTGGGGGTCCAGTGTTGGGTTTCAGTATTAGGGTTCAGTGCTGGGGTCCAGTGCTGGTGTTCAGTGCTATGGCTCGGTGTTGGGTGTTCAGTGTTGGGGTTCAGTGTTGGGATTCAGTGTTGGGGGTTAAGTGTTTGGTGTTTTGTGTTGGTGGTTCAGTGTTGGGGGTTCAGTGCTGGGGTCCAGTGTGGGGGTTCAGTGTTGGGGATTCAGTGTTGGGGGTTCAATGTTGGGTTTAGTGTTGGGGGTCAGTGTTGGGGTGTTCAGTGTTGGGGGTCGGTGTTTGGGGGTGTCAGTGTTGGGGTTCAGTGTTGGGGGTTCGCTGTTGTGGGTTCAACTTTGGGGTTCAGTGTTAGGGTTCGGTGCTGGGGTTCGGTGTTGGGGTTCAGTGGTGGGGGTTCAGTGTTGGGGTTCAGTGTTAGGGTTCAGTGTTGGGGTTCAGCGTTAGGGGCTCAGTTTTGGGGTTCAGTAGTGGGGGTCAGTGTTGGGGTTCACTGTTTGGGTCCAGCGTTAGGGACTCAGTGTTGGGGGTTCAGTGTTGGGAATCAGTGTTGGTGGTTCTGTGTTGGGCGTTTTGTGTTGGTGGTTCAGTGTTGGGGGTTCAGTGCTGGGGTTCAGTGTTGGGGTCCAGTGTTGGGGTTCAGTGCGGGAGTTCAGTGCTGGGGTTCAGTGCTGGGGGTTCAGTGTTGGGGTTCAGTATTGGGGGTTCGGTGTTAGGTTTCAGTGTTCAGGGTTAGTGTTGGGGTTCAGAGCTATGGCTCGGTGTTGGGGTTCAGTGATGGGGGTTCAGTGTTGGGGGTTCAGTGTTGGGGGGTTCAGTGTTGGGAATCAGTGTTGGGCTTCATTGTTGGGGGTTGTGTGGTGGTGGTCCAGTGTTGGGGGTTCAGTGTTGGGGTTCAGTGTTGGGGTCCAGTGTGGGGGTTCAGTGAGGGTGTTCAGTGCTGGGATTCACTCTTGTGGGTTCAGTGGTGGGGTTCAGTGCTGGGAGGTCAGTGCTGGGGTTCAGTGTTGGGTGTTCAGTGTTGGGGTTCAGTGTTGGTGCTCAGCATTGGGAGTTCAGTGTTGGGGTTCAGTGTTGGGGTTCAGTGTTGGGGTTCATTGGTGGGGGTTCGGTGTTGGGGTTCAGTGTTGGGTGCCAGTGTTGGGGTTCATTGGTGGGGTTCATTGGTGGCGGTTCGGTGTTGGGGTTCAGTGTTGGGGATTCAGTGTTGGGGTTCAGTATTGGGGTTCAATTTTGGGGATTCAGTGTTGGCGGTTCAGTGTCGGGGATTCAGTGTTGGGGTTCAGTGTTGGGGTTCAGTGTTGGGTGTTCAGTGTTGGGGTTCAGTGTTGGGCGTTTGTCAGCATTGGGGGCGTCAGTGTTGATGTGTTCAGTGTTGGGGGTTCAGTGTCGGGGCTGGTCAGTGTTTGGGGTTCAGTGTTTGGGGGTTCAGTGTTGGTGTTCAGTGTTGGGGTTTAATGTTGGGGTTCAGTGTTGAGAATCTGTGTTGTGGGTTTTGTGTTGGTGGTTCAGTGCTGGGGTTCAGTGTTGGGGTCCAGTGTGGGGGTTCAGCGCAGGAGTTCAGTGCTGGGGGTCCTGTGCTGGGGGTCAGTATTGGGGTTTCAGTGTTAGGGTTCAGTGTTCAGGGTTAGTGTTGGGGTTCAGTGCTATGGCTCGGTGTTGGGGTTCAGTGGTGGGGGGTTCAGTGTTGGGGGGTCAGTGTTGGTGTTCAGTGTTGGGGTTTAATGTTGGGGTTCAGTGTTGGACTGGTCCGTTTTGGGGGTTCAGTGTTGGGTGTTCATTGTTGGGGGTTCAGTGTTGGGGATTCAGTGTTGGGGGTTCAATGTTGGGTTTAGTGTTGGGGGTCAGTGTTGGGGTGTTCAGTGTTGGGGGTCGGTGTTTGGGGGTGTCAGTGTTGGGGTTCAGTGTTGGGGGCTCGCTGTTGTGGGTTCAACGTTGGGGTTCAGTGTTAGGGTTCGGTGCTGGGGTTCGGTGTTGGGGTTCAGTGGTGGGGGTTCAATGTTGGGGTTCAGTGTTATGGTTCAGTGTTGGGGTTCAGCGTTAGGGGCTCAGTTTTGGGGTCCCATGTCGGGGTTCTGTGTTGGGGGTCCAGTGTTGGGTTTCAGTATTAGGGTTCAGTGCTGGGGTCCAGTGCTGGTGTTCAGTGCTATGGCTCGGTGTTGGGTGTCCAGTGTTGGGGTTCAGTGTTGGGATTCAGTGTTGGGGGTTCAGTGTTGGGTGTTTTGTGTTGGTGGTTCAGTGTTGGGGGTTCAGTGCTGGGGTCCAGTGTGGGGGTTCAGTGTTGGGGTTCAGTGTGGGGGTTCAGTTTTGGTGTTCAGCATTGGGAGTTCAGTGGTGGGGTTCAGTGGTGGCGTTCAGTGTTGGGGTTCATTGGTGGTGATTCGGTTTTGGGGTTCAGTAGTGGGGGTCAGTGTTGGGGTTCACTGTTTGGGTCCAGCGTTAGGGACTCAGTGTTGGGGGTTCAGTGTTGGGAATCAGTGTTGGTGGTTCTGTGTTGGGCGTTTTGTGTTGGTGGTTCAGTGTTGGGGGTTCAGTGCTGGGGTTCAGTGTTGGGGTCCAGTGTTGGGGTTCAGTGCGGGAGTTCAGTGCTGGGGTTCAGTGCTGGGGGTTCAGTGTTGGGGTTCAGTATTGGGGGTTCGGTGTTAGGTTTCAGTGTTCAGGGTTAGTGTTGGGGTTCAGAGCTATGGCTCGGTGTTGGGGTTCAGTGATGGGGGTTCAGTGTTGGGGGTTCAGTGTTGGGGGGTTCAGTGTTGGGAATCAGTGTTGGGCTTCATTGTTGGGGGTTGTGTGGTGGTGGTCCAGTGTTGGGGGTTCAGTGTTGGGGTTCAGTGTTGGGGTCCAGTGTGGGGGTTCAGTGAGGGTGTTCAGTGCTGGGATTCACTCTTGTGGGTTCAGTGGTGGGGTTCAGTGCTGGGAGGTCAGTGCTGGGGTTCAGTGTTGGGTGTTCAGTGTTGGGGTTCAGTGTTGGTGCTCAGCATTGGGAGTTCAGTGTTGGGGTTCAGTGTTGGGGTTCAGTGTTGGGGTTCATTGGTGGGGGTTCGGTGTTGGGGTTCAGTGTTGGGTGCCAGTGTTGGGGTTCATTGGTGGGGTTCATTGGTGGCGGTTCGGTGTTGGGGTTCAGTGTTGGGGATTCAGTGTTGGGGTTCAGTATTGGGGTTCAATTTTGGGGATTCAGTGTTGGCGGTTCAGTGTCGGGGATTCAGTGTTGGGGTTCAGTGTTGGGGTTCAGTGTTGGGTGTTCAGTGTTGGGGTTCAGTGTTGGGCGTTTGTCAGCATTGGGGGCGTCAGTGTTGATGTGTTCAGTGTTGGGGGTTCAGTGTCGGGGCTGGTCAGTGTTTGGGGTTCAGTGTTTGGGGGTTCAGTGTTGGTGTTCAGTGTTGGGGTTTAATGTTGGGGTTCAGTGTTGGACTGGTCCGTTTTGGGGGTTCAGTGTTGGGTGTTCATTGTTGGGGGTTCAGTGTTGGGGATTCAGTGTTGGGGGTTCAATGTTGGGTTTAGTGTTGGGGGTCAGTGTTGGGGTGTTCAGTGTTGGGGGTCGGTGTTTGGGGGTGTCAGTGTTGGGGTTCAGTGTGGGGGGTTCGGTGTTGGGGGTTCAACTTTGGGGTTCAGTGTTAGGGTTCGGTGCTGGGGTTCGGTGTTGGGGTTCAGTGGTGGGGGTTCAGTGTTGGGGTTCAGTGTTAGGGTTCAGTGTTGGGTTTCAGCGTTAGGGGCTCAGTTTTGGGGTCCCATGTCGGGGTTCTGTGTTGGGGGTCCAGTGTTGGGTTTCAGTATTAGGGTTCAGTGCTGGGGTCCAGTGCTGGTGTTCAGTGCTATGGCTCGGTGTTGGGTGTTCAGTGCTGGGGTTCAGTGTTGGGATTCAGTGTTGGGGGTTCAGTGTTGGGTGTTCTGTGTTGGTGGTTCAGTGTTGGGGGTTCAGTGCTGGGGTCCAGTGTGGGGGTTCAGTGTTGGGGTTCAGTGTTGGGGTTCAGTTTTGGTGTTCAGCATTGGGAGTTCAGTGGTGGGGTTCAGTGGTGGCGTTCAGTGTTGGGGTTCATTGGTGGTGATTCGGTTTTGGGGTTCAGTAGTGGGGGTCAGTGTTGGGGTTCACTGTTTGGGTCCAGCGTTAGGGACTCAGTGTTGGGGGTTCAGTGTTGGGAATCAGTGTTGGTGCTCAGCATTGGGAGTTCAGTGTTGGGGTTCAGTGTTGGGGTTCATTGGTGGGGTTCATTGGTGGGGGTTCGGTGTTGGGGTTCAGTGTTGGGTGCCAGTGTTGGGGTTCATTGGTGGGGATCATTGGTGGCGGTTCGGTGTTGGGGTTCAGTGTTGGGGGTTCAGTGTTGGGGTTCAGTATTGGGGTTCAATTTTGGGGATTCAGTGTTGGCGGTTCAGTGTCGGGGATTCAGTGTTGGGGTTCAGTGTTGGGGTTCAGTGTTGGGCGTTTGTCAGCATTGGGGGTGTCAGTGTTGATGTGTTCAGTGTTGGGGGTTCAGTGTCGGGGCTGGTCAGTGTTTGGGGTTCAGTGTTTGGGGGTTCAGTGTTGGTGTTCAGTGTTGGGGTTTAATGTTGGGGTTCAGTGTTGGACTGGTCCGTTTTGGGGGTCAGTGTTGGGGTGTTCAGTGTTGGGGGTCGGTGTTTGGGGGTGACAGTGTTGGGGTTCAGTGTTGGGGGTTCGCTGTTGTGGGTTCAACTGTGGGGTTCAGTGTTAGGGTTCGGTGCAGGGGTTCGGTGTTGGGGTTCAGTGGTAAGGGTTCAGTGTTAGGGTTCAGTGTTGGGGTTCAGCGTTAGGGGCTCAGTTTTGGGGTCCCATGTCGGGGTTCTGTGTTGGGGGTCCAGTGTTGGGTTTCAGTATTAGGGTTCAGTGCTGGGGTCCAGTGCTGGTGTTCAGTGCTATGGCTCGGTGTTGGGTGTTCAGTGTTGGGGTTCAGTGTTGGGGGTTCAGTGTTGGGAATCAGTGTTGGTGGTTCTGTGTTGGGCGTTTTGTGTTGGTGGTTCAGTGTTGGGGTGTCAGTGCTGGGGTTCAGTGTTGGGGTCCAGTGTTGGGGTTCAGTGCGGGAGTTCAGTGCTGGGGTTCAGTGCTGGGGGTTCAGTGTTGGGGTTCAGTATTGGGGGTTCGGTGTTAGGTTTCAGTGTTCAGGGTTAGTGTAGTGGTTCAGAGCTATGGCTCGGTGTTGGGGTTCAGTGGTGGGGGTTCAGTGTTGGGGGTTCAGTGTTGGGGGGTTCAGTGTTGGGAATCAGTGTTGGGCTTCATTGTTGGGGGTTGTGTGGTGGTGGTCCAGTGTTGGGGGTTCAGTGTTGGGGTTCAGTGTTGGGGTCCAGTGTGGGGGTTCAGTGAGGGTGTTCAGTGCTGGGATTCACTCTTGTAGGTTCAGTGGTGGGGTTCAGTGCTGGGAGGTCAGTGCTGGGGTTCAGTGTTGGATGTTCAGTGTTGGGGTTCATTGGTGGGGTTCATTGGTGGGGGTTCGGTGTTGGGGTTCAGCGTTGGGGGCCAGTGTTGGGGTTCACTGTTGGGGGTCAGTGTTAGGGGCTCGGTGTTGGGGGTTCAGTGTTGGTGTTCAGTGTCAGGGTTCAGTGCTGGGGGTCAGTATTGGGGGTTCAGCGTTAGGTTCAGTGTTCAAGGTTTAGTGTTGGAGTTCAGTGCTATGACTCGGTGTTGGGGTTCAGTGTTGGTGGTCCAGTGTTGGGGGTTCACTGTCGGGGTTCAGTGTTGCGGTCCAGTGTGGGGGTTCAATGTTGGGTTCAGTGCTGGGGTTCACTCTTGCGGGTTCAGTGTTGGGGTTCAGTGCTGGGAGGTCAGTGATGGGGTTCAGTGTTGGGGTCCAGTGTGGGGGTCCAGTGTTAGGGTTCAGTGCGGGAGTTCAGTGCTGGGGTTCAGTGTTGGGGCTCAGTGCTGGGAGGTCAGTGATGGGGTTCAGTGTTGGGGTCCAGTGTGGGAGTCCAGTGTTGGGGTTCAGTGCGGGATTTCAGTGCTGGGGTTCAGTGTTGGGGTTCAGTTTTGGTGTTCTGCATTGGGAGTGCAGTGTTGGGGTTCAGTGGCAGTGTTCACTGTTGTGGGGTTCAGTGTTGAGAATCTGTGTTGTGGGTTTTGTGTTGGTGGTTCAGTGCTGGGGTTCAGTGTTGGGGTCCAGTGTGGGGGTTCAGCGCAGGAGTTCAGTGCTGGGGGTTCAGTGCTGGGGGTCAGTATTGGGGTTTCAGTGTTAGGGTTCAGTGTTCAGGGTTAGTGTTGGGGTTCAGTGCTATGGCTCGGTGTTGGGGTTCAGTGGTGGGGGTTCAGTGTTGGGGGGTCAGTGTTGGTGTTCAGTGTTGGGGTTTAATGTTGGGGTTCAGTGTTGGACTGGTCCGTTTTGGGGGTTCAGTGTTGGGTGTTCATTGTTGGGGGTTCAGTGTTGGGGATTCAGTGTTGGGGGTTCAATGTTGGGTTTAGTGTTGGGGGTCAGTGTTGGGGTGTTCAGTGTTGGGGGGCAGTGTTGGGGTGTTCAGTGTTGGGGGTCGGTGTTTGGGGGTGTCAGTGTTGGGGTTCAGTGTTGGGGGTTCGCTGTTG
Source organism: Pristiophorus japonicus (assembly GCF_044704955.1). Taxonomy (NCBI): domain Eukaryota; kingdom Metazoa; phylum Chordata; class Chondrichthyes; family Pristiophoridae; genus Pristiophorus; species Pristiophorus japonicus. The sequence continues at coordinate 59,323,169 of NC_091993.1, forward strand.
TGGGTTCAACTTTGGGGTTCAGTGTTAGGGTTCGGTGCTGGGGTTCGGTGTCGGGGTTCAGTGGTGGGGGTTCAGTGTTGGGGTTCAGTGTTAGGATTCAGTGTTGGGGTTCAGCGTTAGGGGCTCAGTTTTGGGGTCCCATGTCGGGGTTCTGTGTTGGGGGGTCAGTGTTGGTGTTCAGTGTTGGGGTTTGATGTTGGGGTTCAGTGTTGGACTGGTCCGTTTTGGCGGTTCAGTGTTGGGTGTTCATTGTTGGGGGTTCAGTGTTGGGGATTCAGTGTTGGGGGTTCAATGTTGGGTTTAGTGTTGGGGGTCAGTGTTGGGGTGTTCAGTGTTGGGGGTCGGTGTTTGGGGGTGTCAGTGTTGGGGTTCAGTGTTGGGGGTTCGCTGTTGTGGGTTCAACTTTGGGGTTCAGTGTTAGGGTTCGGTGCTGGGGTTCGGTGTTGGGGTTCAGTGGTGGGGGTTCAGTTTGGGGTTCAGTGTTAGGGTTCAGTGTTGGGGTTCAGCGTTAGGGGCTCAGTTTTGGGGTCCCATGTCGGGGTTCTGTGTTGGGGGTCCAGTGTTGGGTTTCAGTATTAGGGTTCAGTGCTGGGGTCCAGTGCTGGTGTTCAGTGCTATGGCTCGGTGTTGGGTGTTCAGTGTTGGGGTTCAGTGTTGGGATTCAGTGTTGGGGGTTAAGTGTTTGGTGTTTTGTGTTGGTGGTTCAGTGTTGGGGGTTCAGTGCTGGGGTCCAGTGTGGGGGTTCAGTGTTGGGGATTCAGTGTTGGGGGTTCAATGTTGGGTTTAGTGTTGGGGGTCAGTGTTGGGGTGTTCAGTGTTGGGGGTCGGTGTTTGGGGGTGTCAGTGTTGGGGTTCAGTGTTGGGGGTTCGCTGTTGTGGGTTCAACTTTGGGGTTCAGTGTTAGGGTTCGGTGCTGGGGTTCGGTGTTGGGGTTCAGTGGTGGGGGTTTAGTGTTGGGGTTCAGTGTTAGGGTTCAGTGTTGGGGTTCAGCGTTAGGGGCTCAGTTTTGGGGTTCAGTAGTGGGGGTCAGTGTTGGGGTTCACTGTTTGGGTCCAGCGTTAGGGACTCAGTGTTGGGGGTTCAGTGTTGGGAATCAGTGTTGGTGGTTCTGTGTTGGGCGTTTTGTGTTGGTGGTTCAGTGTTGGGGGTTCAGTGCTGGGGTTCAGTGTTGGGGTCCAGTGTTGGGGTTCAGTGCGGGAGTTCAGTGCTGGGGTTCAGTGCTGGGGGTTCAGTGTTGGGGTTCAGTATTGGGGGTTCGGTGTTAGGTTTCAGTGTTCAGGGTTAGTGTTGGGGTTCAGAGCTATGGCTCGGTGTTGGGGTTCAGTGATGGGGGTTCAGTGTTGGGGGTTCAGTGTTGGGGGGTTCAGTGTTGGGAATCAGTGTTGGGCTTCATTGTTGGGGGTTGTGTGGTGGTGGTCCAGTGTTGGGGGTTCAGTGTTGGGGTTCAGTGTTGGGGTCCAGTGTGGGGGTTCAGTGAGGGTGTTCAGTGCTGGGATTCACTCTTGTGGGTTCAGTGGTGGGGTTCAGTGCTGGGAGGTCAGTGCTGGGGTTCAGTGTTGGGTGTTCAGTGTTGGGGTTCAGTGTTGGTGCTCAGCATTGGGAGTTCAGTGTTGGGGTTCAGTGTTGGGGTTCAGTGTTGGGGTTCATTGGTGGGGGTTCGGTGTTGGGGTTCAGTGTTGGGTGCCAGTGTTGGGGTTCATTGGTGGGGTTCATTGGTGGCGGTTCGGTGTTGGGGTTCAGTGTTGGGGATTCAGTGTTGGGGTTCAGTATTGGGGTTCAATTTTGGGGATTCAGTGTTGGCGGTTCAGTGTCGGGGATTCAGTGTTGGGGTTCAGTGTTGGGGTTCAGTGTTGGGTGTTCAGTGTTGGGGTTCAGTGTTGGGCGTTTGTCAGCATTGGGGGCGTCAGTGTTGATGTGTTCAGTGTTGGGGGTTCAGTGTCGGGGCTGGTCAGTGTTTGGGGTTCAGTGTTTGGGGGTTCAGTGTTGGTGTTCAGTGTTGGGGTTTAATGTTGGGGTTCAGTGTTGGACTGGTCCGTTTTGGGGGTTCAGTGTTGGGTGTTCATTGTTGGGGGTTCAGTATTGGGGATTCAGTGTTGGGGGTTCAATGTTGGGTTTAGTGTTGGGGGTCAGTGTTGGGGTGTTCAGTGTTGGGGGTCGGTGTTTGGGGGTGTCAGTGCTGGGGTTCAGTGTGGGGGGTTCGGTGTTGGGGGTTCAACTTTGGGGTTCAGTGTTAGGGTTCGGTGCTGGGGTTCGGTGTTGGGGTTCAGTGGTGGGGGTTCAGTGTTGGGGTTCAGTGTTAGGGTTCAGTGTTGGGTTTCAGCGTTAGGGGCTCAGTTTTGGGGTCCCATGTCGGGGTTCTGTGTTGGGGGTCCAGTGTTGGGTTTCAGTATTAGGGTTCAGTGCTGGGGTCCAGTGCTGGTGTTCAGTGCTATGGCTCGGTGTTGGGTGTTCAGTGCTGGGGTTCAGTGTTGGGATTCAGTGTTGGGGGTTCAGTGTTGGGTGTTCTGTGTTGGTGGTTCAGTGTTGGGGGTTCAGTGCTGGGGTCCAGTGTGGGGGTTCAGTGTTGGGGTTCAGTGTTGGGGTTCAGTTTTGGTGTTCAGCATTGGGAGTTCAGTGGTGGGGTTCAGTGGTGGCGTTCAGTGTTGGGGTTCATTGGTGGTGATTCGGTTTTGGGGTTCAGTAGTGGGGGTCAGTGTTGGGGTTCACTGTTTGGGTCCAGCGTTAGGGACTCAGTGTTGGGGGTTCAGTGTTGGGAATCAGTGTTGGTGCTCAGCATTGGGAGTTCAGTGTTGGGGTTCAGTGTTGGGGTTCATTGGTGGGGTTCATTGGTGGGGGTTCGGTGTTGGGGTTCAGTGTTGGGTGCCAGTGTTGGGGTTCATTGGTGGGGATCATTGGTGGCGGTTCGGTGTTGGGGTTCAGTGTTGGGGGTTCAGTGTTGGGGTTCAGTATTGGGGTTCAATTTTGGGGATTCAGTGTTGGCGGTTCAGTGTCGGGGATTCAGTGTTGGGGTTCAGTGTTGGGGTTCAGTGTTGGGCGTTTGTCAGCATTGGGGGTGTCAGTGTTGATGTGTTCAGTGTTGGGGGTTCAGTGTCGGGGCTGGTCAGTGTTTGGGGTTCAGTGTTTGGGGGTTCAGTGTTGGTGTTCAGTGTTGGGGTTTAATGTTGGGGTTCAGTGTTGGACTGGTCCGTTTTGGGGGTCAGTGTTGGGGTGTTCAGTGTTGGGGGTCGGTGTTTGGGGGTGTCAGTGTTGGGGTTCAGTGTTGGGGGTTCGCTGTTGTGGGTTCAACTGTGGGGTTCAGTGTTAGGGTTCGGTGCAGGGGTTCGGTGTTGGGGTTCAGTGGTAAGGGTTCAGTGTTAGGGTTCAGTGTTGGGGTTCAGCGTTAGGGGCTCAGTTTTGGGGTCCCATGTCGGGGTTCTGTGTTGGGGGTCCAGTGTTGGGTTTCAGTATTAGGGTTCAGTGCTGGGGTCCAGTGCTGGTGTTCAGTGCTATGGCTCGGTGTTGGGTGTTCAGTGTTGGGGTTCAGTGTTGGGGGTTCAGTGTTGGGAATCAGTGTTGGTGGTTCTGTGTTGGGCGTTTTGTGTTGGTGGTTCAGTGTTGGGGTGTCAGTGCTGGGGTTCAGTGTTGGGGTCCAGTGTTGGGGTTCAGTGCGGGAGTTCAGTGCTGGGGTTCAGTGCTGGGGGTTCAGTGTTGGGGTTCAGTATTGGGGGTTCGGTGTTAGGTTTCAGTGTTCAGGGTTAGTGTAGTGGTTCAGAGCTATGGCTCGGTGTTGGGGTTCAGTGGTGGGGGTTCAGTGTTGGGGGTTCAGTGTTGGGGGGTTCAGTGTTGGGAATCAGTGTTGGGCTTCATTGTTGGGGGTTGTGTGGTGGTGGTCCAGTGTTGGGGGTTCAGTGTTGGGGTTCAGTGTTGGGGTCCAGTGTGGGGGTTCAGTGAGGGTGTTCAGTGCTGGGATTCACTCTTGTAGGTTCAGTGGTGGGGTTCAGTGCTGGGAGGTCAGTGCTGGGGTTCAGTGTTGGATGTTCAGTGTTGGGGTTCATTGGTGGGGTTCATTGGTGGGGGTTCGGTGTTGGGGTTCAGTGTTGAGGGCCAGTGTTGGGGTTCAATGTTGGGGGTCAGTGTTAGGGGCTCGGTGTTGGGGGTTCAGTGTTGGTGTTCAGTGTCAGGGTTCAGTGCTGGGGGTCAGTATTGGGGGTTCAGCGTTAGGTTCAGTGTTCAAGGTTTAGTGTTGGGGTTCAGTGCTATGACTCGGTGTTGGGGTTCAGTGTTGGTGGTCCAGTGTTGGGGGTTCACTGTCGGGGTTCAGTGTTGGGGTCCAGTGTGGGGGTTCAATGTTGGGTTCAGTGCTGGGGTTCACTCTTGCGGGTTCAGTGTTGGGGTTCAGTGCTGGGAGGTCAGTGATGGGGTTCAGTGTTGGAGTCCAGTGTGGGGGTCCAGTGTTAGGGTTCAGTGCGGGAGTTCAGTGTTGGGGCTCAGTGCTGGGAGGTCAGTGATGGCGTTCAGTGTTGGGGTCCAGTGTGGGAGTCCAGTGTTGGGGTTCAGTGCGGGAGTTCAGTGCTGGGGTTCAGTGTTGGGGTTCAGTTTTGGTGTTCTGCATTGGGAGTGCAGTGTTGGGGTTCAGTGGCAGTGTTCAGTGTTGTGGGGTTCAGTGTTGAGAATCTGTGTTGTGGGTTTTGTGTTGGTGGTTCAGTGCTGGGGTTCAGTGTTGGGGTCCAGTGTGGGGGTTCAGCGCAGGAGTTCAGTGCTGGGGGTCCTGTGCTGGGGGTCAGTATTGGGGTTTCAGTGTTAGGGTTCAGTGTTCAGGGTTAGTGTTGGGGTTCAGTGCTATGGCTCGGTGTTGGGGTTCAGTGGTGGGGGGTTCAGTGTTGGGGGGTCAGTGTTGGTGTTCAGTGTTGGGGTTTAATGTTGGGGTTCAGTGTTGGACTGGTCCGTTTTGGGGGTTCAGTGTTGGGTGTTCATTGTTGGGGGTTCAGTGTTGGGGATTCAGTGTTGGGGGTTCAATGTTGGGTTTAGTGTTGGGGGTCAGTGTTGGGGTGTTCAGTGTTGGGGGTCGGTGTTTGGGGGTGTCAGTGTTGGGGTTCAGTGTTGGGGGCTCGCTGTTGTGGGTTCAACGTTGGGGTTCAGTGTTAGGGTTCGGTGCTGGGGTTCGGTGTTGGGGTTCAGTGGTGGGGGTTCAATGTTGGGGTTCAGTGTTATGGTTCAGTGTTGGGGTTCAGCGTTAGGGGCTCAGTTTTGGGGTCCCATGTCGGGGTTCTGTGTTGGGGGTCCAGTGTTGGGTTTCAGTATTAGGGTTCAGTGCTGGGGTCCAGTGCTGGTGTTCAGTGCTATGGCTCGGTGTTGGGTGTCCAGTGTTGGGGTTCAGTGTTGGGATTCAGTGTTGGGGGTTCAGTGTTGGGTGTTTTGTGTTGGTGGTTCAGTGTTGGGGGTTCAGTGCTGGGGTCCAGTGTGGGGGTTCAGTGTTGGGGTTCAGTGTTGGGGTTCAGTTTTGGTGTTCAGCATTGGGAGTTCAGTGGTGGGGTTCAGTGGTGGCGTTCAGTGTTGGGGTTCATTGGTGGTGATTCGGTTTTGGGGTTCAGTAGTGGGGGTCAGTGTTGGGGTTCACTGTTTGGGTCCAGCGTTAGGGACTCAGTGTTGGGGGTTCAGTGTTGGGAATCAGTGTTGGTGGTTCTGTGTTGGGCGTTTTGTGTTGGTGGTTCAGTGTTGGGGGTTCAGTGCTGGGGTTCAGTGTTGGGGTCCAGTGTTGGGGTTCAGTGCGGGAGTTCAGTGCTGGGGTTCAGTGCTGGGGGTTCAGTGTTGGGGTTCAGTATTGGGGGTTCGGTGTTAGGTTTCAGTGTTCAGGGTTAGTGTTGGGGTTCAGAGCTATGGCTCGGTGTTGGGGTTCAGTGATGGGGGTTCAGTGTTGGGGGTTCAGTGTTGGGGGGTTCAGTGTTGGGAATCAGTGTTGGGCTTCATTGTTGGGGGTTGTGTGGTGGTGGTCCAGTGTTGGGGGTTCAGTGTTGGGGTTCAGTGTTGGGGTCCAGTGTGGGGGTTCAGTGAGGGTGTTCAGTGCTGGGATTCACTCTTGTGGGTTCAGTGGTGGGGTTCAGTGCTGGGAGGTCAGTGCTGGGGTTCAGTGTTGGGTGTTCAGTGTTGGGGTTCAGTGTTGGTGCTCAGCATTGGGAGTTCAGTGTTGGGGTTCAGTGTTGGGGTTCAGTGTTGGGGTTCATTGGTGGGGGTTCGGTGTTGGGGTTCAGTGTTGGGTGCCAGTGTTGGGGTTCATTGGTGGGGTTCATTGGTGGCGGTTCGGTGTTGGGGTTCAGTGTTGGGGATTCAGTGTTGGGGTTCAGTATTGGGGTTCAATTTTGGGGATTCAGTGTTGGCGGTTCAGTGTCGGGGATTCAGTGTTGGGGTTCAGTGTTGGGGTTCAGTGTTGGGTGTTCAGTGTTGGGGTTCAGTGTTGGGCGTTTGTCAGCATTGGGGGCGTCAGTGTTGATGTGTTCAGTGTTGGGGGTTCAGTGTCGGGGCTGGTCAGTGTTTGGGGTTCAGTGTTTGGGGGTTCAGTGTTGGTGTTCAGTGTTGGGGTTTAATGTTGGGGTTCAGTGTTGGACTGGTCCGTTTTGGGGGTTCAGTGTTGGGTGTTCATTGTTGGGGGTTCAGTGTTGGGGATTCAGTGTTGGGGGTTCAATGTTGGGTTTAGTGTTGGGGGTCAGTGTTGGGGTGTTCAGTGTTGGGGGTCGGTGTTTGGGGGTGTCAGTGTTGGGGTTCAGTGTGGGGGGTTCGGTGTTGGGGGTTCAACTTTGGGGTTCAGTGTTAGGGTTCGGTGCTGGGGTTCGGTGTTGGGGTTCAGTGGTGGGGGTTCAGTGTTGGGGTTCAGTGTTAGGGTTCAGTGTTGGGTTTCAGCGTTAGGGGCTCAGTTTTGGGGTCCCATGTCGGGGTTCTGTGTTGGGGGTCCAGTGTTGGGTTTCAGTATTAGGGTTCAGTGCTGGGGTCCAGTGCTGGTGTTCAGTGCTATGGCTCGGTGTTGGGTGTTCAGTGCTGGGGTTCAGTGTTGGGATTCAGTGTTGGGGGTTCAGTGTTGGGTGTTCTGTGTTGGTGGTTCAGTGTTGGGGGTTCAGTGCTGGGGTCCAGTGTGGGGGTTCAGTGTTGGGGTTCAGTGTTGGGGTTCAGTTTTGGTGTTCAGCATTGGGAGTTCAGTGGTGGGGTTCAGTGGTGGCGTTCAGTGTTGGGGTTCATTGGTGGTGATTCGGTTTTGGGGTTCAGTAGTGGGGGTCAGTGTTGGGGTTCACTGTTTGGGCCCAGCGTTAGGGACTCAGTGTTGGGGGTTCAGTGTTGGGAATCAGTGTTGGTGCTCAGCATTGGGAGTTCAGTGTTGGGGTTCAGTGTTGGGGTTCATTGGTGGGGTTCATTGGTGGGGGTTCGGTGTTGGGGTTCAGTGTTGGGTGCCAGTGTTGGGGTTCATTGGTGGGGATCATTGGTGGCGGTTCGGTGTTGGGGTTCAGTGTTGGGGGTTCAGTGTTGGGGTTCAGTATTGGGGTTCAATTTTGGGGATTCAGTGTTGGCGGTTCAGTGTCGGGGATTCAGTGTTGGGGTTCAGTGTTGGGGTTCAGTGTTGGGCGTTTGTCAGCATTGGGGGTGTCAGTGTTGATGTGTTCAGTGTTGGGGGTTCAGTGTCGGGGCTGGTCAGTGTTTGGGGTTCAGTGTTTGGGGGTTCAGTGTTGGTGTTCAGTGTTGGGGTTTAATGTTGGGGTTCAGTGTTGGACTGGTCCGTTTTGGGGGTCAGTGTTGGGGTGTTCAGTGTTGGGGGTCGGTGTTTGGGGGTGACAGTGTTGGGGTTCAGTGTTGGGGGTTCGCTGTTGTGGGTTCAACTGTGGGGTTCAGTGTTAGGGTTCGGTGCAGGGGTTCGGTGTTGGGGTTCAGTGGTAAGGGTTCAGTGTTAGGGTTCAGTGTTGGGGTTCAGCGTTAGGGGCTCAGTTTTGGGGTCCCATGTCGGGGTTCTGTGTTGGGGGTCCAGTGTTGGGTTTCAGTATTAGGGTTCAGTGCTGGGGTCCAGTGCTGGTGTTCAGTGCTATGGCTCGGTGTTGGGTGTTCAGTGTTGGGGTTCAGTGTTGGGGGTTCAGTGTTGGGAATCAGTGTTGGTGGTTCTGTGTTGGGCGTTTTGTGTTGGTGGTTCAGTGTTGGGGTGTCAGTGCTGGGGTTCAGTGTTGGGGTCCAGTGTTGGGGTTCAGTGCGGGAGTTCAGTGCTGGGGTTCAGTGCTGGGGGTTCAGTGTTGGGGTTCAGTATTGGGGGTTCGGTGTTAGGTTTCAGTGTTCAGGGTTAGTGTAGTGGTTCAGAGCTATGGCTCGGTGTTGGGGTTCAGTGGTGGGGGTTCAGTGTTGGGGGTTCAGTGTTGGGGGGTTCAGTGTTGGGAATCAGTGTTGGGCTTCATTGTTGGGGGTTGTGTGGTGGTGGTCCAGTGTTGGGGGTTCAGTGTTGGGGTTCAGTGTTGGGGTCCAGTGTGGGGGTTCAGTGAGGGTGTTCAGTGCTGGGATTCACTCTTGTAGGTTCAGTGGTGGGGTTCAGTGCTGGGAGGTCAGTGCTGGGGTTCAGTGTTGGATGTTCAGTGTTGGGGTTCATTGGTGGGGTTCATTGGTGGGGGTTCGGTGTTGGGGTTCAGCGTTGGGGGCCAGTGTTGGGGTTCACTGTTGGGGGTCAGTGTTAGGGGCTCGGTGTTGGGGGTTCAGTGTTGGTGTTCAGTGTCAGGGTTCAGTGCTGGGGGTCAGTATTGGGGGTTCAGCGTTAGGTTCAGTGTTCAAGGTTTAGTGTTGGAGTTCAGTGCTATGACTCGGTGTTGGGGTTCAGTGTTGGTGGTCCAGTGTTGGGGGTTCACTGTCGGGGTTCAGTGTTGCGGTCCAGTGTGGGGGTTCAATGTTGGGTTCAGTGCTGGGGTTCACTCTTGCGGGTTCAGTGTTGGGGTTCAGTGCTGGGAGGTCAGTGATGGGGTTCAGTGTTGGGGTCCAGTGTGGGGGTCCAGTGTTAGGGTTCAGTGCGGGAGTTCAGTGCTGGGGTTCAGTGTTGGGGCTCAGTGCTGGGAGGTCAGTGATGGGGTTCAGTGTTGGGGTCCAGTGTGGGAGTCCAGTGTTGGGGTTCAGTGCGGGATTTCAGTGCTGGGGTTCAGTGTTGGGGTTCAGTTTTGGTGTTCTGCATTGGGAGTGCAGTGTTGGGGTTCAGTGGCAGTGTTCACTGTTGTGGGGTTCAGTGTTGAGAATCTGTGTTGTGGGTTTTGTGTTGGTGGTTCAGTGCTGGGGTTCAGTGTTGGGGTCCAGTGTGGGGGTTCAGCGCAGGAGTTCAGTGCTGGGGGTTCAGTGCTGGGGGTCAGTATTGGGGTTTCAGTGTTAGGGTTCAGTGTTCAGGGTTAGTGTTGGGGTTCAGTGCTATGGCTCGGTGTTGGGGTTCAGTGGTGGGGGTTCAGTGTTGGGGGGTCAGTGTTGGTGTTCAGTGTTGGGGTTTAATGTTGGGGTTCAGTGTTGGACTGGTCCGTTTTGGGGGTTCAGTGTTGGGTGTTCATTGTTGGGGGTTCAGTGTTGGGGATTCAGTGTTGGGGGTTCAATGTTGGGTTTAGTGTTGGGGGTCAGTGTTGGGGTGTTCAGTGTTGGGGGGCAGTGTTGGGGTGTTCAGTGTTGGGGGTCGGTGTTTGGGGGTGTCAGTGTTGGGGTTCAGTGTTGGGGGTTCGCTGTTGTGGGTTCAACTTTGGGGTTCAGTGTTAGGGTTCGGTGCTGGGGTTCGGTGTCGGGGTTCAGTGGTGGGGGTTCAGTGTTGGGGTTCAGTGTTAGGATTCAGTGTTGGGGTTCAGCGTTAGGGGCTCAGTTTTGGGGTCCCATGTCGGGGTTCTGTGTTGGGGGGTCAGTGTTGGTGTTCAGTGTTGGGGTTTGATGTTGGGGTTCAGTGTTGGACTGGTCCGTTTTGGCGGTTCAGTGTTGGGTGTTCATTGTTGGGGGTTCAGTGTTGGGGATTCAGTGTTGGGGGTTCAATGTTGGGTTTAGTGTTGGGGGTCAGTGTTGGGGTGTTCAGTGTTGGGGGTCGGTGTTTGGGGGTGTCAGTGTTGGGGTTCAGTGTTGGGGGTTCGCTGTTGTGGGTTCAACTTTGGGGTTCAGTGTTAGGGTTCGGTGCTGGGGTTCGGTGTTGGGGTTCAGTGGTGGGGGTTCAGTGTTGGGGTTCAGTGTTAGGGTTCAGTGTTGGGGTTCAGCGTTAGGGGCTCAGTTTTGGGGTCCCATGTCGGGGTTCTGTGTTGGGGGTCCAGTGTTGGGTTTCAGTATTAGGGTTCAGTGCTGGGGTCCAGTGCTGGTGTTCAGTGCTATGGCTCGGTGTTGGGTGTTCAGTGTTGGGGTTCAGTGTTGGGATTCAGTGTTGGGGGTTAAGTGTTTGGTGTTTTGTGTTGGTGGTTCAGTGTTGGGGGTTCAGTGCTGGGGTCCAGTGTGGGGGTTCAGTGTTGGGGATTCAGTGTTGGGGGTTCAATGTTGGGTTTAGTGTTGGGGGTCAGTGTTGGGGTGTTCAGTGTTGGGGTCGGTGTTTGGGGGTGTCAGTGTTGGGGTTCAGTGTTGGGGGTTCGGTGTTGGGGGTTCAACTTTGGGGTTCAGTGTTAGGGTTCGGTGCTGGGGTTCGGTGTTGGGGTTCAGTGGTGGGGGTTCAGTGTTGGGGTTCAGTGTTAGGGTTCAGTGTTGGGTTTCAGCGTTAGGGGCTCAGTTTTGGGGTCCCATGTCGGGGTTCTGTGTTGGGGGTCCAGTGTTGGGTTTCAGTATTAGGGTTCAGTGCTGGGTTCCAGTGCTGGTGTTCAGTGCTATGGCTCGGTGTTGGGTGTTCAGTGTTGGGGTTCAGTATTGGGGGTTTTGTGTTGGTGGTTCAGTGTTGGGGGTTCAGTGCTGGGGTCCAGTGTGGGGTTCAGTGGTGGGGTTCAGTGCTGGGAGGTCAGTGCTGGGGTTCAGTGTTGGGTGTTCAGTGTTGGGGTTCAGTGTTGGTGCTCAGCATTGGGAGTTCAGTGTTGGGGTTCAGTGTTGGGGTTCATTGGTGCGGTTCATTGGTGGGGGTTCGGTGTTGGGGTTCAGTGTTGGGTGCCAGTGTTGGGGTTCATTGGTGGGGTTCATTGGTGGCGGTTCGGTGTTGGGGTTCAGTGTTGGGGGTTCAGTTTTGGGGTTCAGTATTGGGGTTCAATTTTGGGGATTCAGTGTTGGCGGTTCAGTGTCGGGGATTCAGTGTTGGGTTTCAGTGTTGGGGTTCAGTGTTGGGCGTTTGTCAGCATTGGGGGGTCAGTGTTGATGTGTTCAGTGTTGGGGGTTCAGTGTCGGGGCTGGTCAGTGTTTGGGGTTCAGTGTTAGGGTTCGGTGCTGGGGTTCGGTGTTGGGGTTCAGTGGTGGGGGTTCAGTGTTGGGGTTCAGTGTTAGGGTTCAGTGTTGGGTTTCAGCGTTAGGGGCTCAGTTTTGGGGTCCCATGTCGGGGTTCTGTGTTGGGGGTCCAGTGTTGGGTTTCAGTATTAGGGTTCAGTGCTGGGGTCCAGTGCTGGTGTTCAGTGCTATGGCTCGGTGTTGGGTGTTCAGTGTTGGGGTTCAGTATTGTGGGTTTTGTGTTGGTGGTTCAGTGTTGGGGGTTCAGTGCTGGGGTCCAGTGTGGGGTTCAGTGGTGGGGTTCAGTGCTGGGAGGTCAGTGCTGGGGTTCAGTGTTGGGTGTTCAGTGTTGGGGTTCAGTGTTGGTGCTCAGCATTGGGAGTTCAGTGTTGGGGTTCAGTGTTGGGGTTCATTGGTGCGGTTCATTGGTGGGGGTTCGGTGTTGGGGTTCAGTGTTGGGTGCCAGTGTTGGGGTTCATTGGTGGGGTTCATTGGTGGCGGTTCGGTGTTGGGGTTCAGTGTTGGGGGTTCAGTTTTGGGGTTCAGTATTGGGGTTCAATTTTGGGGATTCAGTGTTGGCGGTTCAGTGTCGGGGATTCAGTGTTGGGGTTCAGTGTTGGGTTTCAGTGTTGGGGTTCAGTGTTGGGCGTTTGTCAGCATTGGGGGGGTCAGTGATGATGTGTTCAGTGTTGGGGGTTCAGTGTCGGGGCTGGTCAGTGTTTGGGGTTCAGTGTTTGGGGGTTCAGTGTTGGTGTTCAGTGTTGGGGTTTAATGTTGGGGTTCAGTGTTGGACTGGTCCGTTTTGGGGGTTCAGTGTTGGGTGTTCATTGTTGGGGGTTCAGTGTTGGGGATTCAGTGTTGGGGGTTCAATGTTGGGTTTACTGTTGGGGGTCAGTGTTGGGGTGTTCAGTGTTGGGGGTCGGTGTTTGGGGGTGTCAGTGTTGGGGTTCAGTGTTGGGGGTTCGCTGTTGTGGGTTCAACTGTGGGGTTCAGTGTTAGGGTTCGGTGCTGGGGTTCGGTGTTGGGGTTCAGTGGTAAGGGTTCAGTGTTGGGGTTCAGTGTTAGGGTTCAGTGTTGGGGTTCAGCGTTAGGGGCTCAGTTTTGTGGTCCCATGTCGGGGTTCTGTGTTGGGGGTCCAGTGTTGGGTTTCAGTATTGGGGTTCAGTGTTGGGAATCAGTGTTGGTGGTTCAGTATTGGGGGTTTTGTGTTGGTGGTTCAGTGTTGGGGGTTCAGTGCTGGGGCCCAGTGTGGGGTTCAGTGTTGGGGTTCAGTGTTGGGGTTCAGTTTTTGTGTTCAGCATTGGGAGTTCAGTGTTGGGGTTCATTGGTGGTGATTCGGTTTTGGGGTTCAGTAGTGGGGGTCAGTGTTGGGGTTCACTGTTTGGGTCCAGCGTTAGGGACTCAGTGTTGGGGGTTCAGTGTTGGGAATCAGTGTTGGTGGTTCTGTGTTGGGCGTTTTGTGTTGGTGGTTCAGTGTTGGGGGGTCAGTGCTGGGGTTCAGTGTTGGGGTCCAGTGTTGGGGTTCAGTGCGGGAGTTCAGTGCTGGGGTTCAGTGCTGGGGGTTCAGTGTTGGGGTTCAGTATTGGGGGTTCGGTGTTAGGTTTCAGTGTTCAGGGTTAGTGTAGGGGTTCAGAGCTATGGCTCGGTGTTGGGGTTCAGTGGTGGGAGTTCAGTGTTGGTGGTTCAGTGTTGGGGGGTTCAGTGTTGGGCTTCATTGTTGGGGGTTGTGTGGTGGTGGTCCAGTGTTGGGGGTTCAGTGTTGGGGTTCAGTGTTGGGGTCCAGTGTGGGGGTTCAGTGAGGGTGTTCAGTGCTGGGATTCACTCTTGTAGGTTCAGTGGTGGGGTTCAGTGCTGGGAGGTCAGTGCTGGGGTTCAGTGTTGGGTGTTCAGTGTTGGGGTTCATTGGTGGGGTTCATTGGTGGGGGTTCGGTGTTGGGGTTCAGTGTTGGGGGCCAGTGTTGGGGTTCAATGTTGGGGGTCAGTGTTAGGGGCTCGGTGTTGGGGGTTCAGTGTTGGTGTTCAGTGTCAGGGTTCAGTGCTGGGGGTCAGTATTGGGGGTTCAGCGTTAGGTTCAGTGTTCAAGGTTTAGTGTTGGGGTTCAGTGCTATGACTCGGTGTTGGGGTTCAGTGTTGGTGGTCCAGTGTTGGGGGTTCACTGTCGGGGTTCAGTGTTGGGGTCCAGTGTGGGGGTTCAATGTTGGGTTCAGTGCTGGGGTTCACTCTTGCGGGTTCAGTGTTGGGGTTCAGTGCTGGGAGGTCAGTGATGGGGTTCAGTGTTGGAGTCCAGTGTGGGGGTCCAGTGTTAGGGTTCAGTGCGGGAGTTCAGTGTTGGGGCTCAGTGCTGGGAGGTCAGTGATGGCGTTCAGTGTTGGGGTCCAGTGTGGGAGTCCAGTGTTGGGGTTCAGTGCGGGAGTTCAGTGCTGGGGTTCAGTGTTGGGGTTCAGTTTTGGTGTTCTGCATTGGGAGTGCAGTGTTGGGGTTCAGTGGCAGTGTTCAGTGTTGTGGGGTTCAGTGTTGAGAATCTGTGTTGTGGGTTTTGTGTTGGTGGTTCAGTGCTGGGGTTCAGTGTTGGGGTCCAGTGTGGGGGTTCAGCGCAGGAGTTCAGTGCTGGGGGTCCTGTGCTGGGGGTCAGTATTGGGGTTTCAGTGTTAGGGTTCAGTGTTCAGGGTTAGTGTTGGGGTTCAGTGCTATGGCTCGGTGTTGGGGTTCAGTGGTGGGGGGTTCAGTGTTGGGGGGTCAGTGTTGGTGTTCAGTGTTGGGGTTTAATGTTGGGGTTCAGTGTTGGACTGGTCCGTTTTGGGGGTTCAGTGTTGGGTGTTCATTGTTGGGGGTTCAGTGTTGGGGATTCAGTGTTGGGGGTTCAATGTTGGGTTTAGTGTTGGGGGTCAGTGTTGGGGTGTTCAGTGTTGGGGGTCGGTGTTTGGGGGTGTCAGTGTTGGGGTTCAGTGTTGGGGGCTCGCTGTTGTGGGTTCAACGTTGGGGTTCAGTGTTAGGGTTCGGTGCTGGGGTTCGGTGTTGGGGTTCAGTGGTGGGGGTTCAATGTTGGGGTTCAGTGTTATGGTTCAGTGTTGGGGTTCAGCGTTAGGGGCTCAGTTTTGGGGTCCCATGTCGGGGTTCTGTGTTGGGGGTCCAGTGTTGGGTTTCAGTATTAGGGTTCAGTGCTGGGGTCCAGTGCTGGTGTTCAGTGCTATGGCTCGGTGTTGGGTGTCCAGTGTTGGGGTTCAGTGTTGGGATTCAGTGTTGGGGGTTCAGTGTTGGGGGTTCAGTGCTGGGGTCCAGTGTGGGGGTTCAGTGTTGGGGTTCAGTGTTGGGGTTCAGTTTTGGTGTTCAGCATTGGGAGTTCAGTGGTGGGGTTCAGTGGTGGCGTTCAGTGTTGGGGTTCATTGGTGGTGATTCGGTTTTGGGGTTCAGTAGTGGGGGTCAGTGTTGGGGTTCACTGTTTGGGTCCAGCGTTAGGGACTCAGTGTTGGGGGTTCAGTGTTGGGAATCAGTGTTGGTGGTTCTGTGTTGGGCGTTTTGTGTTGGGGGTTCAGTGTTGGGGGTTCAGTGCTGGGGGTTCGGTGTTGGGGTTCAGTGGTGGGGGTTCAATGTTGGGGTTCAGTGTTATGGTTCAGTGTTGGGGTTCAGCGTTAGGGACTCAGTTTTGGGGTCCCATGTCGGGGTTCTGTGTTGGGGGTCCAGTGTTGGGTTTCAGTATTAGGGTTCAGTGCTGGGATCCAGTGCTGGTGTTCAGTGCTATGGCTCGGTGTTGGGTGTTCAGTGTTGGTGTTCAGTGTTGGGATTCAGTGTTGGGGGTTCAGTGTTGGGTGTTTTGTGTTGGTGGTTCAGTGTTGGGGGTTCAGTGCTGGGGTCCAGTGTGGGTATTCAGTGTTGGGGTTCAGTGTTGGGGTTCAGTTTTGGTGTTCAGCATTGGGAGTTCAGTGGTGGGGTTCAGTGGTGGCGTTCAGTGTTGGGGTTCATTGGTGGTGATTCGGTTTTGGGGTTCAGTAGTGGGGGTCAGTGTTGGGGTTCACTGTTTGGGTCCAGCGTTAGGGACTCAGTGTTGGGGGTTCAGTGTTGGGAATCAGTGTTGGTGGTTCTGTGTTGGGCGATTTGTGTTGGTGGTTCAGTGTTGGGGGTTCAGTGCTGGGGTTCAGTGTCGGGGTCCAGTGTTGGGGTTCAGTGCGGGAGTTCAGTGCTGGGGTTCAGTGCTGGGGGTTCAGTGTTGGGGTTCAGTATTGGGGGTTCGGTGTTAGGTTTCAGTGTTCAGGGTTAGTGTTGGGGTTCAGAGCTATGGCTCGGTGTTGGGGTTCAGTGGTGGGGGTTCAGTGTTGGGGGTTCAGTGTTGGGGGGTTCAGTGTTGGGAATCAGTGTTGGGCTTCATTGTTGGGGTTTGAGTGGTGGTGGTCCAGTGTTGGGGGTTCAGTGTAGGGGTTCAGTGTTGGGGTCCAGTGTGGGGGTTCAGTGAGGGTGTTCAGTGCTGGGATTCACTCTTGTGGGTTCAGTGGTGGGGTTCAGTGCTGGGAGGTCACTGCTGGGGTTCAGTGTTGGGTGTTCAGTGTTGGGGTTCAGTGTTGGTGCTCAGCATTGGGAGTTCAGTGTTGGGGTTCAGTGTTGGGGTTCATTGGTGGGGTTCATTGGTGGGGGTTCGGTGTTGGGGTTCAGTGTTGGGTGCCAGTGTTGGGGTTCATTGGTGGGGTTCATTGGTGGCGGTTCGGTGTTGGGGTTCAGTGTTGGGGATTCAGTGTTGGGGTTCAGTATTGGGGTTCAATTTTGGGGATTCAGTGTTGGCGGTTCAGTGTCGGGGATTCAGTGTTGGGGTTCAGTGTTGGGGTTCAGTGTTGGGTGTTCAGTGTTGTGGTTCAGTGTTGGGCGTTTGTCAGCGTTGGGGGGGTCAGTGTTGATGTGTTCAGTGTTGGGGGTTCAGTGCTGGGAGGTCAGTGATGGGGTTCAGTGTTGGGGTCCAGTGTGGGGGTCCAGTGTTAGGGTTCAGTGCGGGAGTTCAGTGCTGGGGTTCAGTGTTGGGGCTCAGTGCTGGGAGGTCAGTGATGGCGTTCAGTGTTGGGGTCCAGTATGGGAGTTCAGTGTTGGGGTTCAGTGCGGGAGTTCAGTGCTGGGGTTCAGTGTTGGGGTTCAGTTTTGGTGTTCTGCATTGGGAGTGCAGTGTTGGGGTTCAGTGGCAGTGTTCAGTGTTGTGGGGTTCAGTGTTGAGAATCTGTGTTGTGGGTTTTGTGTTGGTGGTTCAGTGCTGGGGTTCAGTGTTGGGGTCCAGTGTGGGGGTTCAGCGCAGGAGTTCAGTGCTGGGGGTCCTGTGCTGGGGGTCAGTATTGGGGTTTCAGTGTTAGGGTTCAGTGTTCAGGGTTCGTGTTGGGGTTCAGTGCTATGGCTCGGTGTTGGGGTTCAGTGGTGGGGGGTTCAGTGTTGGGGGGTCAGTGTTGGTGTTCAGTGTTGGGTTTAATGTTGGGGTTCAGTGTTGGACTGGTCCGTTTTGGGGGTTCAGTGTTGGGTGTTCATTGTTGGGGGTTCAGTGTTGGGGATTCAGTGTTGGGGGTTCAATGTTGGGTTTAGTGTTGGGGGTCAGTGTTGGGGTGTTCAGTGTTGGGGGTCGGTGTGTGGGGGTGTCAGTGTTGGGGTTCAGTGTTGGGGGTTCGCTGTTGTGGGTTCAACTTTGGGGTTCAGTGTTAGGGTTCGGTGCTGGGGTTCGGTGTTGGGGTTCAGTGGTGGGGGTTCAGTGTTGGGGTTCAGTGTTAGGGTTCAGTGTTGGGGTTCAGCGTTAGGGGCTCAGTTTTGGGGTCCCATGTCGGGGTTCTGTGTTGGGGGCCCAGTGTTGGGTTTCAGTATTAGGGTTCAGTGCTGGGGTCCAGTGCTGGTGTTCAGTGCTATGGCTCGGTGTTGGGTGTTCAGTGTTGGGGTTCAGTGTTGGGATTCAGTGTTGGGGGTTCAGTGTTGGGTGTTTTGTGTTGGTGGTTCAGTGTTGGGGGTTCAGTGCTGGGGTCCAGTGTGGGGGTTCAGTGTTGGGGTTCAGTGCTGGGGTTCAGTTTTGGTGTTCAGCATTGGGAGTTCAGTGGTGGGGTTCAGTGGTGGCGTTCAGTGTTGGGGTTCATTGGTGGTGATTCGGTTTTGGGGTTCAGTAGTGGGGGTCAGTGTTGGGGTTCACTGTTTGGGTCCAGCGTTAGGGACTCAGTGTTGGGGGTTCAGTGTTGGGAATCAGTGTTGGTGGTTCTGTGTTGGGCGTTTTGTGTTGGTGGTTCAGTGTTGGGGGTTCAGTGCTGGGGTTCAGTGTTGGGGTCCAGTGTTGGGGTTCAGTGCGGGAGTTCAGTGCTGGGGTTCAGTGCTGGGGGTTCAGTGTTGGGGTTCAGTATTGGGGGTTCGGTGTTAGGTTTCAGTGTTCAGGGTTAGTGTTGGGGTTCAGAGCTATGGCTCGGTGTTGGGGTTCAGTGATGGGGGTTCAGTGTTGGGGGTTCAGTGTTGGGGGGTTCAGTGTTGGGGGTTCAATGTTGGGTTTAGTGTTGGGGGTCAGTGTTGGGGTGTTCAGTGTTGGGGGTCGGTGTGTGGTGGTGTCAGTGTTGGGGTTCAGTGTTGGGGGTTCGCTGTTGTGGGTTCAACTTTGGGGTTCAGTGTTAGGGTTCGGTGCTGGGGTTCGGTGTTGGGGTTCAGTGGTGGGGGTTCAGTGTTGGGGTTCAGTGTTAGGGTTCAGTGTTGGGGTTCAGCGTTAGGGGCTCAGTTTTGGGGTCCCATGTCGGGGTTCTGTGTTGGGGGTCCAGTGTTGGGTTTCAGTATTAGGGTTCAGTGCTGGGGTCCAGTGCTGGTGTTCAGTGCTATGGCTCGGTGTTGGGTGTTCAGTGTTGGGGTTCAGTGTTGGGATTCAGTGTTGGGGGTTCAGTGTTGGGTGTTTTGTGTTGGTGGTTCAGTGTTGGGGGTTCAGTGCTGGGGTCCAGTGTGGGGGTTCAGTGTTGGGGTTCAGTGTTGGGGTTCATTTTTGGTGTTCAGCATTGGGAGTTCAGTGGTGGGGTTCAGTGGTGGCGTTCAGTGTTGGGGTTCATTGGTGGTGATTCGGTTTTGGGGTTCAGTAGTGGGGGTCAGTGTTGGGGTTCACTGTTTGGGTCCAGCGTTAGGGACTCAGTGTTGGGGGTTCAGTGTTGGGAATCAGTGTTGGTGGTTCTGTGTTGGGCGTTTTGTGTTGGTGGTTCAGTGTTGGGGGTTCAGTGCTGGGGTTCAGTGTTGGGGTCCAGTGTTGGGGTTCAGTGCGGGAGTTCAGTGCTGGGGTTCAGTGCTGGGGGTTCAGTGTTGGGGTTCAGTATTGGGGGTTCGGTGTTAGGTTTCAGTGTTCAGGGTTAGTGTTGGGGTTCAGAGCTATGGCTCGGTGTTGGGGTTCAGTGATGGGGGTTCAGTGTTGGGGGTTCAGTGTTGGGGGGTTCAGTGTTGGGAATCAGTGTTGGGCTTCATTGTTGGGGGTTGTGTGGTGGTGGTCCAGTGTTGGGGGTTCAGTGTTGGGGTTCAGTGTTGGGGTCCAGTGTGGGGGTTCAGTGAGGGTGTTCAGTGCTGGGATTCACTCTTGTGGGTTCAGTGGTGGGGTTCAGTGCTGGGAGGTCAGTGCTGGGGTTCAGTGTTGGGTGTTCAGTGTTGGGGTTCAGTGTTGGTGCTCAGCATTGGGAGTTCAGTGTTGGGGTTCAGTGTTGGGGTTCAGTGTTGGGGTTCATTGGTGGGGGTTCGGTGTTGGGGTTCAGTGTTGGGTGCCAGTGTTGGGGTTCATTGGTGGGGTTCATTGGTGGCGGTTCGGTGTTGGGGTTCAGTGTTGGGGATTCAGTGTTGGGGTTCAGTATTGGGGTTCAATTTTGGGGATTCAGTGTTGGCGGTTCAGTGTCGGGGATTCAGTGTTGGGGTTCAGTGTTGGGGTTCAGTGTTGGGTGTTCAGTGTTGGGGTTCAGTGTTGGGCGTTTGTCAGCATTGGGGGCGTCAGTGTTGATGTGTTCAGTGTTGGGGGTTCAGTGTCGGGGCTGGTCAGTGTTTGGGGTTCAGTGTTTGGGGGTTCAGTGTTGGTGTTCAGTGTTGGGGTTTAATGTTGGGGTTCAGTGTTGGACTGGTCCGTTTTGGGGGTTCAGTGTTGGGTGTTCATTGTTGGGGGTTCAGTGTTGGGGATTCAGTGTTGGGGGTTCAATGTTGGGTTTAGTGTTGGGGGTCAGTGTTGGGGTGTTCAGTGTTGGGGGTCGGTGTTTGGGGGTGTCAGTCTTGGGGTTCAGTGTGTGGGGTTCGTTGTTGTGGGTTCAACTTTGGGGTTCAGTGTTAGGGTTCGGTGCTGGGGTTCGGTGTTGGGGTTCAGTGGTGGGGGTTCAGTGTTGGGGTTCAGTGTTAGGGTTCAGTGTTGGGTTTCAGCGTTAGGGGCTCAGTTTTGGGGTCCCATGTCGGGGTTCTGTGTTGGGGGTCCAGTGTTGGGTTTCAGTATTAGGGTTCAGTGCTGGGGTCCAGTGCTGGTGTTCAGTGCTATGGCTCGGTGTTGGGTGTTCAGTGTTGGTGTTCAGTGTTGGGGGTTCAGTGTTGGTGGTTCAGTATTGGGGGTTTTCTGTTGGTGGTTCAGTGTTGGGGGTTCAGTGCTAGGGTCCAGTGTGGGGTTCAGTGGTGGGGTTCAGTGCTGGGAGGTCAGTGCTGGGGTTCAGTGTTGGGTGTTCAGTGTTGGGGTTCAGTGTTGATGCTCAGCATTGGGAGTTCAGTGTTGGGGTTCAGTGTTGGGGTTCATTGGTGCGGTTCATTGGTGGGGGTTCAGTGTTGGGTGCCAGTGTTGGGGTTCATTGGTGGGGTTCATTGGTGGCGGTTCGGTGTTGGGGTTCAGTGTTGGGGGTTCAGTGTTGGGGTTCAGTATTGGGGTTCAATTTTGGGGATTCAGTGTTGGCGGTTCAGTGTCGGGGATTCAGTGTTGGGGTTCAGTGTTGGGGTTCAGTGTTGGGGTTCAGTGTTTGGGGGTTCAGTGTTGGTGTTCAGTGTTGGGGTTTAATGTTGGGGTTCAGTGTTGGACTGGTCCGTTTTGGGGGTTCAGTGTTGGGTGTTCATTGTTGGGGGTTCAGTGTTGGGGATTCAGTGTTGGGGGTTCAATGTTGGGTTTAGTGTTGGGGGTCAGTGTTGGGGTGTTCAGTGTTGGGGGTCGGTGTTTGGGGGTGTCAGTGTTGGGGTTCAGTGTGGGGGGTTCGGTGTTGGGGCTTCAACTTTGGGGTTCAGTGTTAGGGTTCGGTGCTGGGGTTCGGTGTTGGGGTTCAGTGGTGGGGGTTCAGTGTTGGGGTTCAGTGTTAGGGTTCAGTGTTGGGTTTCAGCGTTAGGGGCTCAGTTTTGGGGTCCCATGTCGGGGTTCTGTGTTGGGGGTCCAGTGTTGGGTTTCAGTATTAGGGTTCAGTGCTGGGGTCCAGTGCTGGTGTTCAGTGCTATGGCTCGGTGTTGGGTGTTCAGTGTTGGTGTTCAGTGTTGGGGGTTCAGTGTTGGTGGTTCAGTATTGGGGGTTTTGTGTTGGTGGTTCAGTGTTGGGGGTTCAGTGCTGGGGTCCAGTGTGGGGTTCAGTGGTGGGGTTCAGTGCTGGGAGGTCAGTGCTGGGGTTCAGTGTTGGGTGTTCAGTGTTGGGGTTCAGTGTTGATGCTCAGCATTGGGAGTTCAGTGTTGGGGTTCAGTGTTGGGGTTCATTGGTGCGGTTCATTGGTGGGGGTTCGGTGTTGGGGTTCAGTGTTGGGTGCCAGTGTTGGGGTTCATTGGTGGGGTTCATTGGTGGCGGTTCGGTGTTGGGGTTCAGTGTTGGGGGTTCAGTGTTGGTGTTCAGTATTGGGGTTCAATTTTGGGGATTCAGTGTTGGCGGTTCAGTGTCGGGGATTCAGTGTTGGGGTTCAGTGTTGGGGTTCAGTGTTGGGGTTCAGTGTTGGGCGTTTGTCAGCATTGGGGGGTCAGTGTTGATGTGTTCAGTGTTGGGGGTTCAGTGTCGGGGCTGGTCAGTGTTTGGGGCTCAGTGTTTGGGGGTTCAGTGTTGGTGTTCAGTGTTGGGGTTTAATGTTGGGGTTCAGTGTTGGACGGGTCCGTTTTGGGGGTTCAGTGTTGGGTGTTCATTGTTGGGGGTTCAGTGTTGGAGATTCAGTGTTGGGGGTTCAATGTTGGGTTTAGCGTTGGGGGTCAGTGTTGGGGTGTTCAGTGTTGGGGGTCGGTGTGTGGGGGTGTCAGTGTTGGGGTTCAGTGTTGGGGGTTCGCTGTTGTGGGTTCAACTTTGGGGTTCAGTGTTAGGGTTCGGTGCTGGGGTTCGGTGTTGGGGTTCAGTGGTGGGGGTTCAGTGTTGGGGTTCAGTGTTAGGGTTCAGTGTTGGGGTTCAGCGTTAGGGGCTCAGTTTTGGGGTCCCATGTCGGGGTTCTGTGTTGGGGGCCCAGTGTTGGGTTTCAGTATTAGGGTTCAGTGCTGGGGTCCAGTGCTGGTGTTCAGTGCTATGGCTCGGTGTTGGGTGTTCAGTGTTGGGGTTCAGTGTTGGGATTCAGTGTTGGGGGTTCAGTGTTGGGTGTTTTGTGTTGGTGGTTCAGTGTTGGGGGTTCAGTGCTGGGGTCCAGTGTGGGGGTTCAGTGTTGGGGTTCAGTGCTGGGGTTCAGTTTTGGTGTTCAGCATTGGGAGTTCAGTGGTGGGGTTCAGTGGTGGCGTTCAGTGTTGGGGTTCATTGGTGGTGATTCGGTTTTGGGGTTCAGTAGTGGGGGTCAGTGTTGGGGTTCACTGTTTGGGTCCAGCGTTAGGGACTCAGTGTTGGGGGTTCAGTGTTGGGAATCAGTGTTGGTGGTTCTGTGTTGGGCGTTTTGTGTTGGTGGTTCAGTGTTGGGGGTTCAGTGCTGGGGTTCAGTGTTGGGGTCCAGTGTTGGGGTTCAGTGCGGGAGTTCAGTGCTGGGGTTCAGTGCTGGGGGTTCAGTGTTGGGGTTCAGTATGGGGGGTTCGGTGTTAGGTTTCAGTGTTCAGGGTTAGTGTTGGGGTTCAGAGCTATGGCTCGGTGTTGGGGTTCAGTGATGGGGGTTCAGTGTTGGGGGTTCAGTGTTGGGGGGTTCAGTGTTGGGGGTTCAATGTTGGGTTTAGTGTTGGGGGTCAGTGTTGGGGTGTTCAGTGTTGGGGGTCGGTGTGTGGTGGTGTCAGTGTTGGGGTTCAGTGTTGGGGGTTCGCTGTTGTGGGTTCAACTTTGGGGTTCAGTGTTAGGGTTCGGTGCTGGGGTTCGGTGTTGGGGTTCAGTGGTGGGGGTTCAGTGTTGGGGTTCAGTGTTAGGGTTCAGTGTTGGGGTTCAGCGTTAGGGGCTCAGTTTTGGGGTCCCATGTCGGGGTTCTGTGTTGGGGGTCCAGTGTTGGGTTTCAGTATTAGGGTTCAGTGCTGGGGTCCAGTGCTGGTGTTCAGTGCTATGGCTCGGTGTTGGGTGTTCAGTGTTGGGGTTCAGTGTTGGGATTCAGTGTTGGGGGTTCAGTGTTGGGTGTTTTGTGTTGGTGGTTCAGTGTTGGGGGTTCAGTGCTGGGGTCCAGTGTGGGGGTTCAGTGTTGGGGTTCAGTGTTGGGGTTCATTTTTGGTGTTCAGCATTGGGAGTTCAGTGGTGGGGTTCAGTGGTGGCGTTCAGTGTTGGGGTTCATTGGTGGTGATTCGGTTTTGGGGTTCAGTAGTGGGGGTCAGTGTTGGGGTTCACTGTTTGGGTCCAGCGTTAGGGACTCAGTGTTGGGGGTTCAGTGTTGGGAATCAGTGTTGGTGGTTCTGTGTTGGGCGTTTTGTGTTGGTGGTTCAGTGTTGGGGGTTCAGTGCTGGGGTTCAGTGTTGGGGTCCAGTGTTGGGGTTCAGTGCGGGAGTTCAGTGCTGGGGTTCAGTGCTGGGGGTTCAGTGTTGGGGTTCAGTATTGGGGGTTCGGTGTTAGGTTTCAGTGTTCAGGGTTAGTGTTGGGGTTCAGAGCTATGGCTCGGTGTTGGGGTTCAGTGATGGGGGTTCAGTGTTGGGGGTTCAGTGTTGGGGGGTTCAGTGTTGGGAATCAGTGTTGGGCTTCATTGTTGGGGGTTGTGTGGTGGTGTTCCAGTGTTGGGGGTTCAGTGTTGGGGTTCAGTGTTGGGGTCCAGTGTGGGGGTTCAGTGAGGGTGTTCAGTGCTGGGATTCACTCTTGTGGGTTCAGTGGTGGGGTTCAGTGCTGGGAGGTCAGTGCTGGGGTTCAGTGTTGGGTGTTCAGTGTTGGGGTTCAGTGTTGGTGCTCAGCATTGGGAGTTCAGTGTTGGGGTTCAGTGTTGGGGTTCAGTGTTGGGGTTCATTGGTGGGGGTTCGGTGTTGGGGTTCAGTGTTGGGTGCCAGTGTTGGGGTTCATTGGTGGGGTTCATTGGTGGCGGTTCGGTGTTGGGGTTCAGTGTTGGGGATTCAGTGTTGGGGTTCAGTATTGGGGTTCAATTTTGGGGATTCAGTGTTGGCGGTTCAGTGTCGGGGATTCAGTGTTGGGGTTCAGTGTTGGGGTTCAGTGTTGGGTGTTCAGTGTTGGGGTTCAGTGTTGGGCGTTTGTCAGCATTGGGGGCGTCAGTGTTGATGTGTTCAGTGTTGGGGGTTCAGTGTCGGGGCTGGTCAGTGTTTGGGGTTCAGTGTTTGGGGGTTCAGTGTTGGTGTTCAGTGTTGGGGTTTAATGTTGGGGTTCAGTGTTGGACTGGTCCGTTTTGGGGGTTCAGTGTTGGGTGTTCATTGTTGGGGGTTCAGTGTTGGGGATTCAGTGTTGGGGGTTCAATGTTGGGTTTAGTGTTGGGGGTCAGTGTTGGGGTGTTCAGTGTTGGGGGTCGGTGTTTGGGGGTGTCAGTCTTGGGGTTCAGTGTGTGGGGTTCGTTGTTGTGGGTTCAACTTTGGGGTTCAGTGTTAGGGTTCGGTGCTGGGGTTCGGTGTTGGGGTTCAGTGGTGGGGGTTCAGTGTTGGGGTTCAGTGTTAGGGTTCAGTGTTGGGTTTCAGCGTTAGGGGCTCAGTTTTGGGGTCCCATGTCGGGGTTCTGTGTTGGGGGTCCAGTGTTGGGTTTCAGTATTAGGGTTCAGTGCTGGGGTCCAGTGCTGGTGTTCAGTGCTATGGCTCGGTGTTGGGTGTTCAGTGTTGGTGTTCAGTGTTGGGGGTTCAGTGTTGGTGGTTCAGTATTGGGGGTTTTCTGTTGGTGGTTCAGTGTTGGGGGTTCAGTGCTAGGGTCCAGTGTGGGGTTCAGTGGTGGGGTTCAGTGCTGGGAGGTCAGTGCTGGGGTTCAGTGTTGGGTGTTCAGTGTTGGGGTTCAGTGTTGATGCTCAGCATTGGGAGTTCAGTGTTGGGGTTCAGTGTTGGGGTTCATTGGTGCGGTTCATTGGTGGGGGTTCAGTGTTGGGTGCCAGTGTTGGGGTTCATTGGTGGGGTTCATTGGTGGCGGTTCGGTGTTGGGGTTCAGTGTTGGGGGTTCAGTGTTGGGGTTCAGTATTGGGGTTCAATTTTGGGGATTCAGTGTTGGCGGTTCAGTGTCGGGGATTCAGTGTTGGGGTTCAGTGTTGGGGTTCAGTGTTGGGGTTCAGTGTTTGGGGGTTCAGTGTTGGTGTTCAGTGTTGGGGTTTAATGTTGGGGTTCAGTGTTGGACTGGTCCGTTTTGGGGGTTCAGTGTTGGGTGTTCATTGTTGGGGGTTCAGTGTTGGGGATTCAGTGTTGGGGGTTCAATGTTGGGTTTAGTGTTGGGGGTCAGTGTTGGGGTGTTCAGTGTTGGGGGTCGGTGTTTGGGGGTGTCAGTGTTGGGGTTCAGTGTGGGGGGTTCGGTGTTGGGGCTTCAACTTTGGGGTTCAGTGTTAGGGTTCGGTGCTGGGGTTCGGTGTTGGGGTTCAGTGGTGGGGGTTCAGTGTTGGGGTTCAGTGTTAGGGTTCAGTGTTGGGTTTCAGCGTTAGGGGCTCAGTTTTGGGGTCCCATGTCGGGGTTCTGTGTTGGGGGTCCAGTGTTGGGTTTCAGTATTAGGGTTCAGTGCTGGGGTCCAGTGCTGGTGTTCAGTGCTATGGCTCGGTGTTGGGTGTTCAGTGTTGGTGTTCAGTGTTGGGGGTTCAGTGTTGGTGGTTCAGTATTGGGGGTTTTGTGTTGGTGGTTCAGTGTTGGGGGTTCAGTGCTGGGGTCCAGTGTGGGGTTCAGTGGTGGGGTTCAGTGCTGGGAGGTCAGTGCTGGGGTTCAGTGTTGGGTGTTCAGTGTTGGGGTTCAGTGTTGATGCTCAGCATTGGGAGTTCAGTGTTGGGGTTCAGTGTTGGGGTTCATTGGTGCGGTTCATTGGTGGGGGTTCGGTGTTGGGGTTCAGTGTTGGGTGCCAGTGTTGGGGTTCATTGGTGGGGTTCATTGGTGGCGGTTCGGTGTTGGGGTTCAGTGTTGGGGGTTCAGTGTTGGTGTTCAGTATTGGGGTTCAATTTTGGGGATTCAGTGTTGGCGGTTCAGTGTCGGGGATTCAGTGTTGGGGTTCAGTGTTGGGGTTCAGTGTTGGGGTTCAGTGTTGGGCGTTTGTCAGCATTGGGGGGTCAGTGTTGATGTGTTCAGTGTTGGGGGTTCAGTGTCGGGGCTGGTCAGTGTTTGGGGCTCAGTGTTTGGGGGTTCAGTGTTGGTGTTCAGTGTTGGGGTTTAATGTTGGGGTTCAGTGTTGGACGGGTCCGTTTTGGGGGTTCAGTGTTGGGTGTTCATTGTTGGGGGTTCAGTGTTGGAGATTCAGTGTTGGGGGTTCAATGTTGGGTTTAGCGTTGGGGGTCAGTGTTGGGGTGTTCAGTGTTGGGGGTCGGTGTTTGGGGGTGTCAGTGTTGGGGTTCAGTGTTGGGGGTTCGCTGTTGTGGGTTTAACTGTGGGGTTCAGTGTTAGGGTTCGGTGCTGGGGTTCGGTGTTGGGGTTCAGTGGTAAGGGTTCAGTGTTGGGGTTCAGTGTTAGGGTTCAGTGTTGGGGTTCAGCGTTATGGGCTCAGTTTTGGGGTCCCATGTCGGGGTTCTGTGTTGGGGGTCCAGTGTTGGGTTTCAGTATTGGGGTTCAGTGTTGGGAATCAGTGTTGGTGGTTCAGTATTGGGGGTTTTGTGTTGGTGGTTCAGTGTTGGGGGTTCAGTGCTGGGGCCCAGTGTGGGGTTCAGTGTTGGGGTTCAGTTTTTGTGTTCAGCATTGGGAGTTCAGTGGTGGGGTTCAGTGGTGGCGTTCAGTGTTGGGGCTCATTGGTGGTGATTCGGTTTTGGGGTTCAGTAGTGGGGGTCAGTGTTGGGGTTCACTGTTTGGGTCCAGCGTTAGGGACTCAGTGTTGGGGGTTCAGTGTTGGGAATCAGTGTTGGTGGTTCTGTGTTGGGCGTTTTGTGTTGGTGGTTCAGTGTTGGGGGGTCAGTGCTGGGGTTCAGTGTTGGGGTCCAGTGTTGGGGTTCAGTGCGGGAGTTCAGTGCTGGGGTTCAGTGCTGGGGGTTCAGTGTTGGGGTTCAGTATTGGGGGTTCGGTGTTAGGTTTCAGTGTTCAGGGTTAGTGTAGGGGTTCAGAGCTATGGCTCGGTGTTGGGGTTCAGTGGTGGGAGTTCAGTGTTGGGGGTTCAGTTTTGGGGGGTTCAGTGTTGGGAATCAGTGTTGGGCTTCATTGTTGGGGGTTGTGTGGTGGTGGTCCAGTGTTGGGGGTTCAGTGTTGGGGTTCAGTGTTGGGGTCCAGTGTGGGGGTTCAGTGAGGGTGTTCAGTGCTGGGATTCACTCTTGTAGGTTCAGTGGTGGGGTTCAGTGCTGGGAGGTCAGTGCTGGGGTTCAGTGTTGGGTGTTCAGTGTTGGGGTTCATTGGTGGGGTTCATTGGTGGGGGTTCGGTGTTGGGGTTCAGTGTTGGGGGCCAGTGTTGGGGTTCAATGTTGGGGGTCAGTGTTATGGGCTCGGTGTTGGGGGTTCAGTGTTGGTGTTCAGTGTCAGGGTTCAGTGCTGGGGGTCAGTATTGGGGGTTCAGCGTTAGGTTCAGTGTTCAAGGTTTAGTGTTGGGGTTCAGTGCTATGACTCGGTGTTGGGGTTCAGTGTTGGTGGTCCAGTGTTGGGGGTTCACTGTCGGGGTTCAGTGTTGGGGTCCAGTGTGGGGGTTCAATGTTGGGTTCAGTGCTGGGGTTCACTCTTGCGGGTTCAGTGTTGGGGTTCAGTGCTGGGAGGTCAGTGATGGGGTTCAGTGTTGGGGTCCAGTGTGGGGGTCCAGTGTTAGGGTTCAGTGCGGGAGTTCAGTGCTGGGGTTCAGTGTTGGGGCTCAGTGCTGGGAGGTCAGTGATGGCGTTCAGTGTTGGGGTCCAGTGTGGGAGTCCAGTGTTGGGGTTCAGTACGGGAGTTCAGTGCAGGGGTTCAGTGTTGGGGTTCAGTTTTGGTGTTCTGCATTGGGAGTGCAGTGTTGGGGTTCAGTGGCAGTGTTCAGTGTTGTGGGGTTCAGTGTTGAGAATCTGTGTTGTGGGTTTTGTGTTGGTGGTTCAGTGCTGGGGTTCAGTGTTGGGGTCCAGTGTGGGGGTTCAGCGCAGGAGTTCAGTGCTGGGGGTCCAGTGCTGGGGGTCAGTATTGGGGTTTCAGTGTTAGGGTTCAGTGTTCAGGGTTAGTGTTGGGGTTCAGTGCTATGGCTCGGTGTTGGGGTTCAGTGGTGGGGGGTTCAGTGTTGGGGGGTCAGTGTTGGTGTTCAGTGTTGGGGTTTAATGTTGGGGTTCAGTGTTGGACTGGTCCGTTTTGGGGGTTCAGTGTTGGATGTTCATTGTTGGGGGTTCAGTGTTGGGGATTCAGTGTTGGGGGTTCAATGTTGGGTTTAGTGTTGGGGGTCAGTGTTGGGGTGTTCAGTGTTGGGGGTCGGTGTTTGGGGTGTCAGTGTTGGGGTTCATTGTTGGGGGTTCGCTGTTGTGGGTTCAACTTTGGGGTTCAGTGTTAGGGTTCGGTGCTGGGGTTCGGTGTTGGGGTTCAGTGGTGGGGGTTCAATGTTGGGGTTCAGTGTTATGGTTCAGTGTTGGGGTTCAGCGTTAGGGGCTCAGTTTTGGGGTCCCATGTCGGGGTTCTGTGTTGGGGGTCCAGTGTTGGGTTTCAGTATTAGGGTTCAGTGCTGGGGTCCAGTGCTGGTGTTCAGTGCTATGGCTCGGTGTTGGGTGTTCAGTGTTGGGGTTCAGTGTTGGGATTCAGTGTTGGGGGTTCAGTGTTGGGTGTTTTGTGTTGGTGGTTCAGTGTTGGGGGTTCAGTGCTGGGGTCCAGTGTGGGGGTTCAGTGTTGGGGTTCAGTGTTGGGGTTCAGTTTTGGTGTTCAGCATTGGGAGTTCAGTGGTGGGGTTCAGTGGTGGCGTTCAGTGTTGGGGTTCATTGGTGGTGATTCGGTTTTGGGGTTCAGTAGTGGGGGTCAGTGTTGGGGTTCACTGTTTGGGTCCAGCGTTAGGGACTCAGTGTTGGGGGTTCAGTGTTGGGAATCAGTGTTGGTGGGTCTGTGTTGGGCGTTTTGTGTTGGTGGTTCAGTGTTGGGGGTTCAGTGCTGGGGTTCAGTTTTGGGGTCCAGTGTTGGGGTTCAGTGCGGGAGTTCAGTGCTGGGGTTCAGTGCTGGGGGTTCAGTGTTGGGGTTCAGTATTGGGGGTTCGGTGTTAGGTTTCAGTGTTCAGGGGTAGTGTTGGGGTTCAGAGCTATGGCTCGGTGTTGGGGTTCAGTGGTGGGGGTTCAGTGTTGGGGGATCAGTGTTGGGGGTTCAGTGTTGGGAATCAGTGTTGGGCTTCATTGTTGGGGGTTGTGTGGTGGTGGTCCAGTGTTGGGGGTTCAGTGTTGGGGTTCAGTGTTGGGGTCCAGTGTGGGGGTTCAGTGAGGGTGTTCAGTGCTGGGATTCACTCTTGTGGGTTCAGTGGTGGGGTTCAGTGCTGGGAGGTCAGTGCTGGGGTTCAGTGTTGGGTGTTCAGTGTTGGGGTTCAGTGTTGATGCTCAGCATTGGGAGTTCAGTGTTGGGGTTCAGTGTTGGGGTTCATTGGTGCGGTTCATTGGTGGGGGTTCAGTGTTGGGTGCCAGTGTTGGGGTTCATTGGTGGGGTTCATTGGTGGCGGTTCGGTGTTGGGGTTCAGTGTTGGGGGTTCAGTGTTGGGGTTCAGTATTGGGGTTCAATTTTGGGGATTCAGTGTTGGCGGTTCAGTGTCGGGGATTCAGTGTTGGGGTTCAGTGTTGGGGTTCAGTGTTGGGGTTCAGTGTTTGGGGGTTCAGTGTTGGTGTTCAGTGTTGGGGTTTAATGTTGGGGTTCAGTGTTGGACTGGTCCGTTTTGGGGGTTCAGTGTTGGGTGTTCATTGTTGGGGGTTCAGTGTTGGGGATTCAGTGTTGGGGGTTCAATGTTGGGTTTAGTGTTGGGGGTCAGTGTTGGGGTGTTCAGTGTTGGGGGTCGGTGTTTGGGGGTGTCAGTGTTGGGGTTCAGTGTGGGGGGTTCGGTGTTGGGGCTTCAACTTTGGGGTTCAGTGTTAGGGTTCGGTGCTGGGGTTCGGTGTTGGGGTTCAGTGGTGGGGGTTCAGTGTTGGGGTTCAGTGTTAGGGTTCAGTGTTGGGTTTCAGCGTTAGGGGCTCAGTTTTGGGGTCCCATGTCGGGGTTCTGTGTTGGGGGTCCAGTGTTGGGTTTCAGTATTAGGGTTCAGTGCTGGGGTCCAGTGCTGGTGTTCAGTGCTATGGCTCGGTGTTGGGTGTTCAGTGTTGGTGTTCAGTGTTGGGGGTTCAGTGTTGGTGGTTCAGTATTGGGGGTTTTGTGTTGGTGGTTCAGTGTTGGGGGTTCAGTGCTGGGGTCCAGTGTGGGGTTCAGTGGTGGGGTTCAGTGCTGGGAGGTCAGTGCTGGGGTTCAGTGTTGGGTGTTCAGTGTTGGGGTTCAGTGTTGATGCTCAGCATTGGGAGTTCAGTGTTGGGGTTCAGTGTTGGGGTTCATTGGTGCGGTTCATTGGTGGGGGTTCGGTGTTGGGGTTCAGTGTTGGGTGCCAGTGTTGGGGTTCATTGGTGGGGTTCATTGGTGGCGGTTCGGTGTTGGGGTTCAGTGTTGGGGGTTCAGTGTTGGTGTTCAGTATTGGGGTTCAATTTTGGGGATTCAGTGTTGGCGGTTCAGTGTCGGGGATTCAGTGTTGGGGTTCAGTGTTGGGGTTCAGTGTTGGGGTTCAGTGTTGGGCGTTTGTCAGCATTGGGGGGTCAGTGTTGATGTGTTCAGTGTTGGGGGTTCAGTGTCGGGGCTGGTCAGTGTTTGGGGCTCAGTGTTTGGGGGTTCAGTGTTGGTGTTCAGTGTTGGGGTTTAATGTTGGGGTTCAGTGTTGGACGGGTCCGTTTTGGGGGTTCAGTGTTGGGTGTTCATTGTTGGGGGTTCAGTGTTGGAGATTCAGTGTTGGGGGTTCAATGTTGGGTTTAGCGTTGGGGGTCAGTGTTGGGGTGTTCAGTGTTGGGGGTCGGTGTGTGGGGGTGTCAGTGTTGGGGTTCAGTGTTGGGGGTTCGCTGTTGTGGGTTCAACTTTGGGGTTCAGTGTTAGGGTTCGGTGCTGGGGTTCGGTGTTGGGGTTCAGTGGTGGGGGTTCAGTGTTGGGGTTCAGTGTTAGGGTTCAGTGTTGGGGTTCAGCGTTAGGGGCTCAGTTTTGGGGTCCCATGTCGGGGTTCTGTGTTGGGGGCCCAGTGTTGGGTTTCAGTATTAGGGTTCAGTGCTGGGGTCCAGTGCTGGTGTTCAGTGCTATGGCTCGGTGTTGGGTGTTCACTGTTGGGGTTCAGTGTTGGGATTCAGTGTTGGGGGTTCAGTGTTGGGTGTTTTGTGTTGGTGGTTCAGTGTTGGGGGTTCAGTGCTGGGGTCCAGTGTGGGGGTTCAGTGTTGGGGTTCAGTGCTGGGGTTCAGTTTTGGTGTTCAGCATTGGGAGTTCAGTGGTGGGGTTCAGTGGTGGCGTTCAGTGTTGGGGTTCATTGGTGGTGATTCGGTTTTGGGGTTCAGTAGTGGGGGTCAGTGTTGGGGTTCACTGTTTGGGTCCAGCGTTAGGGACTCAGTGTTGGGGGTTCAGTGTTGGGAATCAGTGTTGGTGGTTCTGTGTTGGGCGTTTTGTGTTGGTGGTTCAGTGTTGGGGGTTCAGTGCTGGGGTTCAGTGTTGGGGTCCAGTGTTGGGGTTCAGTGCGGGAGTTCAGTGCTGGGGTTCAGTGCTGGGGGTTCAGTGTTGGGGTTCAGTATTGGGGGTTCGGTGTTAGGTTTCAGTGTTCAGGGTTAGTGTTGGGGTTCAGAGCTATGGCTCGGTGTTGGGGTTCAGTGATGGGGGTTCAGTGTTGGGGGTTCAGTGTTGGGGGGTTCAGTGTTGGGGGTTCAATGTTGGGTTTAGTGTTGGGGGTCAGTGTTGGGGTGTTCAGTGTTGGGGGTCGGTGTGTGGTGGTGTCAGTGTTGGGGTTCAGTGTTGGGGGTTCGCTGTTGTGGGTTCAACTTTGGGGTTCAGTGTTAGGGTTCGGTGCTGGGGTTCGGTGTTGGGGTTCAGTGGTGGGGGTTCAGTGTTGGGGTTCAGTGTTAGGGTTCAGTGTTGGGGTTCAGCGTTAGGGGCTCAGTTTTGGGGTCCCATGTCGGGGTTCTGTGTTGGGGGTCCAGTGTTGGGTTTCAGTATTAGGGTTCAGTGCTGGGGTCCAGTGCTGGTGTTCAGTGCTATGGCTCGGTGTTGGGTGTTCAGTGTTGGGGTTCAGTGTTGGGATTCAGTGTTGGGGGTTCAGTGTTGGGTGTTTTGTGTTGGTGGTTCAGTGTTGGGGGTTCAGTGCTGGGGTCCAGTGTGGGGGTTCAGTGTTGGGGTTCAGTGTTGGGGTTCATTTTTGGTGTTCAGCATTGGGAGTTCAGTGGTGGGGTTCAGTGGTGGCGTTCAGTGTTGGGGTTCATTGGTGGGGGTTCAATGTTGGGTTTAGTGTTGGGGGTCAGTGTTGGGGTGTTCAGTGTTGGGGGTCGGTGTGTGGTGGTGTCAGTGTTGGGGTTCAGTGTTGGGGGGTTCAGTGTTGGGGGTTCAATGTTGGGTTTAGTGTTGGGGGTCAGTGTTGGGGTGTTCAGTGTTGGGGGTCGGTGTGTGGTGGTGTCAGTGTTGGGGTTCAGTGTTGGGGGTTCGCTGTTGTGGGTTCAACTTTGGGGTTCAGTGTTAGGGTTCGGTGCTGGGGTTCGGTGTTGGGGTTCAGTGGTGGGGGTTCAGTGTTGGGGTTCAGTGTTAGGGTTCAGTGTTGGGGTTCAGCGTTAGGGGCTCAGTTTTGGGGTCCCATGTCGGGGTTCTGTGTTGGGGGTCCAGTGTTGGGTTTCAGTATTAGGGTTCAGTGCTGGGGTCCAGTGCTGGTGTTCAGTGCTATGGCTCGGTGTTGGGTGTTCAGTGTTGGGGTTCAGTGTTGGGATTCAGTGTTGGGGGTTCAGTGTTGGGTGTTTTGTGTTGGTGGTTCAGTGTTGGGGGTTCAGTGCTGGGGTCCAGTGTGGGGGTTCAGTGTTGGGGTTCAGTGTTGGGGTTCATTTTTGGTGTTCAGCATTGGGAGTTCAGTGGTGGGGTTCAGTGGTGGCGTTCAGTGTTGGGGTTCATTGGTGGTGATTCGGTTTTGGGGTTCAGTAGTGGGGGTCAGTGTTGGGGTTCACTGTTTGGGTCCAGCGTTAGGGACTCAGTGTTGGGGGTTCAGTGTTGGGAATCAGTGTTGGTGGTTCTGTGTTGGGCGTTTTGTGTTGGTGGTTCAGTGTTGGGGGTTCAGTGCTGGGGTTCAGTGTTGGGGTCCAGTGTTGGGGTTCAGTGCGGGAGTTCAGTGCTGGGGTTCAGTGCTGGGGGTTCAGTGTTGGGGTTCAGTATTGGGGGTTCGGTGTTAGGTTTCAGTGTTCAGGGTTAGTGTTGGGGTTCAGAGCTATGGCTCGGTGTTGGGGTTCAGTGATGGGGGTTCAGTGTTGGGGGTTCAGTGTTGGGGGGTTCAGTGTTGGGAATCAGTGTTGGGCTTCATTGTTGGGGGTTGTGTGGTGGTGGTCCAGTGTTGGGGGTTCAGTGTTGGGGTTCAGTGTTGGGGTCCAGTGTGGGGGTTCAGTGAGGGTGTTCAGTGCTGGGATTCACTCTTGTGGGTTCAGTGGTGGGGTTCAGTGCTGGGAGGTCAGTGCTGGGGTTCAGTGTTGGGTGTTCAGTGTTGGGGTTCAGTGTTGGTGCTCAGCATTGGGAGTTCAGTGTTGGGGTTCAGTGTTGGGGTTCAGTGTTGGGGTTCATTGGTGGGGGTTCGGTGTTGGGGTTCAGTGTTGGGTGCCAGTGTTGGGGTTCAGTGAGGGTGTTCAGTGCTGGGATTCACTCTTGTGGGTTCAGTGGTGGGGTTCAGTGCTGGGAGGTCAGTGCTGGGGTTCAGTGTTGGGTGTTCAGTGTTGGGGTTCAGTGTTGGTGCTCAGCATTGGGAGTTCAGTGTTGGGGTTCAGTGTTGGGGTTCAGTGTTGGGGTTCATTGGTGGGGGTTCGGTGTTGGGGTTCAGTGTTGGGTGCCAGTGTTGGGGTTCATTGGTGGGGTTCATTGGTGGCGGTTCGGTGTTGGGGTTCAGTGTTGGGGATTCAGTGTTGGGGTTCAGTATTGGGGTTCAATTTTGGGGATTCAGTGTTGGCGGTTCAGTGTCGGGGATTCAGTGTTGGGGTTCAGTGTTGGGGTTCAGTGTTGGGTGTTCAGTGTTGGGGTTCAGTGTTGGGCGTTTGTCAGCATTGGGGGCGTCAGTGTTGATGTGTTCAGTGTTGGGGGTTCAGTGTCGGGGCTGGTCAGTGTTTGGGGTTCAGTGTTTGGGGGTTCAGTGTTGGTGTTCAGTGTTGGGGTTTAATGTTGGGGTTCAGTGTTGGACTGGTCCGTTTTGGGGGTTCAGTGTTGGGTGTTCATTGTTGGGGGTTCAGTGTTGGGGATTCAGTGTTGGGGGTTCAATGTTGGGTTTAGTGTTGGGGGTCAGTGTTGGGGTGTTCAGTGTTGGGG
The DNA here is from genome assembly GCF_044704955.1 of Pristiophorus japonicus. Lineage (NCBI taxonomy): Eukaryota > Metazoa > Chordata > Chondrichthyes > Pristiophoridae > Pristiophorus > Pristiophorus japonicus. The sequence continues at coordinate 59,357,315 of NC_091993.1, forward strand.
GTCGGTGTTTGGGGGTGTCAGTCTTGGGGTTCAGTGTGTGGGGTTCGTTGTTGTGGGTTCAACTTTGGGGTTCAGTGTTAGGGTTCGGTGCTGGGGTTCGGTGTTGGGGTTCAGTGGTGGGGGTTCAGTGTTGGGGTTCAGTGTTAGGGTTCAGTGTTGGGTTTCAGCGTTAGGGGCTCAGTTTTGGGGTCCCATGTCGGGGTTCTGTGTTGGGGGTCCAGTGTTGGGTTTCAGTATTAGGGTTCAGTGCTGGGGTCCAGTGCTGGTGTTCAGTGCTATGGCTCGGTGTTGGGTGTTCAGTGTTGGTGTTCAGTGTTGGGGGTTCAGTGTTGGTGGTTCAGTATTGGGGGTTTTCTGTTGGTGGTTCAGTGTTGGGGGTTCAGTGCTAGGGTCCAGTGTGGGGTTCAGTGGTGGGGTTCAGTGCTGGGAGGTCAGTGCTGGGGTTCAGTGTTGGGTGTTCAGTGTTGGGGTTCAGTGTTGATGCTCAGCATTGGGAGTTCAGTGTTGGGGTTCAGTGTTGGGGTTCATTGGTGCGGTTCATTGGTGGGGGTTCAGTGTTGGGTGCCAGTGTTGGGGTTCATTGGTGGGGTTCATTGGTGGCGGTTCGGTGTTGGGGTTCAGTGTTGGGGGTTCAGTGTTGGGGTTCAGTATTGGGGTTCAATTTTGGGGATTCAGTGTTGGCGGTTCAGTGTCGGGGATTCAGTGTTGGGGTTCAGTGTTGGGGTTCAGTGTTGGGGTTCAGTGTTTGGGGGTTCAGTGTTGGTGTTCAGTGTTGGGGTTTAATGTTGGGGTTCAGTGTTGGACTGGTCCGTTTTGGGGGTTCAGTGTTGGGTGTTCATTGTTGGGGGTTCAGTGTTGGGGATTCAGTGTTGGGGGTTCAATGTTGGGTTTAGTGTTGGGGGTCAGTGTTGGGGTGTTCAGTGTTGGGGGTCGGTGTTTGGGGGTGTCAGTGTTGGGGTTCAGTGTGGGGGGTTCGGTGTTGGGGCTTCAACTTTGGGGTTCAGTGTTAGGGTTCGGTGCTGGGGTTCGGTGTTGGGGTTCAGTGGTGGGGGTTCAGTGTTGGGGTTCAGTGTTAGGGTTCAGTGTTGGGTTTCAGCGTTAGGGGCTCAGTTTTGGGGTCCCATGTCGGGGTTCTGTGTTGGGGGTCCAGTGTTGGGTTTCAGTATTAGGGTTCAGTGCTGGGGTCCAGTGCTGGTGTTCAGTGCTATGGCTCGGTGTTGGGTGTTCAGTGTTGGTGTTCAGTGTTGGGGGTTCAGTGTTGGTGGTTCAGTATTGGGGGTTTTGTGTTGGTGGTTCAGTGTTGGGGGTTCAGTGCTGGGGTCCAGTGTGGGGTTCAGTGGTGGGGTTCAGTGCTGGGAGGTCAGTGCTGGGGTTCAGTGTTGGGTGTTCAGTGTTGGGGTTCAGTGTTGATGCTCAGCATTGGGAGTTCAGTGTTGGGGTTCAGTGTTGGGGTTCATTGGTGCGGTTCATTGGTGGGGGTTCGGTGTTGGGGTTCAGTGTTGGGTGCCAGTGTTGGGGTTCATTGGTGGGGTTCATTGGTGGCGGTTCGGTGTTGGGGTTCAGTGTTGGGGGTTCAGTGTTGGTGTTCAGTATTGGGGTTCAATTTTGGGGATTCAGTGTTGGCGGTTCAGTGTCGGGGATTCAGTGTTGGGGTTCAGTGTTGGGGTTCAGTGTTGGGGTTCAGTGTTGGGCGTTTGTCAGCATTGGGGGGTCAGTGTTGATGTGTTCAGTGTTGGGGGTTCAGTGTCGGGGCTGGTCAGTGTTTGGGGCTCAGTGTTTGGGGGTTCAGTGTTGGTGTTCAGTGTTGGGGTTTAATGTTGGGGTTCAGTGTTGGACGGGTCCGTTTTGGGGGTTCAGTGTTGGGTGTTCATTGTTGGGGGTTCAGTGTTGGAGATTCAGTGTTGGGGGTTCAATGTTGGGTTTAGCGTTGGGGGTCAGTGTTGGGGTGTTCAGTGTTGGGGGTCGGTGTTTGGGGGTGTCAGTGTTGGGGTTCAGTGTTGGGGGTTCGCTGTTGTGGGTTTAACTGTGGGGTTCAGTGTTAGGGTTCGGTGCTGGGGTTCGGTGTTGGGGTTCAGTGGTGGGGGTTCAGTGTTGGGGTTCAGTGTTAGGGTTCAGTGTTGGGGTTCAGCGTTAGGGGCTCAGTTTTGGGGTCCCATGTCGGGGTTCTGTGTTGGGGGTCCAGTGTTGGGTTTCAGTATTAGGGTTCAGTGCTGGGGTCCAGTGCTGGTGTTCAGTGCTATGGCTCGGTGTTGGGTGTTCAGTGTTGGGGTTCAGTGTTGGGATTCAGTGTTGGGGGTTCAGTGTTGGGTGTTTTGTGTTGGTGGTTCAGTGTTGGGGGTTCAGTGCTGGGGTCCAGTGTGGGGGTTCAGTGTTGGGGTTCAGTGTTGGGGTTCATTTTTGGTGTTCAGCATTGGGAGTTCAGTGGTGGGGTTCAGTGGTGGCGTTCAGTGTTGGGGTTCATTGGTGGTGATTCGGTTTTGGGGTTCAGTAGTGGGGGTCAGTGTTGGGGTTCACTGTTTGGGTCCAGCGTTAGGGACTCAGTGTTGGGGGTTCAGTGTTGGGAATCAGTGTTGGTGGTTCTGTGTTGGGCGTTTTGTGTTGGTGGTTCAGTGTTGGGGGTTCAGTGCTGGGGTTCAGTGTTGGGGTCCAGTGTTGGGGTTCAGTGCGGGAGTTCAGTGCTGGGGTTCAGTGCTGGGGGTTCAGTGTTGGGGTTCAGTATTGGGGGTTCGGTGTTAGGTTTCAGTGTTCAGGGTTAGCGTTGGGGTTCAGAGCTATGGCTCGGTGTTGGGGTTCAGTGATGGGGGTTCAGTGTTGGGGGTTCAGTGTTGGGGGGTTCAGTGTTGGGAATCAGTGTTGGGCTTCATTGTTGGGGGTTGTGTGGTGGTGGTCCAGTGTTGGGGGTTCAGTGTTGGGGTTCAGTGTTGGGGTCCAGTGTGGGGGTTCAGTGAGGGTGTTCAGTGCTGGGATTCACTCTTGTGGGTTCAGTGGTGGGGTTCAGTGCTGGGAGGTCAGTGCTGGGGTTCAGTGTTGGGTGTTCAGTGTTGGGGTTCAGTGTTGGTGCTCAGCATTGGGAGTTCAGTGTTGGGGTTCAGTGTTGGGGTTCAGTGTTGGGGTTCATTGGTGGGGGTTCGGTGTTGGGGTTCAGTGTTGGGTGCCAGTGTTGGGGTTCATTGGTGGGGTTCATTGGTGGCGGTTCGGTGTTGGGGTTCAGTGTTGGGGATTCAGTGTTGGGGTTCAGTATTGGGGTTCAATTTTGGGGATTCAGTGTTGGCGGTTCAGTGTCGGGGATTCAGTGTTGGGGTTCAGTGTTGGGGTTCAGTGTTGGGTGTTCAGTGTTGGGGTTCAGTGTTGGGCGTTTGTCAGCATTGGGGGCGTCAGTGTTGATGTGTTCAGTGTTGGGGGTTCAGTGTCGGGGCTGGTCAGTGTTTGGGGTTCAGTGTTTGGGGGTTCAGTGTTGGTGTTCAGTGTTGGGGTTTAATGTTGGGGTTCAGTGTTGGACTGGTCCGTTTTGGGGGTTCAGTGTTGGGTGTTCATTGTTGGGGGTTCAGTGTTGGGGATTCAGTGTTGGGGGTTCAATGTTGGGTTTAGTGTTGGGGGTCAGTGTTGGGGTGTTCAGTGTTGGGGGTCGGTGTTTGGGGGTGTCAGTCTTGGGGTTCAGTGTGTGGGGTTCGTTGTTGTGGGTTCAACTTTGGGGTTCAGTGTTAGGGTTCGGTGCTGGGGTTCGGTGTTGGGGTTCAGTGGTGGGGGTTCAGTGTTGGGGTTCAGTGTTAGGGTTCAGTGTTGGGTTTCAGCGTTAGGGGCTCAGTTTTGGGGTCCCATGTCGGGGTTCTGTGTTGGGGGTCCAGTGTTGGGTTTCAGTATTAGGGTTCAGTGCTGGGGTCCAGTGCTGGTGTTCAGTGCTATGGCTCGGTGTTGGGTGTTCAGTGTTGGTGTTCAGTGTTGGGGGTTCAGTGTTGGTGGTTCAGTATTGGGGGTTTTCTGTTGGTGGTTCAGTGTTGGGGGTTCAGTGCTAGGGTCCAGTGTGGGGTTCAGTGGTGGGGTTCAGTGCTGGGAGGTCAGTGCTGGGGTTCAGTGTTGGGTGTTCAGTGTTGGGGTTCAGTGTTGATGCTCAGCATTGGGAGTTCAGTGTTGGGGTTCAGTGTTGGGGTTCATTGGTGCGGTTCATTGGTGGGGGTTCAGTGTTGGGTGCCAGTGTTGGGGTTCATTGGTGGGGTTCATTGGTGGCGGTTCGGTGTTGGGGTTCAGTGTTGGGGGTTCAGTGTTGGGGTTCAGTATTGGGGTTCAATTTTGGGGATTCAGTGTTGGCGGTTCAGTGTCGGGGATTCAGTGTTGGGGTTCAGTGTTGGGGTTCAGTGTTGGGGTTCAGTGTTTGGGGGTTCAGTGTTGGTGTTCAGTGTTGGGGTTTAATGTTGGGGTTCAGTGTTGGACTGGTCCGTTTTGGGGGTTCAGTGTTGGGTGTTCATTGTTGGGGGTTCAGTGTTGGGGATTCAGTGTTGGGGGTTCAATGTTGGGTTTAGTGTTGGGGGTCAGTGTTGGGGTGTTCAGTGTTGGGGGTCGGTGTTTGGGGGTGTCAGTGTTGGGGTTCAGTGTGGGGGGTTCGGTGTTGGGGCTTCAACTTTGGGGTTCAGTGTTAGGGTTCGGTGCTGGGGTTCGGTGTTGGGGTTCAGTGGTGGGGGTTCAGTGTTGGGGTTCAGTGTTAGGGTTCAGTGTTGGGTTTCAGCGTTAGGGGCTCAGTTTTGGGGTCCCATGTCGGGGTTCTGTGTTGGGGGTCCAGTGTTGGGTTTCAGTATTAGGGTTCAGTGCTGGGGTCCAGTGCTGGTGTTCAGTGCTATGGCTCGGTGTTGGGTGTTCAGTGTTGGTGTTCAGTGTTGGGGGTTCAGTGTTGGTGGTTCAGTATTGGGGGTTTTGTGTTGGTGGTTCAGTGTTGGGGGTTCAGTGCTGGGGTCCAGTGTGGGGTTCAGTGGTGGGGTTCAGTGCTGGGAGGTCAGTGCTGGGGTTCAGTGTTGGGTGTTCAGTGTTGGGGTTCAGTGTTGATGCTCAGCATTGGGAGTTCAGTGTTGGGGTTCAGTGTTGGGGTTCATTGGTGCGGTTCATTGGTGGGGGTTCGGTGTTGGGGTTCAGTGTTGGGTGCCAGTGTTGGGGTTCATTGGTGGGGTTCATTGGTGGCGGTTCGGTGTTGGGGTTCAGTGTTGGGGGTTCAGTGTTGGTGTTCAGTATTGGGGTTCAATTTTGGGGATTCAGTGTTGGCGGTTCAGTGTCGGGGATTCAGTGTTGGGGTTCAGTGTTGGGGTTCAGTGTTGGGGTTCAGTGTTGGGCGTTTGTCAGCATTGGGGGGTCAGTGTTGATGTGTTCAGTGTTGGGGGTTCAGTGTCGGGGCTGGTCAGTGTTTGGGGCTCAGTGTTTGGGGGTTCAGTGTTGGTGTTCAGTGTTGGGGTTTAATGTTGGGGTTCAGTGTTGGACGGGTCCGTTTTGGGGGTTCAGTGTTGGGTGTTCATTGTTGGGGGTTCAGTGTTGGAGATTCAGTGTTGGGGGTTCAATGTTGGGTTTAGCGTTGGGGGTCAGTGTTGGGGTGTTCAGTGTTGGGGGTCGGTGTTTGGGGGTGTCAGTGTTGGGGTTCAGTGTTGGGGGTTCGCTGTTGTGGGTTTAACTGTGGGGTTCAGTGTTAGGGTTCGGTGCTGGGGTTCGGTGTTGGGGTTCAGTGGTAAGGGTTCAGTGTTGGGGTTCAGTTTTAGGGTTCAGTGTTGGGGTTCAGCGTTATGGGCTCAGTTTTGGGGTCCCATGTCGGGGTTCTGTGTTGGGGGTCCAGTGTTGGGTTTCAGTATTGGGGTTCAGTGTTGGGAATCAGTGTTGGTGGTTCAGTATTGGGGGTTTTGTGTTGGTGGTTCAGTGTTGGGGGTTCAGTGCTGGGGCCCAGTGTGGGGTTCAGTGTTGGGGTTCAGTTTTTGTGTTCAGCATTGGGAGTTCAGTGGTGGGGTTCAGTGGTGGCGTTCAGTGTTGGGGCTCATTGGTGGTGATTCGGTTTTGGGGTTCAGTAGTGGGGGTCAGTGTTGGGGTTCACTGTTTGGGTCCAGCGTTAGGGACTCAGTGTTGGGGGTTCAGTGTTGGGAATCAGTGTTGGTGGTTCTGTGTTGGGCGTTTTGTGTTGGTGGTTCAGTGTTGGGGGGTCAGTGCTGGGGTTCAGTGTTGGGGTCCAGTGTTGGGGTTCAGTGCGGGAGTTCAGTGCTGGGGTTCAGTGCTGGGGGTTCAGTGTTGGGGTTCAGTATTGGGGGTTCGGTGTTAGGTTTCAGTGTTCAGGGTTAGTGTAGGGGTTCAGAGCTATGGCTCGGTGTTGGGGTTCAGTGGTGGGAGTTCAGTGTTGGGGGTTCAGTTTTGGGGGGTTCAGTGTTGGGAATCAGTGTTGGGCTTCATTGTTGGGGGTTGTGTGGTGGTGGTCCAGTGTTGGGGGTTCAGTGTTGGGGTTCAGTGTTGGGGTCCAGTGTGGGGGTTCAGTGAGGGTGTTCAGTGCTGGGATTCACTCTTGTAGGTTCAGTGGTGGGGTTCAGTGCTGGGAGGTCAGTGCTGGGGTTCAGTGTTGGGTGTTCAGTGTTGGGGTTCATTGGTGGGGTTCATTGGTGGGGGTTCGGTGTTGGGGTTCAGTGTTGGGGGCCAGTGTTGGGGTTCAATGTTGGGGGTCAGTGTTATGGGCTCGGTGTTGGGGGTTCAGTGTTGGTGTTCAGTGTCAGGGTTCAGTGCTGGGGGTCAGTATTGGGGGTTCAGCGTTAGGTTCAGTGTTCAAGGTTTAGTGTTGGGGTTCAGTGCTATGACTCGGTGTTGGGGTTCAGTGTTGGTGGTCCAGTGTTGGGGGTTCACTGTCGGGGTTCAGTGTTGGGGTCCAGTGTGGGGGTTCAATGTTGGGTTCAGTGCTGGGGTTCACTCTTGCGGGTTCAGTGTTGGGGTTCAGTGCTGGGAGGTCAGTGATGGGGTTCAGTGTTGGGGTCCAGTGTGGGGGTCCAGTGTTAGGGTTCAGTGCGGGAGTTCAGTGCTGGGGTTCAGTGTTGGGGCTCAGTGCTGGGAGGTCAGTGATGGCGTTCAGTGTTGGGGTCCAGTGTGGGAGTCCAGTGTTGGGGTTCAGTACGGGAGTTCAGTGCAGGGGTTCAGTGTTGGGGTTCAGTTTTGGTGTTCTGCATTGGGAGTGCAGTGTTGGGGTTCAGTGGCAGTGTTCAGTGTTGTGGGGTTCAGTGTTGAGAATCTGTGTTGTGGGTTTTGTGTTGGTGGTTCAGTGCTGGGGTTCAGTGTTGGGGTCCAGTGTGGGGGTTCAGCGCAGGAGTTCAGTGCTGGGGGTCCAGTGCTGGGGGTCAGTATTGGGGTTTCAGTGTTAGGGTTCAGTGTTCAGGGTTAGTGTTGGGGTTCAGTGCTATGGCTCGGTGTTGGGGTTCAGTGGTGGGGGGTTCAGTGTTGGGGGGTCAGTGTTGGTGTTCAGTGTTGGGGTTTAATGTTGGGGTTCAGTGTTGGACTGGTCCGTTTTGGGGGTTCAGTGTTGGATGTTCATTGTTGGGGGTTCAGTGTTGGGGATTCAGTGTTGGGGGTTCAATGTTGGGTTTAGTGTTGGGGGTCAGTGTTGGGGTGTTCAGTGTTGGGGGTCGGTGTTTGGGGTGTCAGTGTTGGGGTTCATTGTTGGGGGTTCGCTGTTGTGGGTTCAACTTTGGGGTTCAGTGTTAGGGTTCGGTGCTGGGGTTCGGTGTTGGGGTTCAGTGGTGGGGGTTCAATGTTGGGGTTCAGTGTTATGGTTCAGTGTTGGGGTTCAGCGTTAGGGGCTCAGTTTTGGGGTCCCATGTCGGGGTTCTGTGTTGGGGGTCCAGTGTTGGGTTTCAGTATTAGGGTTCAGTGCTGGGGTCCAGTGCTGGTGTTCAGTGCTATGGCTCGGTGTTGGGTGTTCAGTGTTGGGGTTCAGTGTTGGGATTCAGTGTTGGGGGTTCAGTGTTGGGTGTTTTGTGTTGGTGGTTCAGTGTTGGGGGTTCAGTGCTGGGGTCCAGTGTGGGGGTTCAGTGTTGGGGTTCAGTGTTGGGGTTCAGTTTTGGTGTTCAGCATTGGGAGTTCAGTGGTGGGGTTCAGTGGTGGCGTTCAGTGTTGGGGTTCATTGGTGGTGATTCGGTTTTGGGGTTCAGTAGTGGGGGTCAGTGTTGGGGTTCACTGTTTGGGTCCAGCGTTAGGGACTCAGTGTTGGGGGTTCAGTGTTGGGAATCAGTGTTGGTGGGTCTGTGTTGGGCGTTTTGTGTTGGTGGTTCAGTGTTGGGGGTTCAGTGCTGGGGTTCAGTTTTGGGGTCCAGTGTTGGGGTTCAGTGCGGGAGTTCAGTGCTGGGGTTCAGTGCTGGGGGTTCAGTGTTGGGGTTCAGTATTGGGGGTTCGGTGTTAGGTTTCAGTGTTCAGGGGTAGTGTTGGGGTTCAGAGCTATGGCTCGGTGTTGGGGTTCAGTGGTGGGGGTTCAGTGTTGGGGGATCAGTGTTGGGGGGTTCAGTGTTGGGAATCAGTGTTGGGCTTCATTGTTGGGGGTTGTGTGGTGGTGGTCCAGTGTTGGGGGTTCAGTGTTGGGGTTCAGTGTTGGGGTCCAGTGTGGGGGTTCAGTGAGGGTGTTCAGTGCTGGGATTCACTCTTGTGGGTTCAGTGGTGGGGTTCAGTGCTGGGAGGTCAGTGCTGGGGTTCAGTGTTGGGTGTTCAGTGTTGGGGTTCAGTGTTGATGCTCAGCATTGGGAGTTCAGTGTTGGGGTTCAGTGTTGGGGTTCATTGGTGGGGTTCATTGGTGGGGGTTCGGTGTTGGGGTTCAGTGTTGGGTGCCAGTGTTGGGGTTCATTGGTGGGGTTCATTGGTGGCGGTTCGGTGTTGGGGTTCAGTGTTGGGGATTCAGTGTTGGGGTTCAGTATTGGGGTTCAATTTTGGGGATTAAGTGTTGGCGGTTCAGTGTCGGGGATTCAGTGTTGGGGTTCAGTGTTGGGGTTCAGTGTTGGGTGTTCAGTGTTGTGGTTCAGTGTTGGGCGTTTGTCAGCGTTGGGGGGGGTCAGTGTTGATGTGTTCAGTGTTGGGGGTTCAGTGCTGGGAGGTCAGTGATGGGGTTCAGTGTTGGGGTCCAGTGTGGGGGTCCAGTGTTAGGGTTCAGTGCGGGAGTTCAGTGCTGGGGTTCAGTGTTGGGGCTCAGTGCTGGGAGGTCAGTGATGGCGTTCAGTGTTGGGGTCCAGTATGGGATTTCAGTGTTGGGGTTCAGTGCGGGAGTTCAGTGCTGGGGTTCAGTGTTGGGGTTCAGTTTTGGTGTTCTGCATTGGGAGTGCAGTGTTGGGGTTCAGTGGCAGTGTTCAGTGTTGTGGGGTTCAGTGTTGAGAATCTGTGTTGTGGGTTTTGTGTTGGTGGTTCAGTGCTGGGGTCAGTGTTGGGGTCCAGTGTGGGGGTTCAGCGCAGGAGTTCAGTGCTGGGGGTTCAGTGCTGGGGGTCAGTATTGGGGTTTCAGTGTTAGGGTTCAGTGTTCAGGGTTAGTGTTGGGGTTCAGTGCTATGGCTCGGTGTTGGGGTTCAGTGGTGGGGGGTTCAGTGTTGGGGGGTCAGTGTTGGTGTTCAGTGTTGGGGTTTAATGTTGGGGTTCAGTGTTGGACTGGTCCGTTTTGGGGGTTCAGTGTTGGGTGTTCATTGTTGGGGGTTCAGTGTTGGGGATTCAGTGTTGGGGGTTCAATGTTGGGTTTAGTGTTGGGGGTCAGTGTTGGGGTGTTCAGTGTTGGGGGTCGGTGTTTGGGGGTGTCAGTGTTGGGGTTCAGTGTTGGGGGTTCGCTGTTGTGGGTTCAACTTTGGGGTTCAGTGTTAGGGTTCGGTGCTGGGGTTCGGTGTTGGGGTTCAGTGGTGGGGGTTCAGTGTTGGGGTTCAGTGTTAGGGTTCAGTGTTGGGGTTCAGCGTTAGGGGCTCAGTTTTGGGGTCCCATGTCGGGGTTCTGTGTTGGGGGTCCAGTGTTGGGTTTCAGTATTAGGGTTCAGTGCTGGGGTCCAGTGCTGGTGTTCAGTGCTATGGCTCGGTGTTGGGTGTTCAGTGTTGGGGTTCAGTGTTGGGATTCAGTGTTGGGGGTTCTGTGTTGGGTGTTTTGTGTTGGTGGTTCAGTGTTGGGGGTTCAGTGCTGGGGTCCAGTGTGGGGGTTCAGTGTTGGGGTTCAGTGTTGGGGTTCAGTTTTGGTGTTCAGCATTGGGAGTTCAGTGGTGGGGTTCAGTGGTGGCGTTCAGTGTTGGGGTTCATTGGTGGTGATTCGGTTTTGGGGTTCAGTAGTGGGGGTCAGTGTTGGGGTTCACTGTTTGGGTCCAGCGTTAGGGACTCAGTGTTGGGGGTTCAGTGTTGGGAATCAGCGTTGGTGGTTCTGTGTTGGGCGTTTTGTGTTGGTGGTTCAGTGTTGGGGGTTCAGTGCTGGTGTTCAGTGTTGGGGTCCAGTGTTGGGGTTCAGTGCGGGAGTTCAGTGCTGGGGTTCAGTGCTGGGGGTCCAGTGTTGGGGTTCAGTATTGGGGGTTCGGTGTTAGGTTTCAGTGTTCAGGGTTAGTGTTGGGGTTCAGAGCTATGGCTCGGTGTTGGTGTTCAGTGATGGGGGTTCAGTGTTGGGGGGTTCAGTGTTGGGAATCAGTGTTGGGCTTCATTGTTGGGGGTTGTGTGGTGGTGGTCCAGTGTTGGGGGTTCAGTGTTGGGGTTCAGTGTTGGGGTCCAGTGTGGGGGTTCAGTGAGGGTGTTCAGTGCTGGGATTCACTCTTGTGGGTTCAGTGGTGGGGTTCAGTGCTGGGAGGTCAGTGCTGGGGTTCAGTGTTGGGTGTTCAGTGTTGGGGTTCAGTGTTGGTGCTCAGCATTGGGAGTTCAGTGTTGGGGTTCAGTGTTGGGGTTCATTGGTGGGGTTCATTGGTGGGGGTTCGGTGTTGGGGTTCGGTGTTGGGTGCCAGTGTTGGGGTTCATTGGTGGCGGTTCGGTGTTGGGGTTCAGTGTTGGGGATTCAGTGTTGGGGTTCAGTATTGGGGTTAAATTTTGGGATTCAGTGTTGGCGGTTCAGTGTCGGGGATTCAGTGTTGGGGTTCAGTGTTGGGGTTCAGTGTTGGGTGTTCAGTGTTGGGGTTCAGTGTTGGGCGTTTGTCAGCATTGGGGGGGTCAGTGTTGATGTGTTCAGTGTTGGGGGTTCAGTGTCGGGGCTGGTCAGTGTTTGGGGTTCAGTGTTTGGGGGTTCAGTGTTGGTGTTCAGTGTTGGGGTTTAATGTTGGGGTTCAGTGTTGGACTGGTCCGTTTTGGGGGTTCAGTGTTGGGTGTTCATTGTTGGGGGTTCAGTGTTGGGGATTCAGTGTTGGGGGTTCAATGTTGGGTTTAGTGTTGGGGGTCAGTGTTGGGGTGTTCAGTGTTGGGGGTCGGTGTTTGGGGGTGTCAGTGTTGGGGTTCAGTGTGGGGGGTTCGGTGTTGGGGGTTCAACTTTGGGGTTCAGTGTTAGGGTTCGGTGCTGGGTTCGGTGTTGGGGTTCAGTGGTGGGGGTTCAGTGTTGGGGTTCAGTGTTAGGGTTCAGTGTTGGGTTTCAGCGTTAGGGGCTCAGTTTTGGGGTCCCATGTCGGGGTTCTGTGTTGGGGGTCCAGTGTTGGGTTTCAGTATTAGGGTTCAGTGCTGGGGTCCAGTGCTGGTGTTCAGTGCTATGGCTCGGTGTTGGGTGTTCAGTGTTGGGGTTCAGTGTTGGGGGTTCAGTGTTGGTGGTTCAGTATTGGGGGTTTTGTGTTGGTGGTTCAGTGTTGGGGGTTCAGTGCTGGGGCCCAGTGTGGGGTTCAGTGGTGGGGTTCAGTGCTGGGAGGTCAGTGCTGGGGTTCAGTGTTGGGTGTTCAGTGTTGGGGTTCAGTGTTGGTGCTCAGCATTGGGAGTTCAGTGTTGGGGTTCAGTGTTGGGGTTCATTGGTGCGGTTCATTGGTGGGGGTTCGGTGTTGGGGTTCAGTGTTGGGTGCCAGTGTTGGGGTTCATTGGTGGCGGTTCGGTGTTGGGGTTCAGTGTTGGGGGTTCAGTGTTGGGGTTCAGTATTGGGGTTCAATTTTGGGGATTCAGTGTTGGCGGTTCAGTGTCGGGGATTCAGTGTTGGGGTTCAGTGTTGGGGTTCAGTGTTGGGGTTCAGTGTTGGGCGTTTGTCAGCATTGGGGGGGTCAGTGTTGATGTGTTCAGTGTTGGGGGTTCAGTGTCGGGGCTGGTCAGTCTTTGGGGTTCAGTGTTTGGGGGTTCAGTGTTGGTGTTCAGTGTTGGGGTTTAATGTTGGGGTTCAGTGTTGGACTGGTCCGTTTTGGGGGTTCAGTGTTGGGTGTTCATTGTTGGGGGTTCAGTGTTGGGGATTCAGTGTTGGGGGTTCAATGTTGGGTTTAGTGTTGGGGGTCAGTGTTGGGGTGTTCAGTGTTGGGGGTCGGTGTTTGGGGGTGTCAGTGTTGGGGTTCAGTGTTGGGGGTTCGCTGTTGTGGGTTCAACTGTGGGGTTCAGTGTTAGGGTTCGGTGCTGGGGTTCGGTGTTGGGGTTCAGTGGTAAGGGTTCAGTGTTGGGGTTCAGTGTTAGGGTTCAGTGTTGGGGTTCAGCATAAGGGGCTCAGTTTTGGGGTCCCATGTCGGGGTTCTGTGTTGGGGGTCCAGTGTTGGGTTTCAGTATTGGGGTTCAGTGTTGGGAATCAGTGTTGGTGGTTCAGTATTGGGGGTTTTTTGTTGGTGGTTCAGTGTTGGGGGTTCAGTGCTGGGGCCCAGTGTGGGGTTCACTGTTTGGGTCCAGCGTTAGGGACTCAGTGTTGGGGGTTCAGTGTTGGGAATCAGTGTTGGTGGTTCTGTGTTGGGCGTTTTGTGTTGGTGGTTCAGTGTTGGGGGGTCAGTGCTGGGGTTCAGTGTTGGGGTCCAGTGTTGGGGTTCAGTGCGGGAGTTCAGTGCTGAGGTTCAGTGCTGGGGGTTCAGTGTTGGGGTTCAGTATTGGGGGTTCGGTGTTAGGTTTCAGTGTTCAGGGTTAGTGTAGGGGTTCAGCGCTATGGCTCGGTGTTGGGGTTCAGTGGTGGGAGTTCAGTGTTGGGGGTTCAGTGTTGGGGGGTTCAGTGTTGGGAATCAGTGTTGGGCTTCATTGTTGGGGGTTGTGTGGTGGTTGTCCAGTGTTGGGGGTTCAGTGTTGGGGTTCAGTGTTGGGGTCCGGTGTGGGGGTTCAGTGAGGGTGTTCAGTGCTGGGATTCACTCTTGTAGGTTCAGTGGTGAGGTTCAGTGCTGGGAGGTCAGTGCTGGGGTTCAGTGTTGGGTGTTCAGTGTTGGGGTTCATTGGTGGGGTTCATTGGTGGGGGTTCGGTGTTGGGGTTCAGTGTTGGGGGCCAGTGTTGGGGTTCAATGTTGGGGGTCAGTGTTAGGGGCTCGGTGTTGGGGGTTCAGTGTTGGTGTTCAGTGTCAGGGTTCAGTGCTGGGGGTCAGTATTGGGGGTTCAGCGGTAGGTTCAGTGTTCAAGGTTTAGTGTTGGGGTTCAGTGCTATGACTCGGTGTTGGGGTTCAGTCTTGGTGGTCCAGTGTTGGGGGATCACTGTCGGGGTTCAGTGTTGGGGTCCAGTGTGGGGGTTCAATGTTGGGTTCAGTGCTGGGGTTCACTCTTGCGGGTTCAGTGTTGGGGGTTCAGTGCTGGGAGGTCAGTGATGGGGTTCAGTGTTGGGGTCCAGTGTGGGGGTCCAGTGTTAGGGTTCAGTGCGGGAGTTCAGTGCTGGGGTTCAGTGTTGGGGCTCAGTGCTGGGAGGTCAGTGATGGCGTTCAGTGTTGGGGTCCAGTATGGGAGTTCAGTGTTGGGGTTCAGTGCGGGAGTTCAGTGCTGGGGTTCAGTGTTGGGGTTCAGTTTTGGTGTTCTGCATTGGGAGTGCAGTGTTGGGGTTCAGTGGCAGTGTTCAGTGTTGTGGGGTTCAGTGTTGAGAATCTGTGTTGTGGGTTTTGTGTTGGTGGTTCAGTGCTGGGGTTCAGTGTTGGGGTCCAGTGTGGGGGTTCAGCGCAGGAGTTCAGTGCTGGGGGTTCAGTGCTGGGGGTCAGTATTGGGGTTTCAGTGTTAGGGTTCAGTGTTCAGGGTTAGTGTTGGGGTTCAGTGCTATGGCTCGGTGTTGGGGTTCAGTGGTGGGGGGTTCAGTGTTGGGGGGTCAGTGTTGGTGTTCAGTGTTGGGGTTTAATGTTGGGGTTCAGTGTTGGACTGGTCCGTTTTGGGGGTTCGGTGTTGGGTGTTCATTGTTGGGGGTTCAGTGTTGGGGATTCAGTGTTGGGGGTTCAATGTTGGGTTTAGTGTTGGGGGTCAGTGTTGGGGTGTTCAGTGTTGGGGGTCGGTGTTTGGGGGTGTCAGTGTTGGGGTTCAGTGTTGGGGGTTCGCTGTTGTGGGTTCAACGTTGGGGTTCAGTGTTAGGGTTCGGTGCTGGGGTTCGGTGTTGGGGTTCAGTGGTGGGGGTTCAGTGTTGGGGTTCAGTGTTGGGGGGTTCAGTGTTGGGAATCAGTGTTGGGCTTCATTGTTGGGGGTTGTGTGGTGGTGGTCCAGTGTTGGGGGTTCAGTGTTGGGGTTCAGTGTTGGGGTCCGGTGTGGGGGTTCAGTGAGGGTGTTCAGTGCTGGGATTCACTCTTGTAGGTTCAGTGGTGAGGTTCAGTGCTGGGAGGTCAGTGCTGGGGTTCAGTGTTGGGTGTTCAGTGTTGGGGTTCATTGGTGGGGTTCATTGGTGGGGGTTCGGTGTTGGGGTTCAGTGTTGGGGGCCAGTGTTGGGGTTCAATGTTGGGGGTCAGTGTTAGGGGCTCGGTGTTGGGGGTTCAGTGTTGGTGTTCAGTGTCAGGGTTCAGTGCTGGGGGTCAGTATTGGGGGTTCAGCGGTAGGTTCAGTGTTCAAGGTTTAGTGTTGGGGTTCAGTGCTATGACTCGGTGTTGGGGTTCAGTGTTGGTGGTCCAGTGTTGGGGGATCACTGTCGGGGTTCAGTGTTGGGGTCCAGTGTGGGGGTTCAATGTTGGGTTCAGTGCTGGGGTTCACTCTTGCGGGTTCAGTGTTGGGGGTTCAGTGCTGGGAGGTCAGTGATGGGGTTCAGTGTTGGGGTCCAGTGTGGGGGTCCAGTGTTAGGGTTCAGTGCGGGAGTTCAGTGCTGGGGTTCAGTGTTGGGGCTCAGTGCTGGGAGGTCAGTGATGGCGTTCAGTGTTGGGGTCCAGTATGGGAGTTCAGTGTTGGGGTTCAGTGCGGGAGTTCAGTGCTGGGGTTCAGTGTTGGGGTTCAGTTTTGGTGTTCTGCATTGGGAGTGCAGTGTTGGGGTTCAGTGGCAGTGTTCAGTGTTGTGGGGTTCAGTGTTGAGAATCTGTGTTGTGGGTTTTGTGTTGGTGGTTCAGTGCTGGGGTTCAGTGTTGGGGTCCAGTGTGGGGGTTCAGCGCAGGAGTTCAGTGCTGGGGGTTCAGTGCTGGGGGTCAGTATTGGGGTTTCAGTGTTAGGGTTCAGTGTTCAGGGTTAGTGTTGGGGTTCAGTGCTATGGCTCGGTGTTGGGGTTCAGTGGTGGGGGGTTCAGTGTTGGGGGGTCAGTGTTGGTGTTCAGTGTTGGGGTTTAATGTTGGGGTTCAGTGTTGGACTGGTCCGTTTTGGGGGTTCGGTGTTGGGTGTTCATTGTTGGGGGTTCAGTGTTGGGGATTCAGTGTTGGGGGTTCAATGTTGGGTTTAGTGTTGGGGGTCAGTGTTGGGGTGTTCAGTGTTGGGGGTCGGTGTTTGGGGGTGTCAGTGTTGGGGTTCAGTGTTGGGGGTTCGCTGTTGTGGGTTCAACGTTGGGGTTCAGTGTTAGGGTTCGGTGCTGGGGTTCGGTGTTGGGGTTCAGTGGTGGGGGTTCAGTGTTGGGGTTCAGTGTTAGGGTTCAGTGTTGGGGTTCAGCGTTAGGGGCTCAGTTTTGGGGTCCCATGTCGGGGTTCTGTGTTGGGGGTCCAGTGTTGGGTTTCAGTATTAGGGTTCAGTGCTGGGGTCCAGTGCTGGTGTTCAGTGCTATGGCTCGGTGTTGGGTGTTCAGTGTTGGGGTTCAGTGTTGGGATTCAGTGTTGGGGGTTCAGTGTTGGGTGTTTTGTGTTGGTGGTTCAGTGTTGGGGGTTCAGTGCTGGGGTCCAGTGTGGGGGTTCAGTGTTGGGGTTCAGTGTTGGGGTTCAGTTTTGGTGTTCAGCATTGGGAGTTCAGTGGTGGGGTTCAGTGGTGGCGTTCAGTGTTGGGGTTCATTGGTGGTGATTCGGTTTTGGGGTTCAGTAGTGGGGGTCAGTGTTGGGGTTCACTGTTTGGGTCCAGCGTTAGGGACTCAGTGTTGGGGGTTCAGTGTTGGGAATCAGCGTTGGTGGTTCTGTGTTGGGCGTTTTGTGTTGGTGGTTCAGTGTTGGGGGTTCAGTGCTGGGGTTCAGTGTTGGGGTCCAGTGTTGGGGTTCAGTGCGGGAGTTCAGTGCTGGGGTTCAGTGCTGGGGGTTCAGTGTTGGGGTTCAGTATTGGGGGTTCGGTGTTAGGTTTCAGTGTTCAGGGTTAGTGTTGGGGTTCAGAGCTATGGCTCGGTGTTGGGGTTCAGTGATGGGGGTTCAGTGTTGGGGGTTCAGTGTTGGGGGTTCAGTGTTGGGAATCAGTGTTGGGCTTCATTGTTGGGGGTTGTGTGGTGGTGGTCCAGTGTTGGGGGTTCAGTGTTGGGGTTCAGTGTTGGGGTCCAGTGTGGGGGTTCAGTGAGGGTGTTCAGTGCTGGGATTCACTCTTGTGGGTTCAGTGGTGGGGTTCAGTGCTGGGAGGTCAGTGCTGGGGTTCAGTGTTGGGTGTTCAGTGTTGGGGTTCAGTGTTGGTGCTCAGCATTGGGAGTTCAGTGTTGGGGTTCAGTGTTGGGGTTCATTGGTGGGGTTCATTGGTGGGGGTTCGGTGTTGGGGTTCAGTGTTGGGTGCCAGTGTTGGGGTTCATTGGTGGGGTTCATTGGTGGCGGTTCGGTGTTGGGGTTCAGTGTTGGGGATTCAGTGTTGGGGTTCAGTATTGGGGTTCAATTTTGGGGATTCAGTGTTGGCGGTTCAGTGTCGGGCATTCAGTGTTGGGGTTCAGTGTTGGGGTTCAGTGTTGGGTGTTCAGTGTTGGGGTTCAGTGTTGGGCGTTTGTCAGCATTGGGGGCGTCAGTGTTGATATGTTCAGTGTTGGGGGTTCAGTGTCGGGGCTGGTCAGTGTTTGGGGTTCAGTGTTTGGGGGTTCAGTGTTGGTGTTCAGTGTTGGGGTTTAATGTTGGGGTTCAGTGTTGGACTGGTCCGTTTTGGGGGTTCAGTGTTGGGTGTTCATTGTTGGGGGTTCAGTGTTGGGGATTCAGTGTTGGGGGTTCAATGTTGGGTTTAGTGGTGGGGGTCAGCGTTGGGGTGTTCAGTGTTGGGGGTCGGTGTTTGGGGGTGTCAGTGTTGGGGTTCAGTGTTGGGGGTTCGGTGTTGGGGGTTCAACTTTGGGGTTCAGTGTTAGGGTTCGGTGCTGGGGTTCGGTGTTGGGGTTCAGTGGTGGGGGTTCCGTGTTGGGGTTCAGTGTTAGGGTTCAGTGTTGGGTTTCAGCGTTAGGGGCTCAGTTTTGGGGTCCCATGTCGGGGTTCTGTGTTGGGGGTCCAGTGTTGGGTTTCAGTATTAGGGTTCAGTGCTCTGGTCCAGTGCTGGTGTTCAGTGCTATGGCTCGGTGTTGGGTGTTCAGTGTTGGGGTTCAGTGTTGGGGGTTCAGTGTTGGTGGTTCAGTATTGGGGGTTTTGTGTTGGTGGTTCAGTGTTGGGGGTTCAGTGCTGGGGTCCAGTGTGGGGTTCAGTGGTGGGGTTCAGTGCTGGGAGGTCAGTGCTGGGGTTCAGTGTTGGGTGTTCAGTGTTGGGGTTCAGTGTTGGTGCTCAGCATTGGGAGTTCAGTGTTGGGTTTCAGTGTTGGGGTTCATTGGTGCGGTTCATTGGTGGGGGTTCGGTGTTGGGGTTCAGTGTTGGGTGCCAGTGTTGGGGTTCATTGGTGGGGTTCATTGGTGGCGGTTCGGTGTTGGGGTTCAGTGTTGGGGGTTCAGTGTTGGGGTTCAGTATTGGGGTTCAATTTTGGGGATTCAGTGTTGGCGGTTCAGTGTCGGGGATTCAGTGTTGGGGTTCAGTGTTGGGGTTCAGTGTTGGGGTTCAGTGTTGGGCGTTTGTCAGCATTGGGGGGTCAGTGTTGATGTGTTCAGTGTTGGGGGTTCAGTGTCGGGGCTGGTCAGTGTTTGGGGTTCAGTGTTTGGGGGTTCAGTGTTGGTGTTCAGTGTTGGGGTTTAATGTTGGGGTTCAGTGTTGGACTGGTCCGTTTTGGGGGTTCAGTGTTGGGTGTTCATTGTTGGGGGTTCAGTGTTGGGGATTCAGTGTTGGGGGTTCAATGTTGGGTTTAGTGTTGGGGGTCAGTGTTGGGGTGTTCAGTATTGGGGGTCGGTGTTTGGGGGTGTCAGTGTTGGGGTTCAGTGTTGGGGGTTCGCTGTTGTGGGTTCAACTGTGGGGTTCAGTGTTAGGGTTCGGTGCTGGGGTTCGGTGTTGGGGTTCAGTGGTAAGGGTTCAGTGTTGGGGTTCAGTGTTAGGGTTCAGTGTTGGGGTTCAGCGTTAGGGGCTCAGTTTTGGGGTCCCATGTCGGGGTTCTGTGTTGGGGGTCCAGTGTTGGGTTTCAGTATCGGGGTTCAGTGTTGGGAATCAGTGTTGGTGGTTCAGTATTGGGGGTTTTGTGTTGGTGGTTCAGTGTTGGGGGTTCAGTGCTGGGGCCCAGTGTGGGGTTCAGTGTTGGGGTTCAGTTTTTGTGTTCAGCATTGGGAGTTCAGTGGTGGGGTTCAGTGGTGGCGTTCAGTATTGGGGTTCATTGGTGGTGATTCGGTTTTGGGGTTCAGTAGTGGGGGTCAGTGTTGGGGTTCACTGTTTGGGTCCAGCGTTAGGGACTCAGTGTTGGGGGTTCAGTGTTGGGAATCAGTGTTGGTGGTTCTGTGTTGGGCGTTTTGTGTTGGTGGTTCAGTGTTGGGGGGTCAGTGCTGGGGTTCAGTGTTGGGGTCCAGTGTTGGGGTTCAGTGCGGGAGTTCAGTGCTGGGGTTCAGTGCTGGGGGTTCAGTGTTGGGGTTCAGTATTGGGGGTTCGGTGTTAGGTTTCAGTGTTCAGGGTTAGTGTAGGGGTTCAGAGCTATGGCTCGGTGTTGGGGTTCAGTGGTGGGAGTTCAGTGTTGGGGGGTTCAGTGTTGGGAATCAGTGTTGGGCTTCATTGTTGGGGGTTGTGTGGTGGTGGTCCAGTGTTGGTGGTTCAGTGTTGGGGTTCAGTGTTGGGGTCCAGTGTGGGGGTTCAGTGAGGGTGTTCAGTGCTGGGATTCACTCTTGTAGGTTCAGTGGTGGGGTTCAGTGCTGGGAGGTCAGTGCTGG
Source organism: Pristiophorus japonicus (assembly GCF_044704955.1). Lineage (NCBI taxonomy): Eukaryota > Metazoa > Chordata > Chondrichthyes > Pristiophoridae > Pristiophorus > Pristiophorus japonicus. The sequence goes on from NC_091993.1 coordinate 59,376,662, forward strand.
GGTTCAGTGTTGGGTGTTCAGTGTTGGGGTTCATTGGTGGGGTTCATTGGTGGGGGTTCGGTGTTGGGGTTCAGTGTTGGGGGCCAGTGTTGGGGTTCAATGTTGGGGGTCAGTGTTATGGGCTCGGTGTTGGGGGTTCAGTGTTGGTGTTCTGTGTCAGGGTTCAGTGCTGGTGGTCAGTATTGGGGGTTCAGCGTGAGGTTCAGTGTTCAAGGTTTAGTGTAGGGGTTCAGAGCTATGGCTCGGTGTTGGGGTTCATTGTTGGGGGTTCAGTGTTGGGGATTCAGTGTTGGGGGTTCAATGTTGGGTTTAGTGTTGGGGGTCAGTGTTGGGGTGTTCAGTGTTGGGGGTCGGTGTTTGGGGGTGTCAGTGTTGGGGTTCAGTGTTGGGGGTTCGCTGTTGTGGGTTCAACTTTGGGGTTCAGTGTTAGGGTTCGGTGCTGGGGTTCGGTGTTGGGGTTCAGTGGTGGGGGTTCAGTGTTGGGGTTCAGTGTTAGGGTTCAGTGTTGGGGTTCAGCGTTAGGGGCTCAGTTTTGGGGTCCCATGTCGGGGTTCTGTGTTGGGGGTCCAGTGTTGGGTTTCAGTATTAGGGTTCAGTGCTGGGGTCCAGTGCTGGTGTTCAGTGCTATGGCTCGGTGTTGGGTGTTCAGTGTTGGGGTTCAGTGTTGGGATTCAGTGTTGGGGGTTCTGTGTTGGGTGTTTTGTGTTGGTGGTTCAGTGTTGGGGGTTCAGTGCTGGGGTCCAGTGTGGGGGTTCAGTGTTGGGGTTCAGTGTTGGGGTTCAGTTTTGGTGTTCAGCATTGGGAGTTCAGTGGTGGGGTTCAGTGGTGGCGTTCAGTGTTGGGGTTCATTGGTGGTGATTCGGTTTTGGGGTTCAGTAGTGGGGGTCAGTGTTGGGGTTCACTGTTTGGGTCCAGCGTTAGGGACTCAGTGTTGGGGGTTCAGTGTTGGGAATCAGCGTTGGTGGTTCTGTGTTGGGCGTTTTGTGTTGGTGGTTCAGTGTTGGGGGTTCAGTGCTGGTGTTCAGTGTTGGGGTCCAGTGTTGGGGTTCAGTGCGGGAGTTCAGTGCTGGGGTTCAGTGCTGGGGGTCCAGTGTTGGGGTTCAGTATTGGGGGTTCGGTGTTAGGTTTCAGTGTTCAGGGTTAGTGTTGGGGTTCAGAGCTATGGCTCGGTGTTGGTGTTCAGTGATGGGGGTTCAGTGTTGGGGGGTTCAGTGTTGGGAATCAGTGTTGGGCTTCATTGTTGGGGGTTGTGTGGTGGTGGTCCAGTGTTGGGGGTTCAGTGTTGGGGTTCAGTGTTGGGGTCCAGTGTGGGGGTTCAGTGAGGGTGTTCAGTGCTGGGATTCACTCTTGTGGGTTCAGTGGTGGGGTTCAGTGCTGGGAGGTCAGTGCTGGGGTTCAGTGTTGGGTGTTCAGTGTTGGGGTTCAGTGTTGGTGCTCAGCATTGGGAGTTCAGTGTTGGGGTTCAGTGTTGGGGTTCATTGGTGGGGTTCATTGGTGGGGGTTCGGTGTTGGGGTTCGGTGTTGGGTGCCAGTGTTGGGGTTCATTGGTGGGGTTCATTGGTGGCGGTTCGGTGTTGGGGTTCAGTGTTGGGGATTCAGTGTTGGGGTTCAGTATTGGGGTTAAATTTTGGGATTCAGTGTTGGCGGTTCAGTGTCGGGGATTCAGTGTTGGGGTTCAGTGTTGGGGTTCAGTGTTGGGTGTTCAGTGTTGGGGTTCAGTGTTGGGCGTTTGTCAGCATTGGGGGGGTCAGTGTTGATGTGTTCAGTGTTGGGGGTTCAGTGTCGGGGCTGGTCAGTGTTTGGGGTTCAGTGTTTGGGGGTTCAGTGTTGGTGTTCAGTGTTGGGGTTTAATGTTGGGGTTCAGTGTTGGACTGGTCCGTTTTGGGGGTTCAGTGTTGGGTGTTCATTGTTGGGGGTTCAGTGTTGGGGATTCAGTGTTGGGGGTTCAATGTTGGGTTTAGTGTTGGGGGTCAGTGTTGGGGTGTTCAGTGTTGGGGGTCGGTGTTTGGGGGTGTCAGTGTTGGGGTTCAGTGTGGGGGGTTCGGTGTTGGGGGTTCAACTTTGGGGTTCAGTGTTAGGGTTCGGTGCTGGGTTCGGTGTTGGGGTTCAGTGGTGGGGGTTCAGTGTTGGGGTTCAGTGTTAGGGTTCAGTGTTGGGTTTCAGCGTTAGGGGCTCAGTTTTGGGGTCCCATGTCGGGGTTCTGTGTTGGGGGTCCAGTGTTGGGTTTCAGTATTAGGGTTCAGTGCTGGGGTCCAGTGCTGGTGTTCAGTGCTATGGCTCGGTGTTGGGTGTTCAGTGTTGGGGTTCAGTGTTGGGGGTTCAGTGTTGGTGGTTCAGTATTGGGGGTTTTGTGTTGGTGGTTCAGTGTTGGGGGTTCAGTGCTGGGGCCCAGTGTGGGGTTCAGTGGTGGGGTTCAGTGCTGGGAGGTCAGTGCTGGGGTTCAGTGTTGGGTGTTCAGTGTTGGGGTTCAGTGTTGGTGCTCAGCATTGGGAGTTCAGTGTTGGGGTTCAGTGTTGGGGTTCATTGGTGCGGTTCATTGGTGGGGGTTCGGTGTTGGGGTTCAGTGTTGGGTGCCAGTGTTGGGGTTCATTGGTGGGGTTCATTGGTGGCGGTTCGGTGTTGGGGTTCAGTGTTGGGGGTTCAGTGTTGGTGTTCAGTATTGGGGTTCAATTTTGGGGATTCAGTGTTGGCGGTTCAGTGTCGGGGATTCAGTGTTGGGGTTCAGTGTTGGGGTTCAGTGTTGGGGTTCAGTGTTGGGCGTTTGTCAGCATTGGGGGGTCAGTGTTGATGTGTTCAGTGTTGGGGGTTCAGTGTCGGGGCTGGTCAGTGTTTGGGGCTCAGTGTTTGGGGGTTCAGTGTTGGTGTTCAGTGTTGGGGTTTAATGTTGGGGTTCAGTGTTGGACGGGTCCGTTTTGGGGGTTCAGTGTTGGGTGTTCATTGTTGGGGGTTCAGTGTTGGAGATTCAGTGTTGGGGGTTCAATGTTGGGTTTAGCGTTGGGGGTCAGTGTTGGGGTGTTCAGTGTTGGGGGTCGGTGTGTGGGGGTGTCAGTGTTGGGGTTCAGTGTTGGGGGTTCGCTGTTGTGGGTTCAACTTTGGGGTTCAGTGTTAGGGTTCGGTGCTGGGGTTCGGTGTTGGGGTTCAGTGGTGGGGGTTCAGTGTTGGGGTTCAGTGTTAGGGTTCAGTGTTGGGGTTCAGCGTTAGGGGCTCAGTTTTGGGGTCCCATGTCGGGGTTCTGTGTTGGGGGCCCAGTGTTGGGTTTCAGTATTAGGGTTCAGTGCTGGGGTCCAGTGCTGGTGTTCAGTGCTATGGCTCGGTGTTGGGTGTTCAGTGTTGGGGTTCAGTGTTGGGATTCAGTGTTGGGGGTTCAGTGTTGGGTGTTTTGTGTTGGTGGTTCAGTGTTGGGGGTTCAGTGCTGGGGTCCAGTGTGGGGGTTCAGTGTTGGGGTTCAGTGCTGGGGTTCAGTTTTGGTGTTCAGCATTGGGAGTTCAGTGGTGGGGTTCAGTGGTGGCGTTCAGTGTTGGGGTTCATTGGTGGTGATTCGGTTTTGGGGTTCAGTAGTGGGGGTCAGTGTTGGGGTTCACTGTTTGGGTCCAGCGTTAGGGACTCAGTGTTGGGGGTTCAGTGTTGGGAATCAGTGTTGGTGGTTCTGTGTTGGGCGTTTTGTGTTGGTGGTTCAGTGTTGGGGGTTCAGTGCTGGGGTTCAGTGTTGGGGTCCAGTGTTGGGGTTCAGTGCGGGAGTTCAGTGCTGGGGTTCAGTGCTGGGGGTTCAGTGTTGGGGTTCAGTATTGGGGGTTCGGTGTTAGGTTTCAGTGTTCAGGGTTAGTGTTGGGGTTCAGAGCTATGGCTCGGTGTTGGGGTTCAGTGATGGGGGTTCAGTGTTGGGGGTTCAGTGTTGGGGGGTTCAGTGTTGGGGGTTCAATGTTGGGTTTAGTGTTGGGGGTCAGTGTTGGGGTGTTCAGTGTTGGGGGTCGGTGTGTGGTGGTGTCAGTGTTGGGGTTCAGTGTTGGGGGTTCGCTGTTGTGGGTTCAACTTTGGGGTTCAGTGTTAGGGTTCGGTGCTGGGGTTCGGTGTTGGGGTTCAGTGGTGGGGGTTCAGTGTTGGGGTTCAGTGTTAGGGTTCAGTGTTGGGGTTCAGCGTTAGGGGCTCAGTTTTGGGGTCCCATGTCGGGGTTCTGTGTTGGGGGTCCAGTGTTGGGTTTCAGTATTAGGGTTCAGTGCTGGGGTCCAGTGCTGGTGTTCAGTGCTATGGCTCGGTGTTGGGTGTTCAGTGTTGGGGTTCAGTGTTGGGATTCAGTGTTGGGGGTTCAGTGTTGGGTGTTTTGTGTTGGTGGTTCAGTGTTGGGGGTTCAGTGCTGGGGTCCAGTGTGGGGGTTCAGTGTTGGGGTTCAGTGTTGGGGTTCATTTTTGGTGTTCAGCATTGGGAGTTCAGTGGTGGGGTTCAGTGGTGGCGTTCAGTGTTGGGGTTCATTGGTGGTGATTCGGTTTTGGGGTTCAGTAGTGGGGGTCAGTGTTGGGGTTCACTGTTTGGGTCCAGCGTTAGGGACTCAGTGTTGGGGGTTCAGTGTTGGGAATCAGTGTTGGTGGTTCTGTGTTGGGCGTTTTGTGTTGGTGGTTCAGTGTTGGGGGTTCAGTGCTGGGGTTCAGTGTTGGGGTCCAGTGTTGGGGTTCAGTGCGGGAGTTCAGTGCTGGGGTTCAGTGCTGGGGGTTCAGTGTTGGGGTTCAGTATTGGGGGTTCGGTGTTAGGTTTCAGTGTTCAGGGTTAGTGTTGGGGTTCAGAGCTATGGCTCGGTGTTGGGGTTCAGTGATGGGGGTTCAGTGTTGGGGGTTCAGTGTTGGGGGGTTCAGTGTTGGGAATCAGTGTTGGGCTTCATTGTTGGGGGTTGTGTGGTGGTGTTCCAGTGTTGGGGGTTCAGTGTTGGGGTTCAGTGTTGGGGTCCAGTGTGGGGGTTCAGTGAGGGTGTTCAGTGCTGGGATTCACTCTTGTGGGTTCAGTGGTGGGGTTCAGTGCTGGGAGGTCAGTGCTGGGGTTCAGTGTTGGGTGTTCAGTGTTGGGGTTCAGTGTTGGTGCTCAGCATTGGGAGTTCAGTGTTGGGGTTCAGTGTTGGGGTTCAGTGTTGGGGTTCATTGGTGGGGGTTCGGTGTTGGGGTTCAGTGTTGGGTGCCAGTGTTGGGGTTCATTGGTGGGGTTCATTGGTGGCGGTTCGGTGTTGGGGTTCAGTGTTGGGGATTCAGTGTTGGGGTTCAGTATTGGGGTTCAATTTTGGGGATTCAGTGTTGGCGGTTCAGTGTCGGGGATTCAGTGTTGGGGTTCAGTGTTGGGGTTCAGTGTTGGGTGTTCAGTGTTGGGGTTCAGTGTTGGGCGTTTGTCAGCATTGGGGGCGTCAGTGTTGATGTGTTCAGTGTTGGGGGTTCAGTGTCGGGGCTGGTCAGTGTTTGGGGTTCAGTGTTTGGGGGTTCAGTGTTGGTGTTCAGTGTTGGGGTTTAATGTTGGGGTTCAGTGTTGGACTGGTCCGTTTTGGGGGTTCAGTGTTGGGTGTTCATTGTTGGGGGTTCAGTGTTGGGGATTCAGTGTTGGGGGTTCAATGTTGGGTTTAGTGTTGGGGGTCAGTGTTGGGGTGTTCAGTGTTGGGGGTCGGTGTTTGGGGGTGTCAGTCTTGGGGTTCAGTGTGTGGGGTTCGTTGTTGTGGGTTCAACTTTGGGGTTCAGTGTTAGGGTTCGGTGCTGGGGTTCGGTGTTGGGGTTCAGTGGTGGGGGTTCAGTGTTGGGGTTCAGTGTTAGGGTTCAGTGTTGGGTTTCAGCGTTAGGGGCTCAGTTTTGGGGTCCCATGTCGGGGTTCTGTGTTGGGGGTCCAGTGTTGGGTTTCAGTATTAGGGTTCAGTGCTGGGGTCCAGTGCTGGTGTTCAGTGCTATGGCTCGGTGTTGGGTGTTCAGTGTTGGTGTTCAGTGTTGGGGGTTCAGTGTTGGTGGTTCAGTATTGGGGGTTTTCTGTTGGTGGTTCAGTGTTGGGGGTTCAGTGCTAGGGTCCAGTGTGGGGTTCAGTGGTGGGGTTCAGTGCTGGGAGGTCAGTGCTGGGGTTCAGTGTTGGGTGTTCAGTGTTGGGGTTCAGTGTTGATGCTCAGCATTGGGAGTTCAGTGTTGGGGTTCAGTGTTGGGGTTCATTGGTGCGGTTCATTGGTGGGGGTTCAGTGTTGGGTGCCAGTGTTGGGGTTCATTGGTGGGGTTCATTGGTGGCGGTTCGGTGTTGGGGTTCAGTGTTGGGGGTTCAGTGTTGGGGTTCAGTATTGGGGTTCAATTTTGGGGATTCAGTGTTGGCGGTTCAGTGTCGGGGATTCAGTGTTGGGGTTCAGTGTTGGGGTTCAGTGTTGGGGTTCAGTGTTTGGGGGTTCAGTGTTGGTGTTCAGTGTTGGGGTTTAATGTTGGGGTTCAGTGTTGGACTGGTCCGTTTTGGGGGTTCAGTGTTGGGTGTTCATTGTTGGGGGTTCAGTGTTGGGGATTCAGTGTTGGGGGTTCAATGTTGGGTTTAGTGTTGGGGGTCAGTGTTGGGGTGTTCAGTGTTGGGGGTCGGTGTTTGGGGGTGTCAGTGTTGGGGTTCAGTGTGGGGGGTTCGGTGTTGGGGCTTCAACTTTGGGGTTCAGTGTTAGGGTTCGGTGCTGGGGTTCGGTGTTGGGGTTCAGTGGTGGGGGTTCAGTGTTGGGGTTCAGTGTTAGGGTTCAGTGTTGGGTTTCAGCGTTAGGGGCTCAGTTTTGGGGTCCCATGTCGGGGTTCTGTGTTGGGGGTCCAGTGTTGGGTTTCAGTATTAGGGTTCAGTGCTGGGGTCCAGTGCTGGTGTTCAGTGCTATGGCTCGGTGTTGGGTGTTCAGTGTTGGTGTTCAGTGTTGGGGGTTCAGTGTTGGTGGTTCAGTATTGGGGGTTTTGTGTTGGTGGTTCAGTGTTGGGGGTTCAGTGCTGGGGTCCAGTGTGGGGTTCAGTGGTGGGGTTCAGTGCTGGGAGGTCAGTGCTGGGGTTCAGTGTTGGGTGTTCAGTGTTGGGGTTCAGTGTTGATGCTCAGCATTGGGAGTTCAGTGTTGGGGTTCAGTGTTGGGGTTCATTGGTGCGGTTCATTGGTGGGGGTTCGGTGTTGGGGTTCAGTGTTGGGTGCCAGTGTTGGGGTTCATTGGTGGGGTTCATTGGTGGCGGTTCGGTGTTGGGGTTCAGTGTTGGGGGTTCAGTGTTGGTGTTCAGTATTGGGGTTCAATTTTGGGGATTCAGTGTTGGCGGTTCAGTGTCGGGGATTCAGTGTTGGGGTTCAGTGTTGGGGTTCAGTGTTGGGGTTCAGTGTTGGGCGTTTGTCAGCATTGGGGGGTCAGTGTTGATGTGTTCAGTGTTGGGGGTTCAGTGTCGGGGCTGGTCAGTGTTTGGGGCTCAGTGTTTGGGGGTTCAGTGTTGGTGTTCAGTGTTGGGGTTTAATGTTGGGGTTCAGTGTTGGACGGGTCCGTTTTGGGGGTTCAGTGTTGGGTGTTCATTGTTGGGGGTTCAGTGTTGGAGATTCAGTGTTGGGGGTTCAATGTTGGGTTTAGCGTTGGGGGTCAGTGTTGGGGTGTTCAGTGTTGGGGGTCGGTGTTTGGGGGTGTCAGTGTTGGGGTTCAGTGTTGGGGGTTCGCTGTTGTGGGTTTAACTGTGGGGTTCAGTGTTAGGGTTCGGTGCTGGGGTTCGGTGTTGGGGTTCAGTGGTAAGGGTTCAGTGTTGGGGTTCAGTGTTAGGGTTCAGTGTTGGGGTTCAGCGTTATGGGCTCAGTTTTGGGGTCCCATGTCGGGGTTCTGTGTTGGGGGTCCAGTGTTGGGTTTCAGTATTGGGGTTCAGTGTTGGGAATCAGTGTTGGTGGTTCAGTATTGGGGGTTTTGTGTTGGTGGTTCAGTGTTGGGGGTTCAGTGCTGGGGCCCAGTGTGGGGTTCAGTGTTGGGGTTCAGTTTTTGTGTTCAGCATTGGGAGTTCAGTGGTGGGGTTCAGTGGTGGCGTTCAGTGTTGGGGCTCATTGGTGGTGATTCGGTTTTGGGGTTCAGTAGTGGGGGTCAGTGTTGGGGTTCACTGTTTGGGTCCAGCGTTAGGGACTCAGTGTTGGGGGTTCAGTGTTGGGAATCAGTGTTGGTGGTTCTGTGTTGGGCGTTTTGTGTTGGTGGTTCAGTGTTGGGGGGTCAGTGCTGGGGTTCAGTGTTGGGGTCCAGTGTTGGGGTTCAGTGCGGGAGTTCAGTGCTGGGGTTCAGTGCTGGGGGTTCAGTGTTGGGGTTCAGTATTGGGGGTTCGGTGTTAGGTTTCAGTGTTCAGGGTTAGTGTAGGGGTTCAGAGCTATGGCTCGGTGTTGGGGTTCAGTGGTGGGAGTTCAGTGTTGGGGGTTCAGTTTTGGGGGGTTCAGTGTTGGGAATCAGTGTTGGGCTTCATTGTTGGGGGTTGTGTGGTGGTGGTCCAGTGTTGGGGGTTCAGTGTTGGGGTTCAGTGTTGGGGTCCAGTGTGGGGGTTCAGTGAGGGTGTTCAGTGCTGGGATTCACTCTTGTAGGTTCAGTGGTGGGGTTCAGTGCTGGGAGGTCAGTGCTGGGGTTCAGTGTTGGGTGTTCAGTGTTGGGGTTCATTGGTGGGGTTCATTGGTGGGGGTTCGGTGTTGGGGTTCAGTGTTGGGGGCCAGTGTTGGGGTTCAATGTTGGGGGTCAGTGTTATGGGCTCGGTGTTGGGGGTTCAGTGTTGGTGTTCAGTGTCAGGGTTCAGTGCTGGGGGTCAGTATTGGGGGTTCAGCGTTAGGTTCAGTGTTCAAGGTTTAGTGTTGGGGTTCAGTGCTATGACTCGGTGTTGGGGTTCAGTGTTGGTGGTCCAGTGTTGGGGGTTCACTGTCGGGGTTCAGTGTTGGGGTCCAGTGTGGGGGTTCAATGTTGGGTTCAGTGCTGGGGTTCACTCTTGCGGGTTCAGTGTTGGGGTTCAGTGCTGGGAGGTCAGTGATGGGGTTCAGTGTTGGGGTCCAGTGTGGGGGTCCAGTGTTAGGGTTCAGTGCGGGAGTTCAGTGCTGGGGTTCAGTGTTGGGGCTCAGTGCTGGGAGGTCAGTGATGGCGTTCAGTGTTGGGGTCCAGTGTGGGAGTCCAGTGTTGGGGTTCAGTACGGGAGTTCAGTGCAGGGGTTCAGTGTTGGGGTTCAGTTTTGGTGTTCTGCATTGGGAGTGCAGTGTTGGGGTTCAGTGGCAGTGTTCAGTGTTGTGGGGTTCAGTGTTGAGAATCTGTGTTGTGGGTTTTGTGTTGGTGGTTCAGTGCTGGGGTTCAGTGTTGGGGTCCAGTGTGGGGGTTCAGCGCAGGAGTTCAGTGCTGGGGGTCCAGTGCTGGGGGTCAGTATTGGGGTTTCAGTGTTAGGGTTCAGTGTTCAGGGTTAGTGTTGGGGTTCAGTGCTATGGCTCGGTGTTGGGGTTCAGTGGTGGGGGGTTCAGTGTTGGGGGGTCAGTGTTGGTGTTCAGTGTTGGGGTTTAATGTTGGGGTTCAGTGTTGGACTGGTCCGTTTTGGGGGTTCAGTGTTGGATGTTCATTGTTGGGGGTTCAGTGTTGGGGATTCAGTGTTGGGGGTTCAATGTTGGGTTTAGTGTTGGGGGTCAGTGTTGGGGTGTTCAGTGTTGGGGGTCGGTGTTTGGGGTGTCAGTGTTGGGGTTCATTGTTGGGGGTTCGCTGTTGTGGGTTCAACTTTGGGGTTCAGTGTTAGGGTTCGGTGCTGGGGTTCGGTGTTGGGGTTCAGTGGTGGGGGTTCAATGTTGGGGTTCAGTGTTATGGTTCAGTGTTGGGGTTCAGCGTTAGGGGCTCAGTTTTGGGGTCCCATGTCGGGGTTCTGTGTTGGGGGTCCAGTGTTGGGTTTCAGTATTAGGGTTCAGTGCTGGGGTCCAGTGCTGGTGTTCAGTGCTATGGCTCGGTGTTGGGTGTTCAGTGTTGGGGTTCAGTGTTGGGATTCAGTGTTGGGGGTTCAGTGTTGGGTGTTTTGTGTTGGTGGTTCAGTGTTGGGGGTTCAGTGCTGGGGTCCAGTGTGGGGGTTCAGTGTTGGGGTTCAGTGTTGGGGTTCAGTTTTGGTGTTCAGCATTGGGAGTTCAGTGGTGGGGTTCAGTGGTGGCGTTCAGTGTTGGGGTTCATTGGTGGTGATTCGGTTTTGGGGTTCAGTAGTGGGGGTCAGTGTTGGGGTTCACTGTTTGGGTCCAGCGTTAGGGACTCAGTGTTGGGGGTTCAGTGTTGGGAATCAGTGTTGGTGGGTCTGTGTTGGGCGTTTTGTGTTGGTGGTTCAGTGTTGGGGGTTCAGTGCTGGGGTTCAGTTTTGGGGTCCAGTGTTGGGGTTCAGTGCGGGAGTTCAGTGCTGGGGTTCAGTGCTGGGGGTTCAGTGTTGGGGTTCAGTATTGGGGGTTCGGTGTTAGGTTTCAGTGTTCAGGGGTAGTGTTGGGGTTCAGAGCTATGGCTCGGTGTTGGGGTTCAGTGGTGGGGGTTCAGTGTTGGGGGATCAGTGTTGGGGGTTCAGTGTTGGGAATCAGTGTTGGGCTTCATTGTTGGGGGTTGTGTGGTGGTGGTCCAGTGTTGGGGGTTCAGTGTTGGGGTTCAGTGTTGGGGTCCAGTGTGGGGGTTCAGTGAGGGTGTTCAGTGCTGGGATTCACTCTTGTGGGTTCAGTGGTGGGGTTCAGTGCTGGGAGGTCAGTGCTGGGGTTCAGTGTTGGGTGTTCAGTGTTGGGGTTCAGTGTTGATGCTCAGCATTGGGAGTTCAGTGTTGGGGTTCAGTGTTGGGGTTCATTGGTGCGGTTCATTGGTGGGGGTTCAGTGTTGGGTGCCAGTGTTGGGGTTCATTGGTGGGGTTCATTGGTGGCGGTTCGGTGTTGGGGTTCAGTGTTGGGGGTTCAGTGTTGGGGTTCAGTATTGGGGTTCAATTTTGGGGATTCAGTGTTGGCGGTTCAGTGTCGGGGATTCAGTGTTGGGGTTCAGTGTTGGGGTTCAGTGTTGGGGTTCAGTGTTTGGGGGTTCAGTGTTGGTGTTCAGTGTTGGGGTTTAATGTTGGGGTTCAGTGTTGGACTGGTCCGTTTTGGGGGTTCAGTGTTGGGTGTTCATTGTTGGGGGTTCAGTGTTGGGGATTCAGTGTTGGGGGTTCAATGTTGGGTTTAGTGTTGGGGGTCAGTGTTGGGGTGTTCAGTGTTGGGGGTCGGTGTTTGGGGGTGTCAGTGTTGGGGTTCAGTGTGGGGGGTTCGGTGTTGGGGCTTCAACTTTGGGGTTCAGTGTTAGGGTTCGGTGCTGGGGTTCGGTGTTGGGGTTCAGTGGTGGGGGTTCAGTGTTGGGGTTCAGTGTTAGGGTTCAGTGTTGGGTTTCAGCGTTAGGGGCTCAGTTTTGGGGTCCCATGTCGGGGTTCTGTGTTGGGGGTCCAGTGTTGGGTTTCAGTATTAGGGTTCAGTGCTGGGGTCCAGTGCTGGTGTTCAGTGCTATGGCTCGGTGTTGGGTGTTCAGTGTTGGTGTTCAGTGTTGGGGGTTCAGTGTTGGTGGTTCAGTATTGGGGGTTTTGTGTTGGTGGTTCAGTGTTGGGGGTTCAGTGCTGGGGTCCAGTGTGGGGTTCAGTGGTGGGGTTCAGTGCTGGGAGGTCAGTGCTGGGGTTCAGTGTTGGGTGTTCAGTGTTGGGGTTCAGTGTTGATGCTCAGCATTGGGAGTTCAGTGTTGGGGTTCAGTGTTGGGGTTCATTGGTGCGGTTCATTGGTGGGGGTTCGGTGTTGGGGTTCAGTGTTGGGTGCCAGTGTTGGGGTTCATTGGTGGGGTTCATTGGTGGCGGTTCGGTGTTGGGGTTCAGTGTTGGGGGTTCAGTGTTGGTGTTCAGTATTGGGGTTCAATTTTGGGGATTCAGTGTTGGCGGTTCAGTGTCGGGGATTCAGTGTTGGGGTTCAGTGTTGGGGTTCAGTGTTGGGGTTCAGTGTTGGGCGTTTGTCAGCATTGGGGGGTCAGTGTTGATGTGTTCAGTGTTGGGGGTTCAGTGTCGGGGCTGGTCAGTGTTTGGGGCTCAGTGTTTGGGGGTTCAGTGTTGGTGTTCAGTGTTGGGGTTTAATGTTGGGGTTCAGTGTTGGACGGGTCCGTTTTGGGGGTTCAGTGTTGGGTGTTCATTGTTGGGGGTTCAGTGTTGGAGATTCAGTGTTGGGGGTTCAATGTTGGGTTTAGCGTTGGGGGTCAGTGTTGGGGTGTTCAGTGTTGGGGGTCGGTGTGTGGGGGTGTCAGTGTTGGGGTTCAGTGTTGGGGGTTCGCTGTTGTGGGTTCAACTTTGGGGTTCAGTGTTAGGGTTCGGTGCTGGGGTTCGGTGTTGGGGTTCAGTGGTGGGGGTTCAGTGTTGGGGTTCAGTGTTAGGGTTCAGTGTTGGGGTTCAGCGTTAGGGGCTCAGTTTTGGGGTCCCATGTCGGGGTTCTGTGTTGGGGGCCCAGTGTTGGGTTTCAGTATTAGGGTTCAGTGCTGGGGTCCAGTGCTGGTGTTCAGTGCTATGGCTCGGTGTTGGGTGTTCACTGTTGGGGTTCAGTGTTGGGATTCAGTGTTGGGGGTTCAGTGTTGGGTGTTTTGTGTTGGTGGTTCAGTGTTGGGGGTTCAGTGCTGGGGTCCAGTGTGGGGGTTCAGTGTTGGGGTTCAGTGCTGGGGTTCAGTTTTGGTGTTCAGCATTGGGAGTTCAGTGGTGGGGTTCAGTGGTGGCGTTCAGTGTTGGGGTTCATTGGTGGTGATTCGGTTTTGGGGTTCAGTAGTGGGGGTCAGTGTTGGGGTTCACTGTTTGGGTCCAGCGTTAGGGACTCAGTGTTGGGGGTTCAGTGTTGGGAATCAGTGTTGGTGGTTCTGTGTTGGGCGTTTTGTGTTGGTGGTTCAGTGTTGGGGGTTCAGTGCTGGGGTTCAGTGTTGGGGTCCAGTGTTGGGGTTCAGTGCGGGAGTTCAGTGCTGGGGTTCAGTGCTGGGGGTTCAGTGTTGGGGTTCAGTATTGGGGGTTCGGTGTTAGGTTTCAGTGTTCAGGGTTAGTGTTGGGGTTCAGAGCTATGGCTCGGTGTTGGGGTTCAGTGATGGGGGTTCAGTGTTGGGGGTTCAGTGTTGGGGGGTTCAGTGTTGGGGGTTCAATGTTGGGTTTAGTGTTGGGGGTCAGTGTTGGGGTGTTCAGTGTTGGGGGTCGGTGTGTGGTGGTGTCAGTGTTGGGGTTCAGTGTTGGGGGTTCGCTGTTGTGGGTTCAACTTTGGGGTTCAGTGTTAGGGTTCGGTGCTGGGGTTCGGTGTTGGGGTTCAGTGGTGGGGGTTCAGTGTTGGGGTTCAGTGTTAGGGTTCAGTGTTGGGGTTCAGCGTTAGGGGCTCAGTTTTGGGGTCCCATGTCGGGGTTCTGTGTTGGGGGTCCAGTGTTGGGTTTCAGTATTAGGGTTCAGTGCTGGGGTCCAGTGCTGGTGTTCAGTGCTATGGCTCGGTGTTGGGTGTTCAGTGTTGGGGTTCAGTGTTGGGATTCAGTGTTGGGGGTTCAGTGTTGGGTGTTTTGTGTTGGTGGTTCAGTGTTGGGGGTTCAGTGCTGGGGTCCAGTGTGGGGGTTCAGTGTTGGGGTTCAGTGTTGGGGTTCATTTTTGGTGTTCAGCATTGGGAGTTCAGTGGTGGGGTTCAGTGGTGGCGTTCAGTGTTGGGGTTCATTGGTGGTGATTCGGTTTTGGGGTTCAGTAGTGGGGGTCAGTGTTGGGGTTCACTGTTTGGGTCCAGCGTTAGGGACTCAGTGTTGGGGGTTCAGTGTTGGGAATCAGTGTTGGTGGTTCTGTGTTGGTGGTTCAGTGTTGGGGGTTCAGTGCTGGGGTTCAGTGTTGGGGTCCAGTGTTGGGGTTCAGTGCGGGAGTTCAGTGCTGGGGTTCAGTGCTGGGGGTTCAGTGTTGGGGTTCAGTATTGGGGGTTCGGTGTTAGGTTTCAGTGTTCAGGGTTAGTGTTGGGGTTCAGAGCTATGGCTCGGTGTTGGGGTTCAGTGATGGGGGTTCAGTGTTGGGGGTTCAGTGTTGGGGGGTTCAGTGTTGGGAATCAGTGTTGGGCTTCATTGTTGGGGGTTGTGTGGTGGTGGTCCAGTGTTGGGGGTTCAGTGTTGGGGTTCAGTGTTGGGGTCCAGTGTGGGGGTTCAGTGAGGGTGTTCAGTGCTGGGATTCACTCTTGTGGGTTCAGTGGTGGGGTTCAGTGCTGGGAGGTCAGTGCTGGGGTTCAGTGTTGGGTGTTCAGTGTTGGGGTTCAGTGTTGGTGCTCAGCATTGGGAGTTCAGTGTTGGGGTTCAGTGTTGGGGTTCAGTGTTGGGGTTCATTGGTGGGGGTTCGGTGTTGGGGTTCAGTGTTGGGTGCCAGTGTTGGGGTTCATTGGTGGGGTTCATTGGTGGCGGTTCGGTGTTGGGGTTCAGTGTTGGGGATTCAGTGTTGGGGTTCAGTATTGGGGTTCAATTTTGGGGATTCAGTGTTGGCGGTTCAGTGTCGGGGATTCAGTGTTGGGGTTCAGTGTTGGGGTTCAGTGTTGGGTGTTCAGTGTTGGGGTTCAGTGTTGGGCGTTTGTCAGCATTGGGGGCGTCAGTGTTGATGTGTTCAGTGTTGGGGGTTCAGTGTCGGGGCTGGTCAGTGTTTGGGGTTCAGTGTTTGGGGGTTCAGTGTTGGTGTTCAGTGTTGGGGTTTAATGTTGGGGTTCAGTGTTGGACTGGTCCGTTTTGGGGGTTCAGTGTTGGGTGTTCATTGTTGGGGGTTCAGTGTTGGGGATTCAGTGTTGGGGGTTCAATGTTGGGTTTAGTGTTGGGGGTCAGTGTTGGGGTGTTCAGTGTTGGGGGTCGGTGTTTGGGGGTGTCAGTCTTGGGGTTCAGTGTGTGGGGTTCGTTGTTGTGGGTTCAACTTTGGGGTTCAGTGTTAGGGTTCGGTGCTGGGGTTCGGTGTTGGGGTTCAGTGGTGGGGGTTCAGTGTTGGGGTTCAGTGTTAGGGTTCAGTGTTGGGTTTCAGCGTTAGGGGCTCAGTTTTGGGGTCCCATGTCGGGGTTCTGTGTTGGGGGTCCAGTGTTGGGTTTCAGTATTAGGGTTCAGTGCTGGGGTCCAGTGCTGGTGTTCAGTGCTATGGCTCGGTGTTGGGTGTTCAGTGTTGGTGTTCAGTGTTGGGGGTTCAGTGTTGGTGGTTCAGTATTGGGGGTTTTCTGTTGGTGGTTCAGTGTTGGGGGTTCAGTGCTAGGGTCCAGTGTGGGGTTCAGTGGTGGGGTTCAGTGCTGGGAGGTCAGTGCTGGGGTTCAGTGTTGGGTGTTCAGTGTTGGGGTTCAGTGTTGATGCTCAGCATTGGGAGTTCAGTGTTGGGGTTCAGTGTTGGGGTTCATTGGTGCGGTTCATTGGTGGGGGTTCAGTGTTGGGTGCCAGTGTTGGGGTTCATTGGTGGGGTTCATTGGTGGCGGTTCGGTGTTGGGGTTCAGTGTTGGGGGTTCAGTGTTGGGGTTCAGTATTGGGGTTCAATTTTGGGGATTCAGTGTTGGCGGTTCAGTGTCGGGGATTCAGTGTTGGGGTTCAGTGTTGGGGTTCAGTGTTGGGGTTCAGTGTTTGGGGGTTCAGTGTTGGTGTTCAGTGTTGGGGTTTAATGTTGGGGTTCAGTGTTGGACTGGTCCGTTTTGGGGGTTCAGTGTTGGGTGTTCATTGTTGGGGGTTCAGTGTTGGGGATTCAGTGTTGGGGGTTCAATGTTGGGTTTAGTGTTGGGGGTCAGTGTTGGGGTGTTCAGTGTTGGGGGTCGGTGTTTGGGGGTGTCAGTGTTGGGGTTCAGTGTGGGGGGTTCGGTGTTGGGGCTTCAACTTTGGGGTTCAGTGTTAGGGTTCGGTGCTGGGGTTCGGTGTTGGGGTTCAGTGGTGGGGGTTCAGTGTTGGGGTTCAGTGTTAGGGTTCAGTGTTGGGTTTCAGCGTTAGGGGCTCAGTTTTGGGGTCCCATGTCGGGGTTCTGTGTTGGGGGTCCAGTGTTGGGTTTCAGTATTAGGGTTCAGTGCTGGGGTCCAGTGCTGGTGTTCAGTGCTATGGCTCGGTGTTGGGTGTTCAGTGTTGGTGTTCAGTGTTGGGGGTTCAGTGTTGGTGGTTCAGTATTGGGGGTTTTGTGTTGGTGGTTCAGTGTTGGGGGTTCAGTGCTGGGGTCCAGTGTGGGGTTCAGTGGTGGGGTTCAGTGCTGGGAGGTCAGTGCTGGGGTTCAGTGTTGGGTGTTCAGTGTTGGGGTTCAGTGTTGATGCTCAGCATTGGGAGTTCAGTGTTGGGGTTCAGTGTTGGGGTTCATTGGTGCGGTTCATTGGTGGGGGTTCGGTGTTGGGGTTCAGTGTTGGGTGCCAGTGTTGGGGTTCATTGGTGGGGTTCATTGGTGGCGGTTCGGTGTTGGGGTTCAGTGTTGGGGGTTCAGTGTTGGTGTTCAGTATTGGGGTTCAATTTTGGGGATTCAGTGTTGGCGGTTCAGTGTCGGGGATTCAGTGTTGGGGTTCAGTGTTGGGGTTCAGTGTTGGGGTTCAGTGTTGGGCGTTTGTCAGCATTGGGGGGTCAGTGTTGATGTGTTCAGTGTTGGGGGTTCAGTGTCGGGGCTGGTCAGTGTTTGGGGCTCAGTGTTTGGGGGTTCAGTGTTGGTGTTCAGTGTTGGGGTTTAATGTTGGGGTTCAGTGTTGGACGGGTCCGTTTTGGGGGTTCAGTGTTGGGTGTTCATTGTTGGGGGTTCAGTGTTGGAGATTCAGTGTTGGGGGTTCAATGTTGGGTTTAGCGTTGGGGGTCAGTGTTGGGGTGTTCAGTGTTGGGGGTCGGTGTTTGGGGGTGTCAGTGTTGGGGTTCAGTGTTGGGGGTTCGCTGTTGTGGGTTTAACTGTGGGGTTCAGTGTTAGGGTTCGGTGCTGGGGTTCGGTGTTGGGGTTCAGTGGTAAGGGTTCAGTGTTGGGGTTCAGTGTTAGGGTTCAGTGTTGGGGTTCAGCGTTATGGGCTCAGTTTTGGGGTCCCATGTCGGGGTTCTGTGTTGGGGGTCCAGTGTTGGGTTTCAGTATTGGGGTTCAGTGTTGGGAATCAGTGTTGGTGGTTCAGTATTGGGGGTTTTGTGTTGGTGGTTCAGTGTTGGGGGTTCAGTGCTGGGGCCCAGTGTGGGGTTCAGTGTTGGGGTTCAGTTTTTGTGTTCAGCATTGGGAGTTCAGTGGTGGGGTTCAGTGGTGGCGTTCAGTGTTGGGGCTCATTGGTGGTGATTCGGTTTTGGGGTTCAGTAGTGGGGGTCAGTGTTGGGGTTCACTGTTTGGGTCCAGCGTTAGGGACTCAGTGTTGGGGGTTCAGTGTTGGGAATCAGTGTTGGTGGTTCTGTGTTGGGCGTTTTGTGTTGGTGGTTCAGTGTTGGGGGGTCAGTGCTGGGGTTCAGTGTTGGGGTCCAGTGTTGGGGTTCAGTGCGGGAGTTCAGTGCTGGGGTTCAGTGCTGGGGGTTCAGTGTTGGGGTTCAGTATTGGGGGTTCGGTGTTAGGTTTCAGTGTTCAGGGTTAGTGTAGGGGTTCAGAGCTATGGCTCGGTGTTGGGGTTCAGTGGTGGGAGTTCAGTGTTGGGGGTTCAGTTTTGGGGGGTTCAGTGTTGGGAATCAGTGTTGGGCTTCATTGTTGGGGGTTGTGTGGTGGTGGTCCAGTGTTGGGGGTTCAGTGTTGGGGTTCAGTGTTGGGGTCCAGTGTGGGGGTTCAGTGAGGGTGTTCAGTGCTGGGATTCACTCTTGTAGGTTCAGTGGTGGGGTTCAGTGCTGGGAGGTCAGTGCTGGGGTTCAGTGTTGGGTGTTCAGTGTTGGGGTTCATTGGTGGGGTTCATTGGTGGGGGTTCGGTGTTGGGGTTCAGTGTTGGGGGCCAGTGTTGGGGTTCAATGTTGGGGGTCAGTGTTATGGGCTCGGTGTTGGGGGTTCAGTGTTGGTGTTCAGTGTCAGGGTTCAGTGCTGGGGGTCAGTATTGGGGGTTCAGCGTTAGGTTCAGTGTTCAAGGTTTAGTGTTGGGGTTCAGTGCTATGACTCGGTGTTGGGGTTCAGTGTTGGTGGTCCAGTGTTGGGGGTTCACTGTCGGGGTTCAGTGTTGGGGTCCAGTGTGGGGGTTCAATGTTGGGTTCAGTGCTGGGGTTCACTCTTGCGGGTTCAGTGTTGGGGTTCAGTGCTGGGAGGTCAGTGATGGGGTTCAGTGTTGGGGTCCAGTGTGGGGGTCCAGTGTTAGGGTTCAGTGCGGGAGTTCAGTGCTGGGGTTCAGTGTTGGGGCTCAGTGCTGGGAGGTCAGTGATGGCGTTCAGTGTTGGGGTCCAGTGTGGGAGTCCAGTGTTGGGGTTCAGTACGGGAGTTCAGTGCAGGGGTTCAGTGTTGGGGTTCAGTTTTGGTGTTCTGCATTGGGAGTGCAGTGTTGGGGTTCAGTGGCAGTGTTCAGTGTTGTGGGGTTCAGTGTTGAGAATCTGTGTTGTGGGTTTTGTGTTGGTGGTTCAGTGCTGGGGTTCAGTGTTGGGGTCCAGTGTGGGGGTTCAGCGCAGGAGTTCAGTGCTGGGGGTCCAGTGCTGGGGGTCAGTATTGGGGTTTCAGTGTTAGGGTTCAGTGTTCAGGGTTAGTGTTGGGGTTCAGTGCTATGGCTCGGTGTTGGGGTTCAGTGGTGGGGGGTTCAGTGTTGGGGGGTCAGTGTTGGTGTTCAGTGTTGGGGTTTAATGTTGGGGTTCAGTGTTGGACTGGTCCGTTTTGGGGGTTCAGTGTTGGATGTTCATTGTTGGGGGTTCAGTGTTGGGGATTCAGTGTTGGGGGTTCAATGTTGGGTTTAGTGTTGGGGGTCAGTGTTGGGGTGTTCAGTGTTGGGGGTCGGTGTTTGGGGTGTCAGTGTTGGGGTTCATTGTTGGGGGTTCGCTGTTGTGGGTTCAACTTTGGGGTTCAGTGTTAGGGTTCGGTGCTGGGGTTCGGTGTTGGGGTTCAGTGGTGGGGGTTCAATGTTGGGGTTCAGTGTTATGGTTCAGTGTTGGGGTTCAGCGTTAGGGGCTCAGTTTTGGGGTCCCATGTCGGGGTTCTGTGTTGGGGGTCCAGTGTTGGGTTTCAGTATTAGGGTTCAGTGCTGGGGTCCAGTGCTGGTGTTCAGTGCTATGGCTCGGTGTTGGGTGTTCAGTGTTGGGGTTCAGTGTTGGGATTCAGTGTTGGGGGTTCAGTGTTGGGTGTTTTGTGTTGGTGGTTCAGTGTTGGGGGTTCAGTGCTGGGGTCCAGTGTGGGGGTTCAGTGTTGGGGTTCAGTGTTGGGGTTCAGTTTTGGTGTTCAGCATTGGGAGTTCAGTGGTGGGGTTCAGTGGTGGCGTTCAGTGTTGGGGTTCATTGGTGGTGATTCGGTTTTGGGGTTCAGTAGTGGGGGTCAGTGTTGGGGTTCACTGTTTGGGTCCAGCGTTAGGGACTCAGTGTTGGGGGTTCAGTGTTGGGAATCAGTGTTGGTGGGTCTGTGTTGGGCGTTTTGTGTTGGTGGTTCAGTGTTGGGGGTTCAGTGCTGGGGTTCAGTTTTGGGGTCCAGTGTTGGGGTTCAGTGCGGGAGTTCAGTGCTGGGGTTCAGTGCTGGGGGTTCAGTGTTGGGGTTCAGTATTGGGGGTTCGGTGTTAGGTTTCAGTGTTCAGGGGTAGTGTTGGGGTTCAGAGCTATGGCTCGGTGTTGGGGTTCAGTGGTGGGGGTTCAGTGTTGGGGGATCAGTGTTGGGGGGTTCAGTGTTGGGAATCAGTGTTGGGCTTCATTGTTGGGGGTTGTGTGGTGGTGGTCCAGTGTTGGGGGTTCAGTGTTGGGGTTCAGTGTTGGGGTCCAGTGTGGGGGTTCAGTGAGGGTGTTCAGTGCTGGGATTCACTCTTGTGGGTTCAGTGGTGGGGTTCAGTGCTGGGAGGTCAGTGCTGGGGTTCAGTGTTGGGTGTTCAGTGTTGGGGTTCAGTGTTGATGCTCAGCATTGGGAGTTCAGTGTTGGGGTTCAGTGTTGGGGTTCATTGGTGGGGTTCATTGGTGGGGGTTCGGTGTTGGGGTTCAGTGTTGGGTGCCAGTGTTGGGGTTCATTGGTGGGGTTCATTGGTGGCGGTTCGGTGTTGGGGTTCAGTGTTGGGGATTCAGTGTTGGGGTTCAGTATTGGGGTTCAATTTTGGGGATTAAGTGTTGGCGGTTCAGTGTCGGGGATTCAGTGTTGGGGTTCAGTGTTGGGGTTCAGTGTTGGGTGTTCAGTGTTGTGGTTCAGTGTTGGGCGTTTGTCAGCGTTGGGGGGGGTCAGTGTTGATGTGTTCAGTGTTGGGGGTTCAGTGCTGGGAGGTCAGTGATGGGGTTCAGTGTTGGGGTCCAGTGTGGGGGTCCAGTGTTAGGGTTCAGTGCGGGAGTTCAGTGCTGGGGTTCAGTGTTGGGGCTCAGTGCTGGGAGGTCAGTGATGGCGTTCAGTGTTGGGGTCCAGTATGGGATTTCAGTGTTGGGGTTCAGTGCGGGAGTTCAGTGCTGGGGTTCAGTGTTGGGGTTCAGTTTTGGTGTTCTGCATTGGGAGTGCAGTGTTGGGGTTCAGTGGCAGTGTTCAGTGTTGTGGGGTTCAGTGTTGAGAATCTGTGTTGTGGGTTTTGTGTTGGTGGTTCAGTGCTGGGGTCAGTGTTGGGGTCCAGTGTGGGGGTTCAGCGCAGGAGTTCAGTGCTGGGGGTTCAGTGCTGGGGGTCAGTATTGGGGTTTCAGTGTTAGGGTTCAGTGTTCAGGGTTAGTGTTGGGGTTCAGTGCTATGGCTCGGTGTTGGGGTTCAGTGGTGGGGGGTTCAGTGTTGGGGGGTCAGTGTTGGTGTTCAGTGTTGGGGTTTAATGTTGGGGTTCAGTGTTGGACTGGTCCGTTTTGGGGGTTCAGTGTTGGGTGTTCATTGTTGGGGGTTCAGTGTTGGGGATTCAGTGTTGGGGGTTCAATGTTGGGTTTAGTGTTGGGGGTCAGTGTTGGGGTGTTCAGTGTTGGGGGTCGGTGTTTGGGGGTGTCAGTGTTGGGGTTCAGTGTTGGGGGTTCGCTGTTGTGGGTTCAACTTTGGGGTTCAGTGTTAGGGTTCGGTGCTGGGGTTCGGTGTTGGGGTTCAGTGGTGGGGGTTCAGTGTTGGGGTTCAGTGTTAGGGTTCAGTGTTGGGGTTCAGCGTTAGGGGCTCAGTTTTGGGGTCCCATGTCGGGGTTCTGTGTTGGGGGTCCAGTGTTGGGTTTCAGTATTAGGGTTCAGTGCTGGGGTCCAGTGCTGGTGTTCAGTGCTATGGCTCGGTGTTGGGTGTTCAGTGTTGGGGTTCAGTGTTGGGATTCAGTGTTGGGGGTTCTGTGTTGGGTGTTTTGTGTTGGTGGTTCAGTGTTGGGGGTTCAGTGCTGGGGTCCAGTGTGGGGGTTCAGTGTTGGGGTTCAGTGTTGGGGTTCAGTTTTGGTGTTCAGCATTGGGAGTTCAGTGGTGGGGTTCAGTGGTGGCGTTCAGTGTTGGGGTTCATTGGTGGTGATTCGGTTTTGGGGTTCAGTAGTGGGGGTCAGTGTTGGGGTTCACTGTTTGGGTCCAGCGTTAGGGACTCAGTGTTGGGGGTTCAGTGTTGGGAATCAGCGTTGGTGGTTCTGTGTTGGGCGTTTTGTGTTGGTGGTTCAGTGTTGGGGGTTCAGTGCTGGTGTTCAGTGTTGGGGTCCAGTGTTGGGGTTCAGTGCGGGAGTTCAGTGCTGGGGTTCAGTGCTGGGGGTCCAGTGTTGGGGTTCAGTATTGGGGGTTCGGTGTTAGGTTTCAGTGTTCAGGGTTAGTGTTGGGGTTCAGAGCTATGGCTCGGTGTTGGTGTTCAGTGATGGGGGTTCAGTGTTGGGGGGTTCAGTGTTGGGAATCAGTGTTGGGCTTCATTGTTGGGGGTTGTGTGGTGGTGGTCCAGTGTTGGGGGTTCAGTGTTGGGGTTCAGTGTTGGGGTCCAGTGTGGGGGTTCAGTGAGGGTGTTCAGTGCTGGGATTCACTCTTGTGGGTTCAGTGGTGGGGTTCAGTGCTGGGAGGTCAGTGCTGGGGTTCAGTGTTGGGTGTTCAGTGTTGGGGTTCAGTGTTGGTGCTCAGCATTGGGAGTTCAGTGTTGGGGTTCAGTGTTGGGGTTCATTGGTGGGGTTCATTGGTGGGGGTTCGGTGTTGGGGTTCGGTGTTGGGTGCCAGTGTTGGGGTTCATTGGTGGGGTTCATTGGTGGCGGTTCGGTGTTGGGGTTCAGTGTTGGGGATTCAGTGTTGGGGTTCAGTATTGGGGTTAAATTTTGGGATTCAGTGTTGGCGGTTCAGTGTCGGGGATTCAGTGTTGGGGTTCAGTGTTGGGGTTCAGTGTTGGGTGTTCAGTGTTGGGGTTCAGTGTTGGGCGTTTGTCAGCATTGGGGGGGTCAGTGTTGATGTGTTCAGTGTTGGGGGTTCAGTGTCGGGGCTGGTCAGTGTTTGGGGTTCAGTGTTTGGGGGTTCAGTGTTGGTGTTCAGTGTTGGGGTTTAATGTTGGGGTTCAGTGTTGGACTGGTCCGTTTTGGGGGTTCAGTGTTGGGTGTTCATTGTTGGGGGTTCAGTGTTGGGGATTCAGTGTTGGGGGTTCAATGTTGGGTTTAGTGTTGGGGGTCAGTGTTGGGGTGTTCA
Source organism: Pristiophorus japonicus (assembly GCF_044704955.1). Taxonomy (NCBI): domain Eukaryota; kingdom Metazoa; phylum Chordata; class Chondrichthyes; family Pristiophoridae; genus Pristiophorus; species Pristiophorus japonicus. Next base: position 59,399,205 of record NC_091993.1, read on the forward strand.
GTGTTGGGGGTCGGTGTTTGGGGGTGTCAGTGTTGGGGTTCAGTGTGGGGGGTTCGGTGTTGGGGGTTCAACTTTGGGGTTCAGTGTTAGGGTTCGGTGCTGGGTTCGGTGTTGGGGTTCAGTGGTGGGGGTTCAGTGTTGGGGTTCAGTGTTAGGGTTCAGTGTTGGGTTTCAGCGTTAGGGGCTCAGTTTTGGGGTCCCATGTCGGGGTTCTGTGTTGGGGGTCCAGTGTTGGGTTTCAGTATTAGGGTTCAGTGCTGGGGTCCAGTGCTGGTGTTCAGTGCTATGGCTCGGTGTTGGGTGTTCAGTGTTGGGGTTCAGTGTTGGGGGTTCAGTGTTGGTGGTTCAGTATTGGGGGTTTTGTGTTGGTGGTTCAGTGTTGGGGGTTCAGTGCTGGGGCCCAGTGTGGGGTTCAGTGGTGGGGTTCAGTGCTGGGAGGTCAGTGCTGGGGTTCAGTGTTGGGTGTTCAGTGTTGGGGTTCAGTGTTGGTGCTCAGCATTGGGAGTTCAGTGTTGGGGTTCAGTGTTGGGGTTCATTGGTGCGGTTCATTGGTGGGGGTTCGGTGTTGGGGTTCAGTGTTGGGTGCCAGTGTTGGGGTTCATTGGTGGCGGTTCGGTGTTGGGGTTCAGTGTTGGGGGTTCAGTGTTGGGGTTCAGTATTGGGGTTCAATTTTGGGGATTCAGTGTTGGCGGTTCAGTGTCGGGGATTCAGTGTTGGGGTTCAGTGTTGGGGTTCAGTGTTGGGGTTCAGTGTTGGGCGTTTGTCAGCATTGGGGGGGTCAGTGTTGATGTGTTCAGTGTTGGGGGTTCAGTGTCGGGGCTGGTCAGTCTTTGGGGTTCAGTGTTTGGGGGTTCAGTGTTGGTGTTCAGTGTTGGGGTTTAATGTTGGGGTTCAGTGTTGGACTGGTCCGTTTTGGGGGTTCAGTGTTGGGTGTTCATTGTTGGGGGTTCAGTGTTGGGGATTCAGTGTTGGGGGTTCAATGTTGGGTTTAGTGTTGGGGGTCAGTGTTGGGGTGTTCAGTGTTGGGGGTCGGTGTTTGGGGGTGTCAGTGTTGGGGTTCAGTGTTGGGGGTTCGCTGTTGTGGGTTCAACTGTGGGGTTCAGTGTTAGGGTTCGGTGCTGGGGTTCGGTGTTGGGGTTCAGTGGTAAGGGTTCAGTGTTGGGGTTCAGTGTTAGGGTTCAGTGTTGGGGTTCAGCATAAGGGGCTCAGTTTTGGGGTCCCATGTCGGGGTTCTGTGTTGGGGGTCCAGTGTTGGGTTTCAGTATTGGGGTTCAGTGTTGGGAATCAGTGTTGGTGGTTCAGTATTGGGGGTTTTTTGTTGGTGGTTCAGTGTTGGGGGTTCAGTGCTGGGGCCCAGTGTGGGGTTCACTGTTTGGGTCCAGCGTTAGGGACTCAGTGTTGGGGGTTCAGTGTTGGGAATCAGTGTTGGTGGTTCTGTGTTGGGCGTTTTGTGTTGGTGGTTCAGTGTTGGGGGGTCAGTGCTGGGGTTCAGTGTTGGGGTCCAGTGTTGGGGTTCAGTGCGGGAGTTCAGTGCTGAGGTTCAGTGCTGGGGGTTCAGTGTTGGGGTTCAGTATTGGGGGTTCGGTGTTAGGTTTCAGTGTTCAGGGTTAGTGTAGGGGTTCAGCGCTATGGCTCGGTGTTGGGGTTCAGTGGTGGGAGTTCAGTGTTGGGGGTTCAGTGTTGGGGGGTTCAGTGTTGGGAATCAGTGTTGGGCTTCATTGTTGGGGGTTGTGTGGTGGTTGTCCAGTGTTGGGGGTTCAGTGTTGGGGTTCAGTGTTGGGGTCCGGTGTGGGGGTTCAGTGAGGGTGTTCAGTGCTGGGATTCACTCTTGTAGGTTCAGTGGTGAGGTTCAGTGCTGGGAGGTCAGTGCTGGGGTTCAGTGTTGGGTGTTCAGTGTTGGGGTTCATTGGTGGGGTTCATTGGTGGGGGTTCGGTGTTGGGGTTCAGTGTTGGGGGCCAGTGTTGGGGTTCAATGTTGGGGGTCAGTGTTAGGGGCTCGGTGTTGGGGGTTCAGTGTTGGTGTTCAGTGTCAGGGTTCAGTGCTGGGGGTCAGTATTGGGGGTTCAGCGGTAGGTTCAGTGTTCAAGGTTTAGTGTTGGGGTTCAGTGCTATGACTCGGTGTTGGGGTTCAGTCTTGGTGGTCCAGTGTTGGGGGATCACTGTCGGGGTTCAGTGTTGGGGTCCAGTGTGGGGGTTCAATGTTGGGTTCAGTGCTGGGGTTCACTCTTGCGGGTTCAGTGTTGGGGGTTCAGTGCTGGGAGGTCAGTGATGGGGTTCAGTGTTGGGGTCCAGTGTGGGGGTCCAGTGTTAGGGTTCAGTGCGGGAGTTCAGTGCTGGGGTTCAGTGTTGGGGCTCAGTGCTGGGAGGTCAGTGATGGCGTTCAGTGTTGGGGTCCAGTATGGGAGTTCAGTGTTGGGGTTCAGTGCGGGAGTTCAGTGCTGGGGTTCAGTGTTGGGGTTCAGTTTTGGTGTTCTGCATTGGGAGTGCAGTGTTGGGGTTCAGTGGCAGTGTTCAGTGTTGTGGGGTTCAGTGTTGAGAATCTGTGTTGTGGGTTTTGTGTTGGTGGTTCAGTGCTGGGGTTCAGTGTTGGGGTCCAGTGTGGGGGTTCAGCGCAGGAGTTCAGTGCTGGGGGTTCAGTGCTGGGGGTCAGTATTGGGGTTTCAGTGTTAGGGTTCAGTGTTCAGGGTTAGTGTTGGGGTTCAGTGCTATGGCTCGGTGTTGGGGTTCAGTGGTGGGGGGTTCAGTGTTGGGGGGTCAGTGTTGGTGTTCAGTGTTGGGGTTTAATGTTGGGGTTCAGTGTTGGACTGGTCCGTTTTGGGGGTTCGGTGTTGGGTGTTCATTGTTGGGGGTTCAGTGTTGGGGATTCAGTGTTGGGGGTTCAATGTTGGGTTTAGTGTTGGGGGTCAGTGTTGGGGTGTTCAGTGTTGGGGGTCGGTGTTTGGGGGTGTCAGTGTTGGGGTTCAGTGTTGGGGGTTCGCTGTTGTGGGTTCAACGTTGGGGTTCAGTGTTAGGGTTCGGTGCTGGGGTTCGGTGTTGGGGTTCAGTGGTGGGGGTTCAGTGTTGGGGTTCAGTGTTGGGGGGTTCAGTGTTGGGAATCAGTGTTGGGCTTCATTGTTGGGGGTTGTGTGGTGGTGGTCCAGTGTTGGGGGTTCAGTGTTGGGGTTCAGTGTTGGGGTCCGGTGTGGGGGTTCAGTGAGGGTGTTCAGTGCTGGGATTCACTCTTGTAGGTTCAGTGGTGAGGTTCAGTGCTGGGAGGTCAGTGCTGGGGTTCAGTGTTGGGTGTTCAGTGTTGGGGTTCATTGGTGGGGTTCATTGGTGGGGGTTCGGTGTTGGGGTTCAGTGTTGGGGGCCAGTGTTGGGGTTCAATGTTGGGGGTCAGTGTTAGGGGCTCGGTGTTGGGGGTTCAGTGTTGGTGTTCAGTGTCAGGGTTCAGTGCTGGGGGTCAGTATTGGGGGTTCAGCGGTAGGTTCAGTGTTCAAGGTTTAGTGTTGGGGTTCAGTGCTATGACTCGGTGTTGGGGTTCAGTGTTGGTGGTCCAGTGTTGGGGGATCACTGTCGGGGTTCAGTGTTGGGGTCCAGTGTGGGGGTTCAATGTTGGGTTCAGTGCTGGGGTTCACTCTTGCGGGTTCAGTGTTGGGGGTTCAGTGCTGGGAGGTCAGTGATGGGGTTCAGTGTTGGGGTCCAGTGTGGGGGTCCAGTGTTAGGGTTCAGTGCGGGAGTTCAGTGCTGGGGTTCAGTGTTGGGGCTCAGTGCTGGGAGGTCAGTGATGGCGTTCAGTGTTGGGGTCCAGTATGGGAGTTCAGTGTTGGGGTTCAGTGCGGGAGTTCAGTGCTGGGGTTCAGTGTTGGGGTTCAGTTTTGGTGTTCTGCATTGGGAGTGCAGTGTTGGGGTTCAGTGGCAGTGTTCAGTGTTGTGGGGTTCAGTGTTGAGAATCTGTGTTGTGGGTTTTGTGTTGGTGGTTCAGTGCTGGGGTTCAGTGTTGGGGTCCAGTGTGGGGGTTCAGCGCAGGAGTTCAGTGCTGGGGGTTCAGTGCTGGGGGTCAGTATTGGGGTTTCAGTGTTAGGGTTCAGTGTTCAGGGTTAGTGTTGGGGTTCAGTGCTATGGCTCGGTGTTGGGGTTCAGTGGTGGGGGGTTCAGTGTTGGGGGGTCAGTGTTGGTGTTCAGTGTTGGGGTTTAATGTTGGGGTTCAGTGTTGGACTGGTCCGTTTTGGGGGTTCGGTGTTGGGTGTTCATTGTTGGGGGTTCAGTGTTGGGGATTCAGTGTTGGGGGTTCAATGTTGGGTTTAGTGTTGGGGGTCAGTGTTGGGGTGTTCAGTGTTGGGGGTCGGTGTTTGGGGGTGTCAGTGTTGGGGTTCAGTGTTGGGGGTTCGCTGTTGTGGGTTCAACGTTGGGGTTCAGTGTTAGGGTTCGGTGCTGGGGTTCGGTGTTGGGGTTCAGTGGTGGGGGTTCAGTGTTGGGGTTCAGTGTTAGGGTTCAGTGTTGGGGTTCAGCGTTAGGGGCTCAGTTTTGGGGTCCCATGTCGGGGTTCTGTGTTGGGGGTCCAGTGTTGGGTTTCAGTATTAGGGTTCAGTGCTGGGGTCCAGTGCTGGTGTTCAGTGCTATGGCTCGGTGTTGGGTGTTCAGTGTTGGGGTTCAGTGTTGGGATTCAGTGTTGGGGGTTCAGTGTTGGGTGTTTTGTGTTGGTGGTTCAGTGTTGGGGGTTCAGTGCTGGGGTCCAGTGTGGGGGTTCAGTGTTGGGGTTCAGTGTTGGGGTTCAGTTTTGGTGTTCAGCATTGGGAGTTCAGTGGTGGGGTTCAGTGGTGGCGTTCAGTGTTGGGGTTCATTGGTGGTGATTCGGTTTTGGGGTTCAGTAGTGGGGGTCAGTGTTGGGGTTCACTGTTTGGGTCCAGCGTTAGGGACTCAGTGTTGGGGGTTCAGTGTTGGGAATCAGCGTTGGTGGTTCTGTGTTGGGCGTTTTGTGTTGGTGGTTCAGTGTTGGGGGTTCAGTGCTGGGGTTCAGTGTTGGGGTCCAGTGTTGGGGTTCAGTGCGGGAGTTCAGTGCTGGGGTTCAGTGCTGGGGGTTCAGTGTTGGGGTTCAGTATTGGGGGTTCGGTGTTAGGTTTCAGTGTTCAGGGTTAGTGTTGGGGTTCAGAGCTATGGCTCGGTGTTGGGGTTCAGTGATGGGGGTTCAGTGTTGGGGGTTCAGTGTTGGGGGTTCAGTGTTGGGAATCAGTGTTGGGCTTCATTGTTGGGGGTTGTGTGGTGGTGGTCCAGTGTTGGGGGTTCAGTGTTGGGGTTCAGTGTTGGGGTCCAGTGTGGGGGTTCAGTGAGGGTGTTCAGTGCTGGGATTCACTCTTGTGGGTTCAGTGGTGGGGTTCAGTGCTGGGAGGTCAGTGCTGGGGTTCAGTGTTGGGTGTTCAGTGTTGGGGTTCAGTGTTGTTGCTCAGCATTGGGAGTTCAGTGTTGGGGTTCAGTGTTGGGGTTCATTGGTGGGGTTCATTGGTGGGGGTTCGGTGTTGGGGTTCAGTGTTGGGTGCCAGTGTTGGGGTTCATTGGTGGGGTTCATTGGTGGCGGTTCGGTGTTGGGGTTCAGTGTTGGGGATTCAGTGTTGGGGTTCAGTATTGGGGTTCAATTTTGGGGATTCAGTGTTGGCGGTTCAGTGTCGGGCATTCAGTGTTGGGGTTCAGTGTTGGGGTTCAGTGTTGGGTGTTCAGTGTTGGGGTTCAGTGTTGGGCGTTTGTCAGCATTGGGGGCGTCAGTGTTGATATGTTCAGTGTTGGGGGTTCAGTGTCGGGGCTGGTCAGTGTTTGGGGTTCAGTGTTTGGGGGTTCAGTGTTGGTGTTCAGTGTTGGGGTTTAATGTTGGGGTTCAGTGTTGGACTGGTCCGTTTTGGGGGTTCAGTGTTGGGTGTTCATTGTTGGGGGTTCAGTGTTGGGGATTCAGTGTTGGGGGTTCAATGTTGGGTTTAGTGGTGGGGGTCAGCGTTGGGGTGTTCAGTGTTGGGGGTCGGTGTTTGGGGGTGTCAGTGTTGGGGTTCAGTGTTGGGGGTTCGGTGTTGGGGGTTCAACTTTGGGGTTCAGTGTTAGGGTTCGGTGCTGGGGTTCGGTGTTGGGGTTCAGTGGTGGGGGTTCCGTGTTGGGGTTCAGTGTTAGGGTTCAGTGTTGGGTTTCAGCGTTAGGGGCTCAGTTTTGGGGTCCCATGTCGGGGTTCTGTGTTGGGGGTCCAGTGTTGGGTTTCAGTATTAGGGTTCAGTGCTCTGGTCCAGTGCTGGTGTTCAGTGCTATGGCTCGGTGTTGGGTGTTCAGTGTTGGGGTTCAGTGTTGGGGGTTCAGTGTTGGTGGTTCAGTATTGGGGGTTTTGTGTTGGTGGTTCAGTGTTGGGGGTTCAGTGCTGGGGTCCAGTGTGGGGTTCAGTGGTGGGGTTCAGTGCTGGGAGGTCAGTGCTGGGGTTCAGTGTTGGGTGTTCAGTGTTGGGGTTCAGTGTTGGTGCTCAGCATTGGGAGTTCAGTGTTGGGTTTCAGTGTTGGGGTTCATTGGTGCGGTTCATTGGTGGGGGTTCGGTGTTGGGGTTCAGTGTTGGGTGCCAGTGTTGGGGTTCATTGGTGGGGTTCATTGGTGGCGGTTCGGTGTTGGGGTTCAGTGTTGGGGGTTCAGTGTTGGGGTTCAGTATTGGGGTTCAATTTTGGGGATTCAGTGTTGGCGGTTCAGTGTCGGGGATTCAGTGTTGGGGTTCAGTGTTGGGGTTCAGTGTTGGGGTTCAGTGTTGGGCGTTTGTCAGCATTGGGGGGTCAGTGTTGATGTGTTCAGTGTTGGGGGTTCAGTGTCGGGGCTGGTCAGTGTTTGGGGTTCAGTGTTTGGGGGTTCAGTGTTGGTGTTCAGTGTTGGGGTTTAATGTTGGGGTTCAGTGTTGGACTGGTCCGTTTTGGGGGTTCAGTGTTGGGTGTTCATTGTTGGGGGTTCAGTGTTGGGGATTCAGTGTTGGGGGTTCAATGTTGGGTTTAGTGTTGGGGGTCAGTGTTGGGGTGTTCAGTATTGGGGGTCGGTGTTTGGGGGTGTCAGTGTTGGGGTTCAGTGTTGGGGGTTCGCTGTTGTGGGTTCAACTGTGGGGTTCAGTGTTAGGGTTCGGTGCTGGGGTTCGGTGTTGGGGTTCAGTGGTAAGGGTTCAGTGTTGGGGTTCAGTGTTAGGGTTCAGTGTTGGGGTTCAGCGTTAGGGGCTCAGTTTTGGGGTCCCATGTCGGGGTTCTGTGTTGGGGGTCCAGTGTTGGGTTTCAGTATCGGGGTTCAGTGTTGGGAATCAGTGTTGGTGGTTCAGTATTGGGGGTTTTGTGTTGGTGGTTCAGTGTTGGGGGTTCAGTGCTGGGGCCCAGTGTGGGGTTCAGTGTTGGGGTTCAGTTTTTGTGTTCAGCATTGGGAGTTCAGTGGTGGGGTTCAGTGGTGGCGTTCAGTATTGGGGTTCATTGGTGGTGATTCGGTTTTGGGGTTCAGTAGTGGGGGTCAGTGTTGGGGTTCACTGTTTGGGTCCAGCGTTAGGGACTCAGTGTTGGGGGTTCAGTGTTGGGAATCAGTGTTGGTGGTTCTGTGTTGGGCGTTTTGTGTTGGTGGTTCAGTGTTGGGGGGTCAGTGCTGGGGTTCAGTGTTGGGGTCCAGTGTTGGGGTTCAGTGCGGGAGTTCAGTGCTGGGGTTCAGTGCTGGGGGTTCAGTGTTGGGGTTCAGTATTGGGGGTTCGGTGTTAGGTTTCAGTGTTCAGGGTTAGTGTAGGGGTTCAGAGCTATGGCTCGGTGTTGGGGTTCAGTGGTGGGAGTTCAGTGTTGGGGGGTTCAGTGTTGGGAATCAGTGTTGGGCTTCATTGTTGGGGGTTGTGTGGTGGTGGTCCAGTGTTGGTGGTTCAGTGTTGGGGTTCAGTGTTGGGGTCCAGTGTGGGGGTTCAGTGAGGGTGTTCAGTGCTGGGATTCACTCTTGTAGGTTCAGTGGTGGGGTTCAGTGCTGGGAGGTCAGTGCTGGGGTTCAGTGTTGGGTGTTCAGTGTTGGGGTTCATTGGTGGGGTTCATTGGTGGGGGTTCGGTGTTGGGGTTCAGTGTTGGGGGCCAGTGTTGGGGTTCAATGTTGGGGGTCAGTGTTATGGGCTCGGTGTTGGGGGTTCAGTGTTGGTGTTCTGTGTCAGGGTTCAGTGCTGGTGGTCAGTATTGGGGGTTCAGCGTGAGGTTCAGTGTTCAAGGTTTAGTGTAGGGGTTCAGAGCTATGGCTCGGTGTTGGGGTTCATTGTTGGGGGTTCAGTGTTGGGGATTCAGTGTTGGGGGTTCAATGTTGGGTTTAGTGTTGGGGGTCAGTGTTGGGGTGTTCAGTGTTGGGGGTCGGTGTTTGGGGGTGTCAGTGTTGGGGTTCAGTGTTGGGGGTTCGCTGTTGTGGGTTCAACTTTGGGGTTCAGTGTTAGGGTTCGGTGCTGGGGTTCGGTGTTGGGGTTCAGTGGTGGGGGTTCAGTGTTGGGGTTCAGTGTTAGGGTTCAGTGTTGGGGTTCAGCGTTAGGGGCTCAGTTTTGGGGTCCCATGTCGGGGTTCTGTGTTGGGGGTCCAGTGTTGGGTTTCAGTATTAGGGTTCAGTGCTGGGGTCCAGTGCTGGTGTTCAGTGCTATGGCTCGGTGTTGGGTGTTCAGTGTTGGGGTTCAGTGTTGGGATTCAGTGTTGGGGGTTCTGTGTTGGGTGTTTTGTGTTGGTGGTTCAGTGTTGGGGGTTCAGTGCTGGGGTCCAGTGTGGGGGTTCAGTGTTGGGGTTCAGTGTTGGGGTTCAGTTTTGGTGTTCAGCATTGGGAGTTCAGTGGTGGGGTTCAGTGGTGGCGTTCAGTGTTGGGGTTCATTGGTGGTGATTCGGTTTTGGGGTTCAGTAGTGGGGGTCAGTGTTGGGGTTCACTGTTTGGGTCCAGCGTTAGGGACTCAGTGTTGGGGGTTCAGTGTTGGGAATCAGCGTTGGTGGTTCTGTGTTGGGCGTTTTGTGTTGGTGGTTCAGTGTTGGGGGTTCAGTGCTGGTGTTCAGTGTTGGGGTCCAGTGTTGGGGTTCAGTGCGGGAGTTCAGTGCTGGGGTTCAGTGCTGGGGGTCCAGTGTTGGGGTTCAGTATTGGGGGTTCGGTGTTAGGTTTCAGTGTTCAGGGTTAGTGTTGGGGTTCAGAGCTATGGCTCGGTGTTGGTGTTCAGTGATGGGGGTTCAGTGTTGGGGGGTTCAGTGTTGGGAATCAGTGTTGGGCTTCATTGTTGGGGGTTGTGTGGTGGTGGTCCAGTGTTGGGGGTTCAGTGTTGGGGTTCAGTGTTGGGGTCCAGTGTGGGGGTTCAGTGAGGGTGTTCAGTGCTGGGATTCACTCTTGTGGGTTCAGTGGTGGGGTTCAGTGCTGGGAGGTCAGTGCTGGGGTTCAGTGTTGGGTGTTCAGTGTTGGGGTTCAGTGTTGGTGCTCAGCATTGGGAGTTCAGTGTTGGGGTTCAGTGTTGGGGTTCATTGGTGGGGTTCATTGGTGGGGGTTCGGTGTTGGGGTTCGGTGTTGGGTGCCAGTGTTGGGGTTCATTGGTGGGGTTCATTGGTGGCGGTTCGGTGTTGGGGTTCAGTGTTGGGGATTCAGTGTTGGGGTTCAGTATTGGGGTTAAATTTTGGGATTCAGTGTTGGCGGTTCAGTGTCGGGGATTCAGTGTTGGGGTTCAGTGTTGGGGTTCAGTGTTGGGTGTTCAGTGTTGGGGTTCAGTGTTGGGCGTTTGTCAGCATTGGGGGGGTCAGTGTTGATGTGTTCAGTGTTGGGGGTTCAGTGTCGGGGCTGGTCAGTGTTTGGGGTTCAGTGTTTGGGGGTTCAGTGTTGGTGTTCAGTGTTGGGGTTTAATGTTGGGGTTCAGTGTTGGACTGGTCCGTTTTGGGGGTTCAGTGTTGGGTGTTCATTGTTGGGGGTTCAGTGTTGGGGATTCAGTGTTGGGGGTTCAATGTTGGGTTTAGTGTTGGGGGTCAGTGTTGGGGTGTTCAGTGTTGGGGGTCGGTGTTTGGGGGTGTCAGTGTTGGGGTTCAGTGTGGGGGGTTCGGTGTTGGGGGTTCAACTTTGGGGTTCAGTGTTAGGGTTCGGTGCTGGGTTCGGTGTTGGGGTTCAGTGGTGGGGGTTCAGTGTTGGGGTTCAGTGTTAGGGTTCAGTGTTGGGTTTCAGCGTTAGGGGCTCAGTTTTGGGGTCCCATGTCGGGGTTCTGTGTTGGGGGTCCAGTGTTGGGTTTCAGTATTAGGGTTCAGTGCTGGGGTCCAGTGCTGGTGTTCAGTGCTATGGCTCGGTGTTGGGTGTTCAGTGTTGGGGTTCAGTGTTGGGGGTTCAGTGTTGGTGGTTCAGTATTGGGGGTTTTGTGTTGGTGGTTCAGTGTTGGGGGTTCAGTGCTGGGGCCCAGTGTGGGGTTCAGTGGTGGGGTTCAGTGCTGGGAGGTCAGTGCTGGGGTTCAGTGTTGGGTGTTCAGTGTTGGGGTTCAGTGTTGGTGCTCAGCATTGGGAGTTCAGTGTTGGGGTTCAGTGTTGGGGTTCATTGGTGCGGTTCATTGGTGGGGGTTCGGTGTTGGGGTTCAGTGTTGGGTGCCAGTGTTGGGGTTCATTGGTGGCGGTTCGGTGTTGGGGTTCAGTGTTGGGGGTTCAGTGTTGGGGTTCAGTATTGGGGTTCAATTTTGGGGATTCAGTGTTGGCGGTTCAGTGTCGGGGATTCAGTGTTGGGGTTCAGTGTTGGGGTTCAGTGTTGGGGTTCAGTGTTGGGCGTTTGTCAGCATTGGGGGGGTCAGTGTTGATGTGTTCAGTGTTGGGGGTTCAGTGTCGGGGCTGGTCAGTCTTTGGGGTTCAGTGTTTGGGGGTTCAGTGTTGGTGTTCAGTGTTGGGGTTTAATGTTGGGGTTCAGTGTTGGACTGGTCCGTTTTGGGGGTTCAGTGTTGGGTGTTCATTGTTGGGGGTTCAGTGTTGGGGATTCAGTGTTGGGGGTTCAATGTTGGGTTTAGTGTTGGGGGTCAGTGTTGGGGTGTTCAGTGTTGGGGGTCGGTGTTTGGGGGTGTCAGTGTTGGGGTTCAGTGTTGGGGGTTCGCTGTTGTGGGTTCAACTGTGGGGTTCAGTGTTAGGGTTCGGTGCTGGGGTTCGGTGTTGGGGTTCAGTGGTAAGGGTTCAGTGTTGGGGTTCAGTGTTAGGGTTCAGTGTTGGGGTTCAGCATAAGGGGCTCAGTTTTGGGGTCCCATGTCGGGGTTCTGTGTTGGGGGTCCAGTGTTGGGTTTCAGTATTGGGGTTCAGTGTTGGGAATCAGTGTTGGTGGTTCAGTATTGGGGGTTTTTTGTTGGTGGTTCAGTGTTGGGGGTTCAGTGCTGGGGCCCAGTGTGGGGTTCACTGTTTGGGTCCAGCGTTAGGGACTCAGTGTTGGGGGTTCAGTGTTGGGAATCAGTGTTGGTGGTTCTGTGTTGGGCGTTTTGTGTTGGTGGTTCAGTGTTGGGGGGTCAGTGCTGGGGTTCAGTGTTGGGGTCCAGTGTTGGGGTTCAGTGCGGGAGTTCAGTGCTGAGGTTCAGTGCTGGGGGTTCAGTGTTGGGGTTCAGTATTGGGGGTTCGGTGTTAGGTTTCAGTGTTCAGGGTTAGTGTAGGGGTTCAGCGCTATGGCTCGGTGTTGGGGTTCAGTGGTGGGAGTTCAGTGTTGGGGGTTCAGTGTTGGGGGGTTCAGTGTTGGGAATCAGTGTTGGGCTTCATTGTTGGGGGTTGTGTGGTGGTTGTCCAGTGTTGGGGGTTCAGTGTTGGGGTTCAGTGTTGGGGTCCGGTGTGGGGGTTCAGTGAGGGTGTTCAGTGCTGGGATTCACTCTTGTAGGTTCAGTGGTGAGGTTCAGTGCTGGGAGGTCAGTGCTGGGGTTCAGTGTTGGGTGTTCAGTGTTGGGGTTCATTGGTGGGGTTCATTGGTGGGGGTTCGGTGTTGGGGTTCAGTGTTGGGGGCCAGTGTTGGGGTTCAATGTTGGGGGTCAGTGTTAGGGGCTCGGTGTTGGGGGTTCAGTGTTGGTGTTCAGTGTCAGGGTTCAGTGCTGGGGGTCAGTATTGGGGGTTCAGCGGTAGGTTCAGTGTTCAAGGTTTAGTGTTGGGGTTCAGTGCTATGACTCGGTGTTGGGGTTCAGTCTTGGTGGTCCAGTGTTGGGGGATCACTGTCGGGGTTCAGTGTTGGGGTCCAGTGTGGGGGTTCAATGTTGGGTTCAGTGCTGGGGTTCACTCTTGCGGGTTCAGTGTTGGGGGTTCAGTGCTGGGAGGTCAGTGATGGGGTTCAGTGTTGGGGTCCAGTGTGGGGGTCCAGTGTTAGGGTTCAGTGCGGGAGTTCAGTGCTGGGGTTCAGTGTTGGGGCTCAGTGCTGGGAGGTCAGTGATGGCGTTCAGTGTTGGGGTCCAGTATGGGAGTTCAGTGTTGGGGTTCAGTGCGGGAGTTCAGTGCTGGGGTTCAGTGTTGGGGTTCAGTTTTGGTGTTCTGCATTGGGAGTGCAGTGTTGGGGTTCAGTGGCAGTGTTCAGTGTTGTGGGGTTCAGTGTTGAGAATCTGTGTTGTGGGTTTTGTGTTGGTGGTTCAGTGCTGGGGTTCAGTGTTGGGGTCCAGTGTGGGGGTTCAGCGCAGGAGTTCAGTGCTGGGGGTTCAGTGCTGGGGGTCAGTATTGGGGTTTCAGTGTTAGGGTTCAGTGTTCAGGGTTAGTGTTGGGGTTCAGTGCTATGGCTCGGTGTTGGGGTTCAGTGGTGGGGGGTTCAGTGTTGGGGGGTCAGTGTTGGTGTTCAGTGTTGGGGTTTAATGTTGGGGTTCAGTGTTGGACTGGTCCGTTTTGGGGGTTCAGTGTTGGGTGTTCATTGTTGGGGGTTCAGTGTTGGGGATTCAGTGTTGGGGGTTCAATGTTGGGTTTAGTGTTGGGGGTCAGTGTTGGGGTGTTCAGTATTGGGGGTCGGTGTTTGGGGGTGTCAGTGTTGGGGTTCAGTGTTGGGGGTTCGCTGTTGTGGGTTCAACTGTGGGGTTCAGTGTTAGGGTTCGGTGCTGGGGTTCGGTGTTGGGGTTCAGTGGTAAGGGTTCAGTGTTGGGGTTCAGTGTTAGGGTTCAGTGTTGGGGTTCAGCGTTAGGGGCTCAGTTTTGGGGTCCCATGTCGGGGTTCTGTGTTGGGGGTCCAGTGTTGGGTTTCAGTATCGGGGTTCAGTGTTGGGAATCAGTGTTGGTGGTTCAGTATTGGGGGTTTTGTGTTGGTGGTTCAGTGTTGGGGGTTCAGTGCTGGGGCCCAGTGTGGGGTTCAGTGTTGGGGTTCAGTTTTTGTGTTCAGCATTGGGAGTTCAGTGGTGGGGTTCAGTGGTGGCGTTCAGTATTGGGGTTCATTGGTGGTGATTCGGTTTTGGGGTTCAGTAGTGGGGGTCAGTGTTGGGGTTCACTGTTTGGGTCCAGCGTTAGGGACTCAGTGTTGGGGGTTCAGTGTTGGGAATCAGTGTTGGTGGTTCTGTGTTGGGCGTTTTGTGTTGGTGGTTCAGTGTTGGGGGGTCAGTGCTGGGGTTCAGTGTTGGGGTCCAGTGTTGGGGTTCAGTGCGGGAGTTCAGTGCTGGGGTTCAGTGCTGGGGGTTCAGTGTTGGGGTTCAGTATTGGGGGTTCGGTGTTAGGTTTCAGTGTTCAGGGTTAGTGTAGGGGTTCAGAGCTATGGCTCGGTGTTGGGGTTCAGTGGTGGGAGTTCAGTGTTGGGGGGTTCAGTGTTGGGAATCAGTGTTGGGCTTCATTGTTGGGGGTTGTGTGGTGGTGGTCCAGTGTTGGTGGTTCAGTGTTGGGGTTCAGTGTTGGGGTCCAGTGTGGGGGTTCAGTGAGGGTGTTCAGTGCTGGGATTCACTCTTGTAGGTTCAGTGGTGGGGTTCAGTGCTGGGAGGTCAGTGCTGGGGTTCAGTGTTGGGTGTTCAGTGTTGGGGTTCATTGGTGGGGTTCATTGGTGGGGGTTCGGTGTTGGGGTTCAGTGTTGGGGGCCAGTGTTGGGGTTCAATGTTGGGGGTCAGTGTTATGGGCTCGGTGTTGGGGGTTCAGTGTTGGTGTTCTGTGTCAGGGTTCAGTGCTGGTGGTCAGTATTGGGGGTTCAGCGTGAGGTTCAGTGTTCAAGGTTTAGTGTAGGGGTTCAGAGCTATGGCTCGGTGTTGGGGTTCATTGTTGGGGGTTCAGTGTTGGGGATTCAGTGTTGGGGGTTCAATGTTGGGTTTAGTGTTGGGGGTCAGTGTTGGGGTGTTCAGTGTTGGGGGTCGGTGTTTGGGGGTGTCAGTGTTGGGGTTCAGTGTTGGGGGTTCGCTGTTGTGGGTTCAACTTTGGGGTTCAGTGTTAGGGTTCGGTGCTGGGGTTCGGTGTTGGGGTTCAGTGGTGGGGGTTCAGTGTTGGGGTTCAGTGTTAGGGTTCAGTGTTGGGGTTCAGCGTTAGGGGCTCAGTTTTGGGGTCCCATGTCGGGGTTCTGTGTTGGGGGTCCAGTGTTGGGTTTCAGTATTAGGGTTCAGTGCTGGGGTCCAGTGCTGGTGTTCAGTGCTATGGCTCGGTGTTGGGTGTTCAGTGTTGGGGTTCAGTGTTGGGATTCAGTGTTGGGGGTTCTGTGTTGGGTGTTTTGTGTTGGTGGTTCAGTGTTGGGGGTTCAGTGCTGGGGTCCAGTGTGGGGGTTCAGTGTTGGGGTTCAGTGTTGGGGTTCAGTTTTGGTGTTCAGCATTGGGAGTTCAGTGGTGGGGTTCAGTGGTGGCGTTCAGTGTTGGGGTTCATTGGTGGTGATTCGGTTTTGGGGTTCAGTAGTGGGGGTCAGTGTTGGGGTTCACTGTTTGGGTCCAGCGTTAGGGACTCAGTGTTGGGGGTTCAGTGTTGGGAATCAGCGTTGGTGGTTCTGTGTTGGGCGTTTTGTGTTGGTGGTTCAGTGTTGGGGGTTCAGTGCTGGTGTTCAGTGTTGGGGTCCAGTGTTGGGGTTCAGTGCGGGAGTTCAGTGCTGGGGTTCAGTGCTGGGGGTCCAGTGTTGGGGTTCAGTATTGGGGGTTCGGTGTTAGGTTTCAGTGTTCAGGGTTAGTGTTGGGGTTCAGAGCTATGGCTCGGTGTTGGTGTTCAGTGATGGGGGTTCAGTGTTGGGGGGTTCAGTGTTGGGAATCAGTGTTGGGCTTCATTGTTGGGGGTTGTGTGGTGGTGGTCCAGTGTTGGGGGTTCAGTGTTGGGGTTCAGTGTTGGGGTCCAGTGTGGGGGTTCAGTGAGGGTGTTCAGTGCTGGGATTCACTCTTGTGGGTTCAGTGGTGGGGTTCAGTGCTGGGAGGTCAGTGCTGGGGTTCAGTGTTGGGTGTTCAGTGTTGGGGTTCAGTGTTGGTGCTCAGCATTGGGAGTTCAGTGTTGGGGTTCAGTGTTGGGGTTCATTGGTGGGGTTCATTGGTGGGGGTTCGGTGTTGGGGTTCGGTGTTGGGTGCCAGTGTTGGGGTTCATTGGTGGGGTTCATTGGTGGCGGTTCGGTGTTGGGGTTCAGTGTTGGGGATTCAGTGTTGGGGTTCAGTATTGGGGTTAAATTTTGGGATTCAGTGTTGGCGGTTCAGTGTCGGGGATTCAGTGTTGGGGTTCAGTGTTGGGGTTCAGTGTTGGGTGTTCAGTGTTGGGGTTCAGTGTTGGGCGTTTGTCAGCATTGGGGGGGTCAGTGTTGATGTGTTCAGTGTTGGGGGTTCAGTGTCGGGGCTGGTCAGTGTTTGGGGTTCAGTGTTTGGGGGTTCAGTGTTGGTGTTCAGTGTTGGGGTTTAATGTTGGGGTTCAGTGTTGGACTGGTCCGTTTTGGGGGTTCAGTGTTGGGTGTTCATTGTTGGGGGTTCAGTGTTGGGGATTCAGTGTTGGGGGTTCAATGTTGGGTTTAGTGTTGGGGGTCAGTGTTGGGGTGTTCAGTGTTGGGGGTCGGTGTTTGGGGGTGTCAGTGTTGGGGTTCAGTGTGGGGGGTTCGGTGTTGGGGGTTCAACTTTGGGGTTCAGTGTTAGGGTTCGGTGCTGGGTTCGGTGTTGGGGTTCAGTGGTGGGGGTTCAGTGTTGGGGTTCAGTGTTAGGGTTCAGTGTTGGGTTTCAGCGTTAGGGGCTCAGTTTTGGGGTCCCATGTCGGGGTTCTGTGTTGGGGGTCCAGTGTTGGGTTTCAGTATTAGGGTTCAGTGCTGGGGTCCAGTGCTGGTGTTCAGTGCTATGGCTCGGTGTTGGGTGTTCAGTGTTGGGGTTCAGTGTTGGGGGTTCAGTGTTGGTGGTTCAGTATTGGGGGTTTTGTGTTGGTGGTTCAGTGTTGGGGGTTCAGTGCTGGGGCCCAGTGTGGGGTTCAGTGGTGGGGTTCAGTGCTGGGAGGTCAGTGCTGGGGTTCAGTGTTGGGTGTTCAGTGTTGGGGTTCAGTGTTGGTGCTCAGCATTGGGAGTTCAGTGTTGGGGTTCAGTGTTGGGGTTCATTGGTGCGGTTCATTGGTGGGGGTTCGGTGTTGGGGTTCAGTGTTGGGTGCCAGTGTTGGGGTTCATTGGTGGCGGTTCGGTGTTGGGGTTCAGTGTTGGGGGTTCAGTGTTGGGGTTCAGTATTGGGGTTCAATTTTGGGGATTCAGTGTTGGCGGTTCAGTGTCGGGGATTCAGTGTTGGGGTTCAGTGTTGGGGTTCAGTGTTGGGGTTCAGTGTTGGGCGTTTGTCAGCATTGGGGGGGTCAGTGTTGATGTGTTCAGTGTTGGGGGTTCAGTGTCGGGGCTGGTCAGTCTTTGGGGTTCAGTGTTTGGGGGTTCAGTGTTGGTGTTCAGTGTTGGGGTTTAATGTTGGGGTTCAGTGTTGGACTGGTCCGTTTTGGGGGTTCAGTGTTGGGTGTTCATTGTTGGGGGTTCAGTGTTGGGGATTCAGTGTTGGGGGTTCAATGTTGGGTTTAGTGTTGGGGGTCAGTGTTGGGGTGTTCAGTGTTGGGGGTCGGTGTTTGGGGGTGTCAGTGTTGGGGTTCAGTGTTGGGGGTTCGCTGTTGTGGGTTCAACTGTGGGGTTCAGTGTTAGGGTTCGGTGCTGGGGTTCGGTGTTGGGGTTCAGTGGTAAGGGTTCAGTGTTGGGGTTCAGTGTTAGGGTTCAGTGTTGGGGTTCAGCATAAGGGGCTCAGTTTTGGGGTCCCATGTCGGGGTTCTGTGTTGGGGGTCCAGTGTTGGGTTTCAGTATTGGGGTTCAGTGTTGGGAATCAGTGTTGGTGGTTCAGTATTGGGGGTTTTTTGTTGGTGGTTCAGTGTTGGGGGTTCAGTGCTGGGGCCCAGTGTGGGGTTCACTGTTTGGGTCCAGCGTTAGGGACTCAGTGTTGGGGGTTCAGTGTTGGGAATCAGTGTTGGTGGTTCTGTGTTGGGCGTTTTGTGTTGGTGGTTCAGTGTTGGGGGGTCAGTGCTGGGGTTCAGTGTTGGGGTCCAGTGTTGGGGTTCAGTGCGGGAGTTCAGTGCTGAGGTTCAGTGCTGGGGGTTCAGTGTTGGGGTTCAGTATTGGGGGTTCGGTGTTAGGTTTCAGTGTTCAGGGTTAGTGTAGGGGTTCAGCGCTATGGCTCGGTGTTGGGGTTCAGTGGTGGGAGTTCAGTGTTGGGGGTTCAGTGTTGGGGGGTTCAGTGTTGGGAATCAGTGTTGGGCTTCATTGTTGGGGGTTGTGTGGTGGTTGTCCAGTGTTGGGGGTTCAGTGTTGGGGTTCAGTGTTGGGGTCCGGTGTGGGGGTTCAGTGAGGGTGTTCAGTGCTGGGATTCACTCTTGTAGGTTCAGTGGTGAGGTTCAGTGCTGGGAGGTCAGTGCTGGGGTTCAGTGTTGGGTGTTCAGTGTTGGGGTTCATTGGTGGGGTTCATTGGTGGGGGTTCGGTGTTGGGGTTCAGTGTTGGGGGCCAGTGTTGGGGTTCAATGTTGGGGGTCAGTGTTAGGGGCTCGGTGTTGGGGGTTCAGTGTTGGTGTTCAGTGTCAGGGTTCAGTGCTGGGGGTCAGTATTGGGGGTTCAGCGGTAGGTTCAGTGTTCAAGGTTTAGTGTTGGGGTTCAGTGCTATGACTCGGTGTTGGGGTTCAGTCTTGGTGGTCCAGTGTTGGGGGATCACTGTCGGGGTTCAGTGTTGGGGTCCAGTGTGGGGGTTCAATGTTGGGTTCAGTGCTGGGGTTCACTCTTGCGGGTTCAGTGTTGGGGGTTCAGTGCTGGGAGGTCAGTGATGGGGTTCAGTGTTGGGGTCCAGTGTGGGGGTCCAGTGTTAGGGTTCAGTGCGGGAGTTCAGTGCTGGGGTTCAGTGTTGGGGCTCAGTGCTGGGAGGTCAGTGATGGCGTTCAGTGTTGGGGTCCAGTATGGGAGTTCAGTGTTGGGGTTCAGTGCGGGAGTTCAGTGCTGGGGTTCAGTGTTGGGGTTCAGTTTTGGTGTTCTGCATTGGGAGTGCAGTGTTGGGGTTCAGTGGCAGTGTTCAGTGTTGTGGGGTTCAGTGTTGAGAATCTGTGTTGTGGGTTTTGTGTTGGTGGTTCAGTGCTGGGGTTCAGTGTTGGGGTCCAGTGTGGGGGTTCAGCGCAGGAGTTCAGTGCTGGGGGTTCAGTGCTGGGGGTCAGTATTGGGGTTTCAGTGTTAGGGTTCAGTGTTCAGGGTTAGTGTTGGGGTTCAGTGCTATGGCTCGGTGTTGGGGTTCAGTGGTGGGGGGTTCAGTGTTGGGGGGTCAGTGTTGGTGTTCAGTGTTGGGGTTTAATGTTGGGGTTCAGTGTTGGACTGGTCCGTTTTGGGGGTTCGGTGTTGGGTGTTCATTGTTGGGGGTTCAGTGTTGGGGATTCAGTGTTGGGGGTTCAATGTTGGGTTTAGTGTTGGGGGTCAGTGTTGGGGTGTTCAGTGTTGGGGGTCGGTGTTTGGGGGTGTCAGTGTTGGGGTTCAGTGTTGGGGGTTCGCTGTTGTGGGTTCAACGTTGGGGTTCAGTGTTAGGGTTCGGTGCTGGGGTTCGGTGTTGGGGTTCAGTGGTGGGGGTTCAGTGTTGGGGTTCAGTGTTGGGGGGTTCAGTGTTGGGAATCAGTGTTGGGCTTCATTGTTGGGGGTTGTGTGGTGGTGGTCCAGTGTTGGGGGTTCAGTGTTGGGGTTCAGTGTTGGGGTCCGGTGTGGGGGTTCAGTGAGGGTGTTCAGTGCTGGGATTCACTCTTGTAGGTTCAGTGGTGAGGTTCAGTGCTGGGAGGTCAGTGCTGGGGTTCAGTGTTGGGTGTTCAGTGTTGGGGTTCATTGGTGGGGTTCATTGGTGGGGGTTCGGTGTTGGGGTTCAGTGTTGGGGGCCAGTGTTGGGGTTCAATGTTGGGGGTCAGTGTTAGGGGCTCGGTGTTGGGGGTTCAGTGTTGGTGTTCAGTGTCAGGGTTCAGTGCTGGGGGTCAGTATTGGGGGTTCAGCGGTAGGTTCAGTGTTCAAGGTTTAGTGTTGGGGTTCAGTGCTATGACTCGGTGTTGGGGTTCAGTGTTGGTGGTCCAGTGTTGGGGGATCACTGTCGGGGTTCAGTGTTGGGGTCCAGTGTGGGGGTTCAATGTTGGGTTCAGTGCTGGGGTTCACTCTTGCGGGTTCAGTGTTGGGGGTTCAGTGCTGGGAGGTCAGTGATGGGGTTCAGTGTTGGGGTCCAGTGTGGGGGTCCAGTGTTAGGGTTCAGTGCGGGAGTTCAGTGCTGGGGTTCAGTGTTGGGGCTCAGTGCTGGGAGGTCAGTGATGGCGTTCAGTGTTGGGGTCCAGTATGGGAGTTCAGTGTTGGGGTTCAGTGCGGGAGTTCAGTGCTGGGGTTCAGTGTTGGGGTTCAGTTTTGGTGTTCTGCATTGGGAGTGCAGTGTTGGGGTTCAGTGGCAGTGTTCAGTGTTGTGGGGTTCAGTGTTGAGAATCTGTGTTGTGGGTTTTGTGTTGGTGGTTCAGTGCTGGGGTTCAGTGTTGGGGTCCAGTGTGGGGGTTCAGCGCAGGAGTTCAGTGCTGGGGGTTCAGTGCTGGGGGTCAGTATTGGGGTTTCAGTGTTAGGGTTCAGTGTTCAGGGTTAGTGTTGGGGTTCAGTGCTATGGCTCTGTGTTGGGGTTCAGTGGTGGGGGGTTCAGTGTTGGGGGGTCAGTGTTGGTGTTCAGTGTTGGGGGTTAATGTTGGGGTTCAGTGTTGGACTGGTCCGTTTTGGGGGTTCGGTGTTGGGTGTTCATTGTTGGGGGTTCAGTGTTGGGGATTCAGTGTTGGGGGTTCAATGTTGGGTTTAGTGTTGGGGGTCAGTGTTGGGGTGTTCAGTGTTGGGGGTCGGTGTTTGGGGGTGTCAGTGTTGGGGTTCAGTGTTGGGGGTTCGCTGTTGTGGGTTCAACGTTGGGGTTCAGTGTTAGGGTTCGGTGCTGGGGTTCGGTGTTGGGGTTCAGTGGTGGGGGTTCAGTGTTGGGGTTCAGTGTTAGGGTTCAGTGTTGGGGTTCAGCGTTAGGGGCTCAGTTTTGGGGTCCCATGTCGGGGTTCTGTGTTGGGGGTCCAGTGTTGGGTTTCAGTATTAGGGTTCAGTGCTGGGGTCCAGTGCTGGTGTTCAGTGCTATGGCTCGGTGTTGGGTGTTCAGTGTTGGGGTTCAGTGTTGGGATTCAGTGTTGGGGGTTCAGTGTTGGGTGTTTTGTGTTGGTGGTTCAGTGTTGGGGGTTCAGTGCTGGGGTCCAGTGTGGGGGTTCAGTGTTGGGGTTCAGTGTTGGGGTTCAGTTTTGGTGTTCAGCATTGGGAGTTCAGTGGTGGGGTTCAGTGGTGGCGTTCAGTGTTGGGGTTCATTGGTGGTGATTCGGTTTTGGGGTTCAGTAGTGGGGGTCAGTGTTGGGGTTCACTGTTTGGGTCCAGCGTTAGGGACTCAGTGTTGGGGGTTCAGTGTTGGGAATCAGCGTTGGTGGTTCTGTGTTGGGCGTTTTGTGTTGGTGGTTCAGTGTTGGGGGTTCAGTGCTGGGGTTCAGTGTTGGGGTCCAGTGTTGGGGTTCAGTGCGGGAGTTCAGTGCTGGGGTTCAGTGCTGGGGGTTCAGTGTTGGGGTTCAGTATTGGGGGTTCGGTGTTAGGTTTCAGTGTTCAGGGTTAGTGTTGGGGTTCAGAGCTATGGCTCGGTGTTGGGGTTCAGTGATGGGGGTTCAGTGTTGGGGGTTCAGTGTTGGGGGTTCAGTGTTGGGAATCAGTGTTGGGCTTCATTGTTGGGGGTTGTGTGGTGGTGGTCCAGTGTTGGGGGTTCAGTGTTGGGGTTCAGTGTTGGGGTCCAGTGTGGGGGTTCAGTGAGGGTGTTCAGTGCTGGGATTCACTCTTGTGGGTTCAGTGGTGGGGTTCAGTGCTGGGAGGTCAGTGCTGGGGTTCAGTGTTGGGTGTTCAGTGTTGGGGTTCAGTGTTGGTGCTCAGCATTGGGAGTTCAGTGTTGGGGTTCAGTGTTGGGGTTCATTGGTGGGGTTCATTGGTGGGGGTTCGGTGTTGGGGTTCAGTGTTGGGTGCCAGTGTTGGGGTTCATTGGTGGGGTTCATTGGTGGCGGTTCGGTGTTGGGGTTCAGTGTTGGGGATTCAGTGTTGGGGTTCAGTATTGGGGTTCAATTTTGGGGATTCAGTGTTGGCGGTTCAGTGTCGGGCATTCAGTGTTGGGGTTCAGTGTTGGGGTTCAGTGTTGGGTGTTCAGTGTTGGGGTTCAGTGTTGGGCGTTTGTCAGCATTGGGGGCGTCAGTGTTGATATGTTCAGTGTTGGGGGTTCAGTGTCGGGGCTGGTCAGTGTTTGGGGTTCAGTGTTTGGGGGTTCAGTGTTGGTGTTCAGTGTTGGGGTTTAATGTTGGGGTTCAGTGTTGGACTGGTCCGTTTTGGGGGTTCAGTGTTGGGTGTTCATTGTTGGGGGTTCAGTGTTGGGGATTCAGTGTTGGGGGTTCAATGTTGGGTTTAGTGTTGGGGGTCAGCGTTGGGGTGTTCAGTGTTGGGGGTCGGTGTTTGGGGGTGTCAGTGTTGGGGTTCAGTGTTGGGGGTTCGGTGTTGGGGGTTCAACTTTGGGGTTCAGTGTTAGGGTTCGGTGCTGGGGTTCGGTGTTGGGGTTCAGTGGTGGGGGTTCCGTGTTGGGGTTCAGTGTTAGGGTTCAGTGTTGGGTTTCAGCGTTAGGGGCTCAGTTTTGGGGTCCCATGTCGGGGTTCTGTGTTGGGGGTCCAGTGTTGGGTTTCAGTATTAGGGTTCAGTGCTCTGGTCCAGTGCTGGTGTTCAGTGCTATGGCTCGGTGTTGGGTGTTCAGTGTTGGGGTTCAGTGTTGGGGGTTCAGTGTTGGTGGTTCAGTATTGGGGGTTTTGTGTTGGTGGTTCAGTGTTGGGGGTTCAGTGCTGGGGTCCAGTGTGGGGTTCAGTGGTGGGGTTCAGTGCTGGGAGGTCAGTGCTGGGGTTCAGTGTTGGGTGTTCAGTGTTGGGGTTCAGTGTTGGTGCTCAGCATTGGGAGTTCAGTGTTGGGTTTCAGTGTTGGGGTTCATTGGTGCGGTTCATTGGTGGGGGTTCGGTGTTGGGGTTCAGTGTTGGGTGCCAGTGTTGGGGTTCATTGGTGGGGTTCATTGGTGGCGGTTCGGTGTTGGGGTTCAGTGTTGGGGGTTCAGTGTTGGGGTTCAGTATTGGGGTTCAATTTTGGGGATTCAGTGTTGGCGGTTCAGTGTCGGGGATTCAGTGTTGGGGTTCAGTGTTGGGGTTCAGTGTTGGGGTTCAGTGTTGGGCGTTTGTCAGCATTGGGGGGTCAGTGTTGATGTGTTCAGTGTTGGGGGTTCAGTGTCGGGGCTGGTCAGTGTTTGGGGTTCAGTGTTTGGGGGTTCAGTGTTGGTGTTCAGTGTTGGGGTTTAATGTTGGGGTTCAGTGTTGGACTGGTCCGTTTTGGGGGTTCAGTGTTGGGTGTTCATTGTTGGGGGTTCAGTGTTGGGGATTCAGTGTTGGGGGTTCAATGTTGGGTTTAGTGTTGGGGGTCAGTGTTGGGGTGTTCAGTATTGGGGGTCGGTGTTTGGGGGTGTCAGTGTTGGGGTTCAGTGTTGGGGGTTCGCTGTTGTGGGTTCAACTGTGGGGTTCAGTGTTAGGGTTCGGTGCTGGGGTTCGGTGTTGGGGTTCAGTGGTAAGGGTTCAGTGTTGGGGTTCAGTGTTAGGGTTCAGTGTTGGGGTTCAGCGTTAGGGGCTCAGTTTTGGGGTCCCATGTCGGGGTTCTGTGTTGGGGGTCCAGTGTTGGGTTTCAGTATCGGGGTTCAGTGTTGGGAATCAGTGTTGGTGGTTCAGTATTGGGGGTTTTGTGTTGGTGGTTCAGTGTTGGGGGTTCAGTGCTGGGGCCCAGTGTGGGGTTCAGTGTTGGGGTTCAGTTTTTGTGTTCAGCATTGGGAGTTCAGTGGTGGGGTTCAGTGGTGGCGTTCAGTATTGGGGTTCATTGGTGGTGATTCGGTTTTGGGGTTCAGTAGTGGGGGTCAGTGTTGGGGTTCACTGTTTGGGTCCAGCGTTAGGGACTCAGTGTTGGGGGTTCAGTGTTGGGAATCAGTGTTGGTGGTTCTGTGTTGGGCGTTTTGTGTTGGTGGTTCAGTGTTGGGGGGTCAGTGCTGGGGTTCAGTGTTGGGGTCCAGTGTTGGGGTTCAGTGCGGGAGTTCAGTGCTGGGGTTCAGTGCTGGGGGTTCAGTGTTGGGGTTCAGTATTGGGGGTTCGGTGTTAGGTTTCAGTGTTCAGGGTTAGTGTAGGGGTTCAGAGCTATGGCTCGGTGTTGGGGTTCAGTGGTGGGAGTTCAGTGTTGGGGGGTTCAGTGTTGGGAATCAGTGTTGGGCTTCATTGTTGGGGGTTGTGTGGTGGTGGTCCAGTGTTGGTGGTTCAGTGTTGGGGTTCAGTGTTGGGGTCCAGTGTGGGGGTTCAGTGAGGGTGTTCAGTGCTGGGATTCACTCTTGTAGGTTCAGTGGTGGGGTTCAGTGCTGGGAGGTCAGTGCTGGGGTTCAGTGTTGGGTGTTCAGTGTTGGGGTTCATTGGTGGGGTTCATTGGTGGGGGTTCGGTGTTGGGGTTCAGTGTTGGGGGCCAGTGTTGGGGTTCAATGTTGGGGGTCAGTGTTATGGGCTCGGTGTTGGGGGTTCAGTGTTGGTGTTCTGTGTCAGGGTTCAGTGCTGGTGGTCAGTATTGGGGGTTCAGCGTGAGGTTCAGTGTTCAAGGTTTAGTGTTGGGGTTCAGTGCTATGACTCGGTGTTGGGGTTCAGTGTTGGTGGTCCAGTGTTGGGGGTTCACTGTCGGGGTTCAGTGTTGGGGTCCAGTGTGGGGGTTCAATGTTGGGTTCAGTGCTGGGGTTCACTCTTGCGGGTTCAGTGTTGGGGTTCAGTGCTGGGAGGTCAGTGATGGGGTTCAGTGTTGGGGTCCAGTGTGGGGGTCCAGTGTTAGGGTTCAGTGCGGGAGTTCAGTGCTGGGGTTCAGTGTTGGGGCTCAGTGCTGGGAGGTCAGTGATGGCGTTCAGTGTTGGGGTCCAGTGTGGGAGTCCAGTGTTGGGGTTCAGTGCGTGAGTTCAGTGCTGGGGTTCAGTGTTGGGGTTCAGTTTTGGTGTTCTGCATTGGGAGTGCAGTGTTGGGGTTCAGTGGCAGTGTTCAGTGTTGTGGGGTTCAGTGTTGAGAATCTGTGTTGTGGGTTTTGTGTTGGTGGTTCAGTGCTGGGGTTCAGTGTTGGGGTCCAGTGTGGGGGTTCAGCGCAGGAGTTCAGTGCTGGGGGTCCAGTGCTGGGGGTCAGTATTGGGGTTTCAGTGTTAGGGTTCAGTGTTCAGGGTTAGTGTTGGGGTTCAGTGCTATGGCTCGGTGTTGGGGTTCAGTGGTGGGGGGTTCAGTGTTGGGGGGTCAGTGTTGGTGTTCAGTGTTGGGGTTTAATGTTGGGGTTCAGTGTTGGACTGGTCCGTTTTGGGGGTTCAGTGTTGGGTGTTCATTGTTGGGGGTTCAGTGTTGGGGATTCAGTGTTGGGGGTTCAATGTTGGGTTTAGTGTTGGGGGTCAGTGTTGGGGTGTTCAGTGTTGGGGGTCGGTGTTTGGGGGTGTCAGTGTTGGGGTTCATTGTTGGGGGTTCGCTGTTGTGGGTTCAACTTTGGGGTTCAGTGTTAGGGTTCGGTGCTGGGGTTCGGTGTTGGGGTTCAGTGGTGGGGGTTCAATGTTGGGGTTCAGTGTTATGGTTCAGTGTTGGGGTTCAGCGTTAGGGGCTCAGTTTTGGGGTCCCATGTCGGGGTTCTGTGTTGGGGGTCCAGTGTTGGGTTTCAGTATTAGGGTTCAGTGCTGGGATCCAGTGCTGGTGTTCAGTGCTATGGCTCGGTGTTGGGTGTTCAGTGTTGGGGTTCAGTGTTGGGATTCAGTGTTGGGGGTTCAGTGTTGGGTGTTTTGTGTTGGTGGTTCAGTGTTGGGGGTTAAGTGCTGGGGTCCAGTGTGGGGGTTCAGTGTTGGGGTTCAGTGTTGGGGTTCAGTTTTGGTGTTCAGCATTGGGCGTTCAGTGGTGGGGTTCAGTGGTGGCGTTCAGTGTTGGGGTTCAGTGTTAGGGTTCAGTGTTGGGGTTCAGCGTTAGGGGCTCAGTTTTGGGGTCCCATGTCGGGGTTCTGTGTTGGGGGTCCAGTGTTGGGTTTCAGTATCGGGGTCCAGTGTTGGGTTTCAGTATTAGGGTTCAGTGCTGGGGTCCAGTGCTGGTGTTCAGTGCTATGGCTCGGTGTTGGGTGTTCAGTGTTGGGGTTCAGTATTGGGGGTTTTGTGTTGGTGGTTCAGTGTTGGGGGTTCAGTGCTGGGGTCCAGTGTGGGGTTCAGTGGTGGGGTTCAGTGCTGGGAGGTCAGTGCTGGGGTTCAGTGTTGGGTGTTCAGTGTTGGGGTTCAGTGTTGGTGCTCAGCATTGGGAGTTCAGTGTTGGGGTTCAGTGTTGGGGTTCATTGGTGCGGTTCATTGGTGGGGGTTCGGTGTTGGGGTTCAGTGTTGGGTGCCAGTGTTGGGGTTCATTGGTGGGGTTCATTGGTGGCGGTTCGGTGTTGGGGTTCAGTGTTGGGGGTTCAGTTTTGGGGTTCAGTATTGGGGTTCAATTTTGGGGATTCAGTGTTGGCGGTTCAGTGTCGGGGATTCAGTGTTGGGGTTCAGTGTTGGGTTTCAGTGTTGGGGTTCAGTGTTGGGCGTTTGTCAGCATTGGGGGGGTCAGTGTTGATGTGTTCAGTGTTGGGGGTTCAGTGTCGGGGCTGGTCAGTGTTTGGGGTTCAGTGTTTGGGGGTTCAGTGTTGGTGTTCAGTGTTGGGGTTTAATGTTGGGGTTCAGTGTTGGACTGGTCCGTTTTGGGGGTTCAGTGTTGGGTGGTCATTGTTGGGGGTTCAGTGTTGGGGATTCAGTGTTGGGGGTTCAATGTTGGGTTTAGTGTTGGGGGTCAGTGTTGGGGTGTTCAGTGTTGGGGGTCGGTGTTTGGGGGTATCAGTGTTGGGGTTCAGTGTTGGGGGTTCGCTGTTGTGGGTTCAACTGTGGGGTTCAGTGTTAGGGTTCGGTGCTGGGGTTCGGTGTTGGGGTTCAGTGGTAAGGGTTCAGTGTTGGGGTTCACTGTTAGGGTTCAGTGTTGGGGTTCAGCGTTAGGGGCTCAGTTTTGGGGTCCCATGTCGGGGTTCTGTGTTGGGGGTCCAGTGTTGGGTTTCAGTATTGGGGTTCAGTGTTGGGAATCAGTGTTGGTGGTTCAGTATTGGGGGTTTTGTTTTGGTGGTTCAGTGTTGGGGGTTCAGTGCTGGGGCCCAGTGTGGGGTTCAGTGTTGGGGTTCAGTGTTGGGGTTCAGTTTTTGTGTTCAGCATTGGGAGTTCAGTGTTGGGGTTCATTGGTGGTGATTCGGTTTTGGGGTTCAGTAGTGGGGGTCAGTGTTGGGGTTCACTGTTTGGGTCCAGCGTTAGGGACTCAGTGTTGGGGGTTCAGTGTTGGGAATCAGTGTTGGTGGTTCTGTGTTGGGCGTTTTGTGTTGGTGGTTCAGTGTTGGGGGGTCAGTGCTGGGGTTCAGTGTTGGGGTCCAGTGTTGGGGTTCAGTGCGGGAGTTCAGTGCTGGGGTTCAGTGCTGGGGGTTCAGTGTTGGGGTTCAGTATTGGGGGTTCGGTGTTAGGTTTCAGTGTTCAGGGTTAGTGTAGGGGTTCAGAGCTATGGCTCGGTGTTGGGGTTCAGTGGTGGGAGTTCAGTGTTGGGGGTTCAGTGTTGGGGGGTTCAGTGTTGGGAATCAGTGTTGGGCTTCATTGTTGGGGGTTGTGTGGTGGTGGTCCAGTGTTGGGGGTTCAGTGTTGGTGTTCAGTGTTGGGGTCCAGTGTGGGGGTTCAGTGAGGGTGTTCAGTGCTGGGATTTACTCTTGTAGGTTCAGTGGTGGGGTTCAGTGCTGGGAGGTCAGTGCTGGGGTTCAGTGTTGGGTGTTCAGTGTTGGGGTTCATTGGTGGGGTTCATTGGTGGGGGTTCGGTGTTGGGGTTCAGTGTTGGGGGCCAGTGTTGGGGTTCAATGTTGGGGGTCAGTGTTAGGGGCTCGGTGTTGGGGGTTCAGTGTTGGTGTTCAGTGTCAGGGTTCAGTGCTGGGGGTCAGTATTGGGGGTTCAGCGTTAGGTTCAGTGTTCAAGGTTTAGTGTTGGGGTTCAGTGCTATGACTCGGTGTTGGGGTTCAGTGTTGGTGGTCCAGTGTTGGGGGTTCACTGTCGGGGTTCAGTGTTGGGGTCCAGTGTGGGGGTTCAATGTTGGGTTCAGTGCTGGGGTTCACTCTTGCGGTTTCAGTGTTGGGGTTCAGTGCTGGGAGGTCAGTGATGGGGTTCAGTGTTGGGGTCCAGTGTGGGGGTCCAGTGTTAGGGTTCAGTGCGGGAGTTCAGTGCTGGGTTCAGTGTTGGGGCTCAGTGCTGGGAGGTCAGTGATGGCGTTCAGTGTTGGGGTCCAGTGTGGGAGTCCAGTGTTGGGGTTCAGTGCGGGAGTTCAGTGCTGGGGTTCAGAGTTGGGGTTCAGTTTTGGTGTTCTGCATTGGGAGTGCAGTGTTGGGGTTCAGTGGCAGTGTTCAGTGTTGTGGGGTTCAGTGTTGAGAATCTGTGTTGTGGGTTTTGTGTTGGTGGTTCAGTGCTGGGGTTCAGTGTTGGGGTCCATTGTGGGGGTTCAGCGCAGGAGTTCAGTGCTGGGGGTCCAGTGCTGGGGGTCAGTATTGGGGTTTCAGTGTTAGGGTTCAGTGTTCAGGGTTAGTGTTGGGGTTCAGTGCTATGGCTCGGTGTTGGGGTTCAGTGGTGGGGGGTTCAGTGTTGGGGGGTCAGTGTTGGTGTTCAGTGTTGGGGTTTAATGTTGGGGTTCAGTGTTGGACTGGTCCGTTTTGGGGGTTCAGTGTTGGGTGTTCATTGTTGGGGGTTCAGTGTTGGGGATTCAGTGTTGGTGGTTCAATGTTGGGTTTAGTGTTGGGGGTCAGTGTTGGGGTGTTCAGTGTTGGGGGTCGGTGTTTGGGGGTGTCAGTGTTGGGGTTCAGTGTTGGGGGCTCGCTGTTGTGGGTTCAACGTTGGGGTTCAGTGTTAGGGTTCGGTGCTGGGGTTCGGTGTTGGGGTTCAGTGGTGGGGGTTCAGTGTTGGGGTTCAGTGTTATGGTTCAGTGTTGGGGTTCAGCGTTAGGGGCTCAGTTTTGGGGTCCCATGTCGGGGTTCTGTGTTGGGGGTCCAGTGTTGGGTTTCAGTATTAGGGTTCAGTGCTGGGGTCCAGTGCTGGTGTTCAGTGCTATGGCTCGGTGTTGGGTGTTCAGTGTTGGGGTTCAGTGTTGGGATTCAGTGTTGGGTGTTTTGTGTTGGTGGTTCAGTGTTGGGGGTTCAGTGCTGGGGTCCAGTGTGGGGGTTCAGTGTTGGGGTTCAGTGTTGGGGTTCAGTTTTGGTGTTCAGCATTGGGAGTTCAGTGGTGGGGTTCAGTGGTGGCGTTCAGTTTTGGGGTTCATTGGTGGTGATTCGGTTTTGGGGTTCAGTAGTGGGGGTCAGTGTTGGGGTTCACTGTTTGGGTCCAGCGTTAGGGACTCAGTGTTGGGGGTTCAGTGTTGGGAATCAGTGTTGGTGGTTCTGTGTTGGGCGTTTTGTGTTGGTGGTTCAGTGTTGGGGGTTCAGTGCTGGGGGTTCGGTGTTGGGGTTCAGTGGTGGGGGTTCAATGTTGGGGTTCAGTGTTATGGTTCAGTGTTGGGGTTCAGCGTTAGGGGCTCAGTTTTGGGGTCCCATGTCGGGGTTTGTGTTGGGGGTCCAGTGTTGGGTTTCAGTATTAGGGTTCAGTGCTGGGGTCCAGTGCTGGTGTTCAGTGCTATGGCTCGGTGTTGGGTGTTCAGTGTTGGTGTTCAGTGTTGGGATTCAGTGTTGGGGGTTCAGTGTTGGGTGTTTTGTGTTGGTGGTTCAGTGTTGGGGGTTCAGTGCTGGGGTCCAGTGTGGGTATTCAGTGTTGGGGTTCAGTGTTGGGGTTCAGTTTTGGTGTTCAGCATTGGGAGTTCAGTGGTGGGGTTCAGTGGTGGCGTTCAGTGTTGGGGTTCATTGGTGGTGATTCGGTTTTGGGGTTCAGTAGTGGGGGTCAGTGTTGGGGTTCACTGTTTGGGTCCAGCGTTAGGGACTCAGTGTTGGGGGTTCAGTGTTGGGAATCAGTGTTGGTGGTTCTGTGTTGGGCGTTTTGTGTTGGTGGTTCAGTGTTGGGGGTTCAGTGCTGGGGTTCAGTGTCGGGGTCCAGTGTTGGGGTTCAGTGCGGGAGTTCAGTGCTGGGGTTCAGTGCTGGGGGTTCAGTGTTGGGGTTCAGTATTGGGGGTTCGGTGTTAGGTTTCAGTTTTCAGGGTTAGTGTTGGGGTTCAGAGCTATGGCTCGGTGTTGGGGTTCAGTGGTGGGGGTTCAGTGTTGGGGGTTCAGTGTTGGGGGGTTCAGTGTTGGGAATCAGTGTTGGGCTTCATTGTTGGGGGTTGTGTGGTGGTGGTCCAGTGTTGGGGGTTCAGTGTTGGGGTTCAGTGTTGGGGTCCAGTGTGGGGGTTCAGTGAGGGTGTTCAGTGCTGGGATTCACTCTTGTGGGTTCAGTGGTGGGGTTCAGTGCTGGGAGGTCACTGCTGGGGTTCAGTGTTCGGTGTTCAGTGTTGGGGTTCAGTGTTGGTGCTCAGCATTGGGAGTTCAGTGTTGGGGTTCAGTGTTGGGGTTCATTGGTGGGGTTCATTGGTGGGGGTTCGGTGTTGGGGTTCAGTGTTGGGTGCCAGTGTTGGGGTTCATTGGTGGGGTTCATTGGTGGCGGTTCGGTGTTGGGGTTCAGTGTTGGGGATTCAGTGTTGGGGTTCAGTATTGGGGTTCAATTTTGGGGATTCAGTGTTGGCGGTTCAGTGTCGGGGATTCAGTGTTGGGGTTCAGTGTTGGGGTTCAGTGTTGGGTGTTCAGTGTTGTGGTTCAGTGTTGGGCGTTTGTCAGCGTTGGGGGGGTCAGTGTTGATGTGTTCAGTGTTGGGGGTTCAGTGCTGGGAGGTCAGTGATGGGGTTCAGTGTTGGGGTCCAGTGTGGGGGTCCAGTGTTAGGGTTCAGTGCGGGAGTTCAGTGCTGGGGTTCAGTGTTGGGGCTCAGTGCTGGGAGGTCAGTGATGGCGTTCAGTGTTGGGGTCCAGTATGGGAGTTCAGTGTTGGGGTTCAGTGCGGGAGTTCAGTGCTGGGGTTCAGTGTTGGGGTTCAGTTTTGGTGTTCTGCATTGGGAGTGCAGTGTTGGGGTTCAGTGGCAGTGTTCAGTGTTGTGGGGTTCAGTGTTGAGAATCTGTGTTGTGGGTTTTGTGTTGGTGGTTCAGTGCTGGGGTTCAGTGTTGGGGTCCAGTGTGGGGGTTCAGCGCAGGAGTTCAGTGCTGGGGGTTCAGTGCTGGGGGTCAGTATTGGGGTTTCAGTGTTAGGGTTCAGTGTTCAGGGTTCGTGTTGGGGTTCAGTGCTATGGCTCGGTGTTGGGGTTCAGTGGTGGGGGTTCAGTGTTGGGGGGGTCAGTGTTGGTGTTCAGTGTTGGGGTTTAATGTTGGGGTTCAGTGTTGGACGGGTCCGTTTTGGGGGTTCAGTGTTGGGTGTTCATTGTTGGGGGTTCAGTGTTGGGGATTCAGTGTTGGGGGTTCAATGTTGGGTTTAGTGTTGGGGGTCAGTGTTGGGGTGTTCAGTGTTGGGGGTCGGTGTTTGGGGGTGTCAGTGTTGGGGTTCAGTGTTGGGGGCTCGCTGTTGTGGGTTCAACGTTGGGGTTCAGTGTTAGGGTTCGGTGCTGGGGTTCGGTGTTGGGGTTCAGTGGTGGGGGTTCAGTGTTGGGGTTCAGTGTTATGGTTCAGTGTTGGGGTTCAGCGTTAGGGGCTCAGTTTTGGGGTCCCATGTCGGGGTTCTGTGTTGGGGGTCCAGTGTTGGGTTTCAGTATTAGGGTTCAGTGCTGGGGTCCAGTGCTGGTGTTCAGTGCTATGGCTCGGTGTTGGGTGTTCAGTGTTGGGGTTCAGTGTTGGGATTCAGTGTTGGGGGTTCAGTGTTGGGTGTTTTGTGTTGGTGGTTCAGTGTTGGGGGTTCAGTGCTGGGGTCCAGTGTGGGGGTTCAGTTTTGGGGTTCAGTGTTGGGGTTCAGTTTTGGTGTTCAGCATTGGGAGTTCAGTGGTGGGGTTCAGTGGTGGCGTTCAGTGTTGGGGTTCATTGGTGGTGATTCGGTTTTGGGGTTCAGTAGTGGGGGTCAGTGTTGGGGTTCACTGTTTGGGTCCAGCGTTAGGGACTCAGTGTTGGGGGTTCAGTGTTGGGAATCAGCGTTGGTGGTTCTGTGTTGGGCGTTTTGTGTTGGTGGTTCAGTGTTGGGGGTTCAGTGCTGGGGGTTCGGTGTTGGGGTTCAGTGGTGGGGGTTCAATGTTGGGGTTCAGTGTTATGGTTCAGTGTTGGGGTTCAGCGTTAGGGGCTCAGTTTTGGGGTCCCATGTCGGGGTTCTGTGTTGGGGGTCCAGTGTTGGGTTTCAGTATTAGGGTTCAGTGCTGGGGTCCAGTGCTGGTGTTCAGTGCTATGGCTCGCTGTTGGGTGTTCAGTGTTGGTGTTCAGTGTTGGGATTCAGTGTTGGGGGTTCAGTGTTGGGTGTTTTGTGTTGGTGGTTCAGTGTTGGGGGTTCAGTGCTGGGGTCCAGTGTGGGTATTCAGTGTTGGGGTTCAGTGTTGGGGTTCAGTTTTGGTGTTCAGCATTGGGAGTTCAGTGGTGGGGTTCAGTGGTGGCGTTCAGTGTTGGGGTTCATTGGTGGTGATTCGGTTTTGGGGTTCAGTAGTGGGGGTCAGTGTTGGGGTTCACTGTTTGGGTCCAGCGTTAGGGACTCAGTGTTGGGGGTTCAGTGTTGGGAATCAGTGTTGGTGGTTCTGTGTTAGGCGTTTTGTGTTGGTGGTTCAGTGTTGGGGGTTCAGTGCTGGGGTTCAGTGTCGGGGTCCAGTGTTGGGGTTCAGTGCGGGAGTTCAGTGCTGGGTTCAGTGCTGGGGGTTCAGTGTTGGGGTTCAGTATTGGGGGTTCGGTGTTAGGTTTCAGTGTTCAGGGTTAGTGTTGGGGTTCAGAGCTATGGCTCGGTGTTGGGGTTCAGTGGTGGGGGTTCAGTGTTGGGGGTTCAGTGTTGGGGGTTCAGTGTTGGGAATCAGTGTTGGGCTTCATTGTTGGGGGTTGTGTGGTGGTGGTCCAGTGTTGGGGGTTCAGTGTTGGGGTTCAGTGTTGGGGTCCAGTGTGGGGGTTCAGTGAGGGTGTTCAGTGCTGGGATTCACTCTTGTGGGTTCAGTGGTGGGGTTCAGTGCTGGGAGGTCACTGCTGGGGTTCAGTGTTGGGTGTTCAGTGTTGGGGTTCAGTGTTGGTGCTCAGCATTGGGAGTTCAGTGTTGGGGTTCAGTGTTGGGGTTCATTGGTGGGGTTCATTGGTGGGGGTTCGGTGTTGGGGTTCAGTGTTGGGTGCCAGTGTTGGGGTTCATTGGTGGGGTTCATTGGTGGCGGTTCGGTGTTGGGGTTCAGTGTTGGGGATTCAGTGTTGGGGTTCAGTATTGGGGTTCAATTTTGGGGATTCAGTGTTGGCGGTTCAGTGTCGGGGATTCAGTGTTGGGGTTCAGTGTTGGGGTTCAGTGTTGGGTGTTCAGTGTTGTGGTTCAGTGTTGGGCGTTTGTCAGCGTTGGGGGGGTCAGTGTTGATGTGTTCAGTGTTGGGGGTTCAGTGCTGGGAGGTCAGTGATGGGGTTCAGTGTTGGGGTCCAGTGTGGGGGTCCAGTGTTAGGGTTCAGTGCGGGAGTTCAGTGCTGGGGTTCAGTGTTGGGGCTCAGTGCTGGGAGGTCAGTGATGGCGTTCAGTGTTGGGGTCCAGTATGGGAGTTCAGTGTTGGGGTTCAGTGCGGGAGTTCAGTGCTGGGGTTCAGTGTTGGGGTTCAGTTTTGGTGTTCTGCATTGGGAGTGCAGTGTTGGGGTTCAGTGGCAGTGTTCAGTGTTGTGGGGTTCAGTGTTGAGAATCTGTGTTGTGGGTTTTGTGTTGGTGGTTCAGTGCTGGGGTCCAGTGTGGGGGTTCAGCGCAGGAGTTCAGTGCTGGGGGTTCAGTGCTGGGGGTCAGTATTGGGGTTTCAGTGTTAGGGTTCAGTGTTCAGGGTTCGTGTTGGGGTTCAGTGCTATGGCTCGGTGTTGGGGTTCAGTGGTGGGGGTTCAGTGTTGGGGGGGTCAGTGTTGGTGTTCAGTGTTGGGGTTTAATGTTGGGGTTCAGTGTTGGACTGGTCCGTTTTGGGGGTTCAGTGTTGGGTGTACATTGTTGGGGGTTCAGTGTTGGGGATTCAGTGTTGGGGGTTCAATGTTGGGTTTAGTGTTGGGGGTCAGTGTTGGG
Organism: Pristiophorus japonicus; assembly: GCF_044704955.1. Taxonomy (NCBI): domain Eukaryota; kingdom Metazoa; phylum Chordata; class Chondrichthyes; family Pristiophoridae; genus Pristiophorus; species Pristiophorus japonicus. The sequence continues at coordinate 59,432,853 of NC_091993.1, forward strand.
GTGTTCAGTGTTGGGGGTCGATGTGTGGGGGTGTCAGTGTTGGGGTTCAGTGTTGGGGGTTCGCTGTTGTGGGTTCAACTTTGGGGTTCAGTGTTAGGGTTCGGTGCTGGGGTTCGGTGTTGGGGTTCAGTGGTGGGGGTTCAGTGTTGGGGTTCAGTGTTGGGGTTCAGTGTTGGGGTTCAGCGTTAGGGGCTCAGTTTTGGGGTCCCATGTCGGGGTTCTGTGTTGGGGGTCCAGTGTTGGGTTTCAGTATTAGGGTTCAGTGCTGGGGTCCAGTGCTGGTGTTCAGTGCTATGGCTCGGTGTTGGGGGTTCAGTGTTGGGAATCAGCGTTGGTGGTTCTGTGTTGGGCGTTTTGTGTTGGTGGTTCAGTGTTGGGGGTTCAGTGCTGGGGTTCAGTGTTGGGGTCCAGTGTTGGGGTTCAGTGCGGGAGTTCAGTGCTGGGGTTCAGTGCTGGGGGTTCAGTGTTGGGGTTCAGTGTTGGTGCTCAGCATTGGGAGTTCAGTGTTGGGGTTCAGTGTTGGGGTTCATTGGTGCGGTTCATTGGTGGGGGTTCGGTGTTGGGGTTCAGTGTTGGGTGCCAGTGTTGGGGTTCATTGGTGGGGTTCATTGGTGGCGGTTCGGTGTTGGGGTTCAGTGTTGGGGGTTCAGTGATGGGGTTCAGTATTGGGGTTCAATTTTGGGGATTCAGTGTTGGCGGTTCAGTGTCGGGGATTCAGTGTTGGGGTTCAGTGTTGGGGTTCAGTGTTGGGGTTCAGTGTTGGGCGTTTGTCAGCATTGGGGGGTCAGTGTTGATGTGTTCAGTGTTGGGGGTTCAGTGTCGGGGCTGGTCAGTGTTTGGGGTTCAGTGTTTGGGGGTTCAGTGTTGGTGTTCAGTGTTGGGGTTTAATGTTGGGGTTCAGTGTTGGACTGGTCCGTTTTGGGGGTTCAGTGTTGGGTGTTCATTGTTGGGGGTTCAGTGTTGGGGATTCAGTGTTGGGGGTTCAATGTTGGGTTTCGTGTTGGGGGTCAGTGTTGGGGTGTTCAGTGTTGGGGGTTGGTGTTTGGGGGTGTCAGTGTTGGGGTTCAGTGTTGGGGGTTCGCTGTTGTGGGTTCAACTGTGGGGTTCAGTGTTAGGGTTCGGTGCTGGGGTTCGGTGTTGGGGTTCAGTGGTGGGGGTTCAGTGTTGGGGTTCAGTGTTAGGGTTCAGTGTTGGGTTTCAGCGTTAGGGGCTCAGTTTTGGGGTCCCATGTCGGGGTTCTGTGTTGGGGGTCCAGTGTTGGGTTTCAGTATTAGGGTTCAGTGCTGGGGTCCAGTGCTGGTGTTCAGTGCTATGGCTCGGTGTTGGGTGTTCAGTGTTGGGGTTCAGTGTTGGGGGTTCAGTGTTGGTGGTTCAGTATTGGGGGTTTTGTGTTGGTGGTTCAGTGTTGGGGGTTCAGTGCTGGGGTCCAGTGTGGGGTTCAGTGGTGGGGTTCAGTGCTGGGAGGTCAGTGCTGGGGTTCAGTGTTGGGTGTTCAGTGTTGGGGTTCAGTGTTGGTGCTCAGCATTGGGAGTTCAGTGTTGGGGTTCAGTGTTGGGGTTCATTGGTGCGGTTCATTGGTGGGGGTTCGGTGTTGGGGTTCAGTGTTGGGTGCCAGTGTTGGGGTTCATTGGTGGGGTTCATTGGTGGCGGTTCGGTGTTGGGGTTCAGTGTTGGGGGTTCAGTGTTGGGGTTCAGTATTGGGGTTCAATTTTGGGGATTCAGTGTTGGCGGTTCAGTGTCGGGGATTCAGTGTTGGGGTTCAGTGTTGGGGTTCAGTGTTGGGGTTCAGTGTTGGGCGTTTGTCAGCATTGGGGGGTCAGTGTTGATGTGTTCAGTGTTGGGGGTTCAGTGTCGGGGCTGGTCAGTGTTTGGGGTTCAGTGTTTGGGGGTTCAGTGTTGGTGTTCAGTGTTGGGGTTTAATGTTGGGGTTCAGTGTTGGACTGGTCCGTTTTGGGGGTTCAGTGTTGGGTGTTCATTGTTGGGGGTTCAGTGTTGGGGATTCAGTGTTGGGGGTTCAATGTTGGGTTTCGTGTTGGGGGTCAGTGTTGGGGTGTTCAGTGTTGGGGGTTGGTGTTTGGGGGTGTCAGTGTTGGGGTTCAGTGTTGGGGGTTCGCTGTTGTGGGTTCAACTGTGGGGTTCAGTGTTAGGGTTCGGTGCTGGGGTTCGGTGTTGGGGTTCAGTGGTAAGGGTTCAGTGTTGGGGTTCAGTGTTAGGGTTCAGTGTTGGGGTTCAGCGTTAGGGGCTCAGTTTTGGGGTCCCATGTCGGGGTTCTGTGTTGGGGGTCCAGTGTTGGGTTTCAGTATCGGGGTTCAGTGTTGGGAATCAGTGTTGGTGGTTCAGTATTGGCGGTTTTGTGTTGGTGGTTCAGTGTTGGGGGTTCAGTGCTGGGGCCCAGTGTGGGGTTCAGTGTTGGGGTTCAGTTTTTGTGTTCAGCATTGGGAGTTCAGTGGTGGGGTTCAGTGGTGGCGTTCAGTGTTGGGGTTCATTGGTGGTGATTCGGTTTTGGGGTTCAGTAGTGGGGGTCAGTGTTGGGGTTCACCGTTTGGGTCCAGCGTTAGGGACTCAGTGTTGGGGGTTCAGTGTTGGGAATCAGTGTTGGTGGTTCTGTGTTGGGCGTTTTGTGTTGGTGGTTCAGTGTTGGGGGGTCAGTGCTGGGGTTCAGTGTTGGGGTCCAGTGTTGGGGTTCAGTGCGGGAGTTCAGTGCTGGGGGTTCAGTGTTGGGGTTCAGTATTGGGGGTTCGGTGTTAGGTTTCAGTGTTCAGGGTTAGTGTAGGGGTTCAGAGCTATGGCTCGGTGTTGGGGTTCAGTGGTGGGAGTTCAGTGTTGGGGGTTCAGTGTTGGGGGGTTCAGTGTTGGGAATCAGTGTTGGGCTTCATTGTTGGGGGTTGTGTGGTGGTGGTCCAGTGTTGGGGGTTCAGTGTTGGGGTTCAGTGTTGGGGTCCAGTGTGGGGGTTCAGTGAGGGTGTTCAGTGCTGGGATTCACTCTTGTAGGTTCAGTGGTGGGGTTCAGTGCTGGGAGGTCAGTGCTGGGGTTCAGTGTTGGGTGTTCAGTGTTGGGGTTCATTGGTGGGGTTCATTGGTGGGGGTTCGGTGTTGGGGTTCAGTGTTGGGGGCCAGTGTTGGGGTTCAATGTTGGGGGTCAGTGTTATGGGCTCGGTGTTGGGGGTTCAGTGTTGGTGTTCAGTGTCAGGGTTCAGTGCTGGGGTCAGTATTGGGGGTTCAGCGTTAGGTTCAGTGTTCAAGGTTTAGTGTTGGGGTTCAGTGCTATGACTCGGTGTTGGGGTTCAGTGTTGGTGGTCCAGTGTTGGGGGTTCACTGTCGGGGTTCAGTGTTGGGGTCCAGTGTGGGGGTTCAATGTTGGGTTCAGTGCTGGGGTTCACTCTTGCGGGTTCAGTGTTGGGGTTCAGTGCTGGGAGGTCAGTGATGGGGTTCAGTGTTGGGGTCCAGTGTGGGGGTCCAGTGTTAGGGTTCAGTGCGGGAGTTCAGTGCTGGGGTTCAGTGTTGGGGCTCAGTGCTGGGAGGTCAGTGATGGCGTTCAGTGTTGGGGTCCAGTGTGGGAGTCCAGTGTTGGGGTTCAGTGCGGGAGTTCAGTGCTGGGGTTCAGTGTTGGGGTTCAGTTTTGGTGTTCTGCATTGGGAGTGCAGTGTTGGGGTTCAGTGGCAGTGTTCAGTGTTGTGGGGTTCAGTGTTGAGAATCTGTGTTGTGGGTTTTGTGTTGGTGGTTCAGTGCTGGGGTTCAGTGTTGGGGTCCAGTGTGGGGGTTCAGCGCAGGAGTTCAGTGCTGGGGGTCCAGTGCTGGGGGTCAGTATTGGGGTTTCAGTGTTAGGGTTCAGTGTTCAGGGTTAGTGTTGGGGTTCAGTGCTATGGCTCGGTGTTGGGGTTCAGTGGTGGGGGGTTCAGTGTTGGGGGGTCAGTGTTGGTGTTCAGTGTTGGGGTTTAATGTTGGGGTTCAGTGTTGGACTGGTCCGTTTTGGGGGTTCAGTGTTGGGTGTTCATTGTTGGGGGTTCAGTGTTGGGTGTTCATTGTTGGGGGTTCAGTGTTGGGGATTCAGTGTTGGGGGTTCAATGTTGGGTTCAGTGGTGGGGTTCAGTGGTGGCGTTCAGTGTTGGGGTTCATTGGTGGTGATTCGGTTTTGGGGTTCTGTAGTGGGGGTCAGTGTTGGGGTTCACTGTTTGGGTCCAGCGTTAGGGACTCAGTGTTGGGGGTTCAGTGTTGGGAATCAGCGTTGGTGGTTCTGTGTTGGGCGTTTTGTGTTGGTGGTTCAGTGTTGGGGGTTCAGTGCTGGGGTTCAGTGTTGGGGTCCAGTGTTGGGGTTCAGTGCGGGAGTTCAGTGCTGGGGTTCAGTGCTGGGGGTTCAGTGTTGGGGTTCAGTATTTGGGGTTCGGTGTTAGGTTTCAGTGTTCAGGGTTAGTGTTGGGGTTCAGAGCTATGGCTCGGTGTTGGGGTTCAGTGATGGGGGTTCAGTGTTGGGGGTTCAGTGTTGGGGGGTTCAGTGTTGGGAATCAGTGTTGGGCTTCATTGTTGGGGGTTGTGTGGTGGTGGTCCAGTGTTGGGGGTTCAGTGTTGGGGTTCAGTGTTGGGGTCCAGTGTGGGGGTTCAGTGAGGGTGTTCAGTGCTGGGATTCACTCTTGTGGGTTCAGTGGTGGGGTTCAGTGCTGGAAGGTCAGTGCTGGGGTTCAGTGTTGGGTGTTCAGTGTTGGGGTTCAGTGTTGGTGCTCAGCATTGGGAGTTCAGTGTTGGGGTTCAGTGTTGGGGTTCATTGGTGGGGTTCATTGGTGGGGGTTCGGTGTTGGGGTTCAGTGTTGGGTGCCAGTGTTGGGGTTCATTGGTGGGGTTCATTGGTGGCGGTTCGGTGTTGAGGTTCAGTGTTGGGGATTCAGTGTTGGGGTTCAGTATTGGGGTTCAATTTTGGGGATTCAGTGTTGGCGGTTCAGTGTCGGGGATTCAGTGTTGGGGTTCAGTGTTGGGGTTCAGTGTTGGGTGTTCAGTGTTGGGGTTCAGTGTTGGGCGTTTGTCAGCATTGGGGGCGTCAGTGTTGATGTGTTCAGTGTTGGGGGTTCAGTGTCGGGGCTGGTCAGTGTTTGGGGTTCAGTGTTTGGGGGTTCAGTGTTGGTGTTCAGTGTTGGGGTTTAATGTTGGGGTTCAGTGTTGGACTGGTCCGTTTTGGGGGTTCAGTGTTGGGTGTTCATTGTTGGGGGTTCAGTGTTGGGGATTCAGTGTTGGGGGTTCAATGTTGGGTTTAGTGTTGGGGGTCAGTGTTGGGGTGTTCAGTGTTGGGGGTCGGTGTTTGGGGGTGTCAGTGTTGGGGTTCAGTGTTGGGGGTTCGGTGTTGGGGGTTCAACTTTGGGGTTCAGTGTTAGGGTTCGGTGCTGGGGTTCGGTGTTGGGGTTCAGTGGTGGGGGTTCAGTGTTGGGGTTCAGTGTTAGGGTTCAGTGTTGGGTTTCAGCGTTAGGGGCTCAGTTTTGGGGTCCCATGTCGGGGTTCTGTGTTGGGGGTCCAGTGTTGGGTTTCAGTATTAGGGTTCAGTGCTGGGGTCCAGTGCTGGTGTTCAGTGCTATGGCTCGGTGTTGGGTGTTCAGTGTTGGGGTTCAGTGTTGGGGGTTCAGTGTTGGTGGTTCAGTATTGGGGGTTTTGTGTTGGTGGTTCAGTGTTGGGGGTTCAGTGCTGGGGTCCAGTGTGGGGTTCAGTGGTGGGGTTCAGTGCTGGGAGGTCAGTGCTGGGGTTCAGTGTTGGGTGTTCAGTGTTGGGGTTCAGTGTTGGTGCTCAGCATTGGGAGTTCAGTGTTGGGGTTCAGTGTTGGGGTTCATTGGTGCGGTTCATTGGTGGGGGTTCGGTGTTGGGGTTCAGTGTTGGGTGCCAGTGTTGGGGTTCATTGGTGGGGTTCATTGGTGGCGGTTCGGTGTTGGGGTTCAGTGTTGGGGGTTCAGTGTTGGGGTTCAGTATTGGGGTTCAGTTTTGGGGATTCAGTGTTGGCGGTTCAGTGTCGGGGATTCAGTGTTGGGGTTCAGTGTTGGGGTTCAGTGTTGGGGTTCAGTGTTGGGCGTTTGTCAGCATTGGGGGGTCAGTGTTTATGTGTTCAGTGTTGGGGGTTCAGTGTCGGGGCTGGTCAGTGTTTGGGGTTCAGTGTTTGGGGGTTCAGTGTTGGTGTTCAGTGTTGGGGTTTAATGTTGGGGTTCAGTGTTGGACTGGTCCGTTTTGGGGGTTCAGTGTTGGGTGTTCATTGTTGGGGGTTCAGTGTTGGGGATTCAGTGTTGGGGGTTCAATGTTGGGTTTCGTGTTGGGGGTCAGTGTTGGGGTGTTCAGTGTTGGGGGTTGGTGTTTGGGGGTGTCAGTGTTGGGGTTCAGTGTTGGGGGTTCGCTGTTGTGGGTTCAACTGTGGGGTTCAGTGTTAGGGTTCGGTGCTGGGGTTCGGTGTTGGGGTTCAGTGGTAAGGGTTCAGTGTTGGGGTTCAGTGTTAGGGTTCAGTGTTGGGGTTCAGCGTTAGGGGCTCAGTTTTGGGGTCCCATGTCGGGGTTCTGTGTTGGGGGTCCAGTGTTGGGTTTCAGTATCGGGGTTCAGTGTTGGGAATCAGTGTTGGTGGTTCAGTATTGGGGGTTTTGTGTTGGTGGTTCAGTGTTGGGGGTTCAGTGCTGGGGCCCAGTGTGGGGTTCAGTGTTGGGGTTCAGTTTTTGTGTTCAGCATTGGGAGTTCAGTGGTGGGCTTCAGTGGTGGCGTTCAGTGTTGGGGTTCATTGGTGGTGATTCGGTTTTGGGGTTCAGTAGTGGGGGTCAGTGTTGGGGTTCACTGTTTGGGTCCAGCGTTAGAGACTCAGTGTTGGGGGTTCAGTGTTGGGAATCAGTGTTGGTGGTTCTGTGTTGGGCGTTTTGTGTTGGTGGTTCAGTGTTGGGGGGTCAGTGCTGGGGTTCAGTGTTGGGGTCCAGTGTTGGGGTTCAGTGCGGGAGTTCAGTGCTGGGGTTCAGTGCTGGGGGTTCAGTGTTGGGGTTCAGTATTGGGGGTTCGGTGTTAGGTTTCAGTGTTCAGGGTTAGTGTAGGGGTTCAGAGCTATGGCTCGGTGTTGGGGTTCAGTGGTGGGAGTTCAGTGTTGGGGGTTCAGTGTTGGGGGGTTCAGTGTTGGGAATCAGTGTTGGGCTTCATTGTTGGGGGTTGTGCGGTGGTGGTCCAGTGTTGGGGGTTCAGTGTTGGGGTTCAGTGTTGGGGTCCAGTGTGGGGGTTCAGTGAGGGTGTTCAGTGCTGGGATTCACTCTTGTAGGTTCAGTGGTGGGGTTCAGTGCTGGGAGGTCAGTGCTGGGGTTCAGTGTTGGGTGTTCAGTGTTGGGGTTCATTGGTGGGGTTCATTGGTGGGGGTTCGGTGGTGGGGTTCAGTGTTGGGGGCCAGTGTTGGGGTTCAATGTTGGGGGTCAGTGTTATGGGCTCGGTGTTGGGGGTTCAGTGTTGGTGTTCAGTGTCAGGGTTCAGTGCTGGGGGTCAGTATTGGGGGTTCAGCGTTAGGTTCAGTGTTCAAGGTTTAGTGTTGGGGTTCAGTGCTATGACTCGGTGTTGGGGTTCAGTGTTGGTGGTCCAGTGTTGGGGGTTCACTGTCGGGGTTCAGTGTTGGGGTCCAGTGTGGGGGTTCAATGTTGGGTTCAGTGCTGGGGTTCACTCTTGCGGGTTCAGTGTTGGGGTTCAGTGCTGGGAGGTCAGTGATGGGGTTCAGTGTTGGGGTCCAGTGTGGGGGTCCAGTGTTAGGGTTCAGTGCGGGAGTTCAGTGCTGGGGTTCAGTGTTGGGGCTCAGTGCTGGGAGGTCAGTGATGGCGTTCAGTGTTGGGGTCCAGTGTGGGAGTCCAGTGTTGGGGTTCAGTGCGGGAGTTCAGTGCTGGGGTTCAGTGTTGGGGTTCAGTTTTGGTGTTCTGCATTGGGAGTGCAGTGTTGGGGTTCAGTGGCAGTGTTCAGTGTTGTGGGGTTCAGTGTTGAGAATCTGTGTTGTGGGTTTTGTGTTGGTGGTTCAGTGCTGGGGTTCAGTGTTGGGGTCCAGTGTGGGGGTTCAGCGCAGGAGTTCAGTGCTGGGGGTCCAGTGCTGGGGGTCAGTATTGGGGTTTCAGTGTTAGGGTTCAGTGTTCAGGGTTAGTGTTGGGGTTCAGTGCTATGGCTCGGTGTTGGGGTTCAGTGGTGGGGGGTTCAGTGTTGGGGGGTCAGTGTTGGTGTTCAGTGTTGGGGTTTAATGTTGGGGTTCAGTGTTGGACTGGTCCGTTTTGGGGTTCAGTGTTGGGTGTTCATTGTTGGGGGTTCAGTGTTGGGGATTCAGTGTTGGGGGTTCAATGTTGGGTTTAGTGTTGGGGGTCAGTGTTGGGGTGTTCAGTGTTGGGGGTCGGTGTTTGGGGTGTCAGTGTTGGGGTTCATTGTTGGGGGTTCGCTGTTGTGGGTTCAACTTTGGGGTTCAGTGTTAGGGTTCGGTGCTGGGGTTCGATGTTGGGGTTCAGTGGTGGGGGTTCAATGTTGGGGTTCAGTGTTATGGTTCAGTTTTGGGGTTCAGCGTTAGGGGCTCAGTTTTGGGGTCCCATGTCGGGGTTCTGTGTTGGGGGTCCAGTGTTGGGTTTCAGTATTAGGCTTCAGTGCTGGGGTCCAGTGCTGGTGTTCAGTGCTATGGCTCGGTGTTGAGTGTTCAGTGTTGGGGTTCAGTGTTGGGATTCAGTGTTGGGGGTTCAGTGTTGGGTGTTTTGTGTTGGTGGTTCAGTGTTGGGGGTTCAGTGCTGGGGTCCAGTGTGGGGGTTCAGTGTTGGGGTTCAGTGTTGGGGTTCAGTTTTGGTGTTCAGCATTGGGAGTTCAGTGGTGGGGTTCAGTGGTGGCGTTCAGTGTTGGGGTTCATTGGTGGTGATTCGGTTTTGGGGTTCAGTAGTGGGGGTCAGTGTTGGGGTTCACTGTTTGGGTCCAGCGTTAGGGACTCAGTGTTGGGGGTTCAGTGTTGGGAATCAGTGTTGGTGGGTCTGTGTTGGGCGTTTTGTGTTGGTGGTTCAGTGTTGGGGGTTCAGTGCTGGGGTTCAGTGTTGGGGTCCATTGTTGGGGTTCAGTGCGGGAGTTCAGTGCTGGGGTTCAGTGCTGGGGGTTCAGTGTTGGGGTTCAGTATTGTCGGTTCGGTGTTAGGTTTCAGTGTTCAGGGGTAGTGTTGGGGTTCAGAGCTATGGCTCGGTGTTGGGGTTCAGTGGTGGGGGTTCAGTGTTGGGGGTTCAGTGTTGGGGGGTTCAGTGTTGGGAATCAGTGTTGGGCTTCATTGTTGGGGGTTGTGTGGTGGTGTTCCAGTGTTGGGGGTTCAGTGTTGGGGTTCAGTGTTGGGGTCCAGTGTGGGGGTTCAGTGAGGGTGTTCAGTGCTGGGATTCACTCTTGTGGGTTCAGTGGTGGGGTTCAGTGCTGGGAGGTCAGTGCTGGGGTTCAGTGTTGGGTGTTCAGTGTTGGGGTTCAGTGTTGGTGCTCAGCATTGGGAGTTCAGTGTTGGGGTTCAGTGTTGGGGTTCATTGGTGGGGTTCATTGGTGGGGGTTCGGTGTTGGGGTTCAGTGTTGGGTGCCAGTGTTGGGGTTCATTGGTGGGGTTCATTGGTGGCGGTTCGGTGTTGGGGTTCAGTGTTGGGGATTCAGTGTTGGGGTTCAGTATTGGGGTTCAATTTTGGGGATTCAGTGTTGGCGGTTCAGTGTCGGGGATTCAGTGTTGGGGTTCAGTGTTGGGGTTCAGTGTTGGGTGTTCAGTGTTGTGGTTCAGTGTTGGGCGTTTGTCAGCGTTGGGGGGGTCAGTGTTGATGTGTTCAGTGTTGGGGGTTCAGTGCTGGGAGGTCAGTGATGGGGTTCAGTGTTGGGGTCCAGTGTGGGGGTCCAGTGTTAGGGTTCAGTGCGGGAGTTCAGTGCTGGGGTTCAGTGTTGGGGCTCAGTGCTGGGAGGTCAGTGATGGCGTTCAGTGTTGGGGTCCAGTATGGTAGTTCAGTGTTGGGGTTCAGTGCGGGAGTTCAGTGCTGGGGTTCAGTGTTGGGGTTCAGTTTTGGTGTTCTGCATTGGGAGTGCAGTGTTGGGGTTCAGTGGCAGTGTTCAGTGTTGTGGGGTTCAGTGTTGAGAATCTGTGTTGTGGGTTTTGTGTTGGTGGTTCAGTGCTGGGGTCAGTGTTGGGGTCCAGTGTGGGGGTTCAGCGCAGGAGTTCAGTGCTGGGGGTTCAGTGCTGGGGGTCAGTATTGGGGTTTCAGTGTTAGGGTTCAGTGTTCAGGGTTAGTGTCGGGGTTCAGTGCTATGGCTCGGTGTTGGGGTTCAGTGGTGGGGGGTTCAGTGTTGGGGGGTCAGTGTTGGTGTTCAGTGTTGGGGTTTAATGTTGGGGTTCAGTGTTGGACTGGTCCGTTTTGGGGGTTCAGTGTTGGGTGTTCATTGTTGGGGGTTCAGTGTTGGGGATTCAGTGTTGGAGGTTCAATGTTGGGTTTAGTGTTGGGGGTCAGTGTTGGGGTGTTCAGTGTTGGGGGTCGGTGTTTGGGGGTGTCAGTGTTGGGGTTCAGTGTTGGGGGTTCGCTGTTGTGGGTTCAACTTTGGGGTTCAGTGTTAGGGTTCGGTGCTGGGGTTCGGTGTCGGGGTTCAGTGGTGGGGGTTCAGTGTTGGGGTTCAGTGTTAGGGTTCAGTGTTGGGGTTCAGCGTTAGGGGCTCAGTTTTGGGGTCCCATGTCGGGGTTCTGTGTTGGGGGTCCAGTGTTGGGTTTCAGTATTAGGGTTCAGTGCTTGGGTCCAGTGCTGGTGTTCAGTGCTATGGCTCGGTGTTGGGTGTTCAGTGTTGGGGTTCAGTGTTGGGATTCAGTGTTGGGGGTTCAGTGTTGGGTGTTTTGTGTTGGTGGTTCAGTGTTGGGGGTTCAGTGCTGGGGTCCAGTGTGGGGGTTCAGTGTTGGGGTTCAGTGTTGGGGTTCAGTTTTGGTGTTCAGCATTGGGAGTTCAGTGGTGGGGTTCAGTGGTGGCGTTCAGTGTTGGGGTTCATTGGTGGTGATTCGGTTTTGGGGTTCAGTAGTGGAAGTCAGTGTTGGGGTTCACTGTTTGGGTCCAGCGTTAGGGACTCAGTGTTGGGGGTTCAGTGTTGGGAATCAGCGTTGGTGGTTCTGTGTTGGGCGTTTTGTGTTGGTGGTTCAGTGTTGGGGTTCAGTGCTGGTGTTCAGTGTTGGGGTCCAGTGTTGGGGTTCAGTGCGGGAGTTCAGTGCTGGGGTTCAGTGCTGGGGGTCCAGTGTTGGGGTTCAGTATTGGGGGTTCGGTGTTAGGTTTCAGTGTTCAGGGTTAGTGTTGGGGTTCAGAGCTATGGCTCGGTGTTGGTGTTCAGTGATGGGGGTTCAGTGTTGGGGGGTTCAGTGTTGGGAATCAGTGTTGGGCTTCATTGTTGGGGGTTGTGTGGTGGTGGTCCAGTGTTGGGGGTTCAGTGTTGGGGTTCAGTGTTGGGGTCCAGTGTGGGGGTTCAGTGAGGGTGTTCAGTGCTGGGATTCACTCTTGTGGGTTCAGTGGTGGGGTTCAGTGCTGGGAGGTCAGTGCTGGGGTTCAGTGTTGGGTGTTCAGTGTTGGGGTTCAGTGTTGGTGCTCAGCATTGGGAGTTCAGTGTTGGGGTTCAGTGTTGGGGTTCATTGGTGGGGTTCATTGGTGGGGGTTCTGTGTTGGGGTTCAGTGTTGGGTGCCAGTGTTGGGGTTCATTGATGGGGTTCATTGGTGGCGGTTCGGTGCTGGGGTTCAGTGTTGGGGATTCAGTGTTGGGGTTCAGTATTGGGGTTCAATTTTGGGATTCAGTGTTGGCGGTTCAGTGTCGGGGATTCAGTGTTGGGGTTCAGTGTTGGGGTTCAGTGTTGGGTGTTCAGTGTTGGGGTTCAGTGTTGGGCGTTTGTCAGCATTGGGGGGGTCAGTGTTGATGTGTTCAGTGTTGGGGGTTCAGTGTCGGGGCTGGTCAGTGTTTGGGGTTCAGTGTTTGGGGGTTCAGTGTTGGTGTTCAGTGTTGGGGTTTAATGTTGGGGTTCAGTGTTGGACTGGTCCGTTTTGGGGGTTCAGTGTTGGGTGTTCATTGTTGGGGGTTCAGTGTTGGGGATTCAGTGTTGGGGGTTCAATGTTGGGTTTAGTGTTGGGGGTCAGTGTTGGGGTGTTCAGTGTTGGGGGTCGGTGTTTGGGGGTGTCAGTGTTGGGGTTCAGTGTTGGGGGTTCGGTGTTGGGGGTTCAACTTTGGGGTTCAGTGTTAGGGTTCGGTGCTGGGTTCGGTGTTGGGGTTCAGTGGTGGGGGTTCAGTGTTGGGGTTCAGTGTTAGGGTTCAGTGTTGGGTTTCAGCGTTAGGGGCTCAGTTTTGGGGTCCCATGTCGGGGTTCTGTGTTGGGGGTCCAGTGTTGGGTTTCAGTATTAGGGTTCAGTGCTGGGGTCCAGTGCTGGTGTTCAGTGCTATGGCTCGGTGTTGGGTGTTCAGTGTTGGGGTTCAGTGTTGGGGGTTCAGTGTTGGTGGTTCAGTATTGGGGGTTTTGTGTTGGTGGTTCAGTGTTGGGGGTTCAGTGCTGGGGTCCAGTGTGGGGTTCAGTGGTGGGGTTCAGTGCTGGGAGGTCAGTGCTGGGGTTCAGTGTTGGGTGGTCAGTGCTGGGGTTCAGTGTTGGGTGTTCAGTGTTGGGGTTCAGTGTTGATGCTCAGCATTGGGAGTTCAGTGTTGGGGTTCAGTGTTGGGGTTCATTGGTGCGGTTCATTGGTGGGGGTTCGGTGTTGGGGTTCAGTGTTGGGTGCCAGTGTTGGGGTTCATTGGTGGGGTTCATTGGTGGCGGTTCGGTGTTGGGGTTCAGTGTTGGGGGTTCAGTGTTGGGGTTCAGTATTGGGGTTCAATTTTGGGGATTCAGTGTTGGCGATTCAGTGTCGGGGATTCAGTGTTGGGGTTCAGTGTTGGGGTTCAGTGTTGGGGTTCAGTGTTGGGCGTTTGTCAGCATTGGGGGGGTCAGTGTTGATGTGTTCAGTGTTGGGGGTTCAGTGTCGGGGCTGGTCAGTCTTTGGGGTTCAGTGTTTGGGGGTTCAGTGTTGGTGTTCAGTGTTGGGGTTTAATGTTGGGGTTCAGTGTTGGACTGGTCCGTTTTGGGGGTTCAGTGTTGGGTGTTCATTGTTGGGGGTTCAGTGTTGGGGATTCAGTGTTGGGGGTTCAATGTTGGGTTTAGTGTTGGGGGTCAGTGTTGGGGTGTTCAGTGTTGGGGGTCGGTGTTTGGGGGTGTCAGTGTTGGGGTTCAGTGTTGGGGGTTCGCTGTTGTGGGTTCAACTGTGGGGTTCAGTGTTAGGGTTCGGTGCTGGGGTTCGGTGTTGGGGTTCAGTGGTAAGGGTTCAGTGTTGGGGTTCAGTGTTAGGGTTCAGTGTTGGGGTTCAGCGTTAGGGGCTCAGTTTTGGGGTCCCATGTCGGGGTTCTGTGTTGGGGGTCCAGTGTTGGGTTTCAGTATTGGGGTTCAGTGTTGGGAATCAGTGTTGGTGGTTCAGTATTGGGGGTTTTGTGTTGGTGGTTCAGTGTTGGGGGTTCAGTGCTGGGGCCCAGTGTGGGGTTCAGTGTTGGGGTTCAGTGTTGGGGTTCAGTTTCTGTGTTCAGCATTGGGAGTTCAGTGGTGGGGTTCAGTGGTGGCGTTCAGTGTTGGGGTTCATTGGTGGTGATTCGGTTTTGGGGTTCAGAAGTGGGGGTCAGTGTTGGGGTTCACTGTTTGGGTCCAGCGTTAGGGACTCAGTGTTGGGGGTTCAGTGTTGGGAATCAGTGTTGGTGGTTCTGTGTTGGGCGTTTTGTGTTGGTGGTTCAGTGTTGGGGGGTCAGTGCTGGGGTTCAGTGTTGGGGTCCAGTGTTGGGGTTCAGTGCGGGAGTTCAGTGCTGGGGTTCAGTGCTGGGGGTTCAGTGTTGGGGTTCAGTATTGGGGGTTCGGTGTTAGGTTTCTGTGTTCAGGGTTAGTGTAGGGGTTCAGAGCTATGGCTCGGTGTTGGGGTTCAGTGGTGGGAGTTCAGTGTTGGGGGTTCAGTGTTGGGGGGTTCAGTGTTGGGAATCAGTGTTGGGCTTCATTGTTGGGGGTTGTGTGGTGGTGGTCCAGTGTTGGGGGTTCAGTGTTGGGGTTCAGTGTTGGGGTCCAGTGTGGGGGTTCAGTGAGGGTGTTCAGTGCTGGGATTCACTCTTGTAGGTTCAGTGGTGAGGTTCAGTGCTGGGAGGTCAGTGCTGGGGTTCAGTGTTGGGTGTTCAGTGTTGGGGTTCATTGGTGGGGTTCATTGGTGGGGGTTCGGTGTTGGGGTTCAGTGTTGGGGGCCAGTGTTGGGGTTCAATGTTGGGGGTCAGTGTTAGGGGCTCGGTGTTGGGGGTTCAGTGTTGGTGTTCAGTGTCAGGGTTCAGTGCTGGGGGTCAGTATTGGGGGTTCAGCGTTAGGTTCAGTGTTCAAGGTTTAGTGTTGGGGTTCAGTGCTATGACTCGGTGTTGGGGTTCAGTGTTGGGGTTCAGTGTTGGGGTTCAGTTTTGGTGTTCAGCATTGGGAGTTCAGTGGTGGGGTTCAGTGGTGGCGTTCAGTGTTGGGGTTCATTGGTGGTGATTCGGTTTTGGGGTTCAGTAGTGGAAGTCAGTGTTGGGGTTCACTGTTTGGGTCCAGCGTTAGGGACTCAGTGTTGGGGGTTCAGTGTTGGGAATCAGCGTTGGTGGTTCTGTGTTGGGCGTTTTGTGTTGGTGGTTCAGTGTTGGGGGTTCAGTGCTGGTGTTCAGTGTTGGGGTCCAGTGTTGGGGTTCAGTGCGGGAGTTCAGTGCTGGGGTTCAGTGCTGGGGGTCCAGTGTTGGGGTTCAGTATTGGGGGTTCGGTGTTAGGTTTCAGTGTTCAGGGTTAGTGTTGGGGTTCAGAGCTATGGCTCGGTGTTGGTGTTCAGTGATGGGGGTTCAGTGTTGGGGGGTTCAGTGTTGGGAATCAGTGTTGGGCTTCATTGTTGGGGGTTGTGTGGTGGTGGTCCAGTGTTGGGGGTTCAGTGTTGGGGTTCAGTGTTGGGGTCCAGTGTGGGGGTTCAGTGAGGGTGTTCAGTGCTGGGATTCACTCTTGTGGGTTCAGTGGTGGGGTTCAGTGCTGGGAGGTCAGTGCTGGGGTTCAGTGTTGGGTGTTCAGTGTTGGGGTTCAGTGTTGGTGCTCAGCATTGGGAGTTCAGTGTTGGGGTTCAGTGTTGGGGTTCATTGGTGGGGTTCATTGGTGGGGGTTCTGTGTTGGGGTTCAGTGTTGGGTGCCAGTGTTGGGGTTCATTGATGGGGTTCATTGGTGGCGGTTCGGTGTTGGGGTTCAGTGTTGGGGATTCAGTGTTGGGGTTCAGTATTGGGGTTCAATTTTGGGGATTCAGTGTTGGCGGTTCAGTGTCGGGGATTCAGTGTTGGGGTTCAGTGTTGGGGTTCAGTGTTGGGTGTTCAGTGTTGGGGTTCAGTGTTGGGCGTTTGTCAGCATTGGGGGGGTCAGTGTTGATGTGTTCAGTGTTGGGGGTTCAGTGTCGGGGCTGGTCAGTGTTTGGGGTTCAGTGTTTGGGGGTTCAGTGTTGGTGTTCAGTGTTGGGGTTTAATGTTGGGGTTCAGTGTTGGACTGGTCCGTTTTGGGGGTTCAGTGTTGGGTGTTCATTGTTGGGGGTTCAGTGTTGGGGATTCAGTGTTGGGGGTTCAATGTTGGGTTTAGTGTTGGGGGTCAGTGTTGGGGTGTTCAGTGTTGGGGGTCGGTGTTTGGGGGTGTCAGTGTTGGGGTTCAGTGTTGGGGGTTCGGTGTTGGGGGTTCAACTTTGGGGTTCAGTGTTAGGGTTCGGTGCTGGGTTCGGTGTTGGGGTTCAGTGGTGGGGGTTCAGTGTTGGGGTTCAGTGTTAGGGTTCAGTGTTGGGTTTCAGCGTTAGGGGCTCAGTTTTGGGGTCCCATGTCGGGGTTCTGTGTTGGGGGTCCAGTGTTGGGTTTCAGTATTAGGGTTCAGTGCTGGGGTCCAGTGCTGGTGTTCAGTGCTATGGCTCGGTGTTGGGTGTTCAGTGTTGGGGTTCAGTGTTGGGGGTTCAGTGTTGGTGGTTCAGTATTGGGGGTTTTGTGTTGGTGGTTCAGTGTTGGGGGTTCAGTGCTGGGGTCCAGTGTGGGGTTCAGTGGTGGGGTTCAGTGCTGGGAGGTCAGTGCTGGGGTTCAGTGTTGGGTGGTCAGTGCTGGGGTTCAGTGTTGGGTGTTCAGTGTTGGGGTTCAGTGTTGATGCTCAGCATTGGGAGTTCAGTGTTGGGGTTCAGTGTTGGGGTTCATTGGTGCGGTTCATTGGTGGGGGTTCGGTGTTGGGGTTCAGTGTTGGGTGCCAGTGTTGGGGTTCATTGGTGGGGTTCATTGGTGGCGGTTCGGTGTTGGGGTTCAGTGTTGGGGGTTCAGTGTTGGGGTTCAGTATTGGGGTTCAATTTTGGGGATTCAGTGTTGGCGATTCAGTGTCGGGGATTCAGTGTTGGGGTTCAGTGTTGGGGTTCAGTGTTGGGGTTCAGTGTTGGGCGTTTGTCAGCATTGGGGGGGTCAGTGTTGATGTGTTCAGTGTTGGGGGTTCAGTGTCGGGGCTGGTCAGTCTTTGGGGTTCAGTGTTTGGGGGTTCAGTGTTGGTGTTCAGTGTTGGGGTTTAATGTTGGGGTTCAGTGTTGGACTGGTCCGTTTTGGGGGTTCAGTGTTGGGTGTTCATTGTTGGGGGTTCAGTGTTGGGGATTCAGTGTTGGGGGTTCAATGTTGGGTTTAGTGTTGGGGGTCAGTGTTGGGGTGTTCAGTGTTGGGGGTCGGTGTTTGGGGGTGTCAGTGTTGGGGTTCAGTGTTGGGGGTTCGCTGTTGTGGGTTCAACTGTGGGGTTCAGTGTTAGGGTTCGGTGCTGGGGTTCGGTGTTGGGGTTCAGTGGTAAGGGTTCAGTGTTGGGGTTCAGTGTTAGGGTTCAGTGTTGGGGTTCAGCGTTAGGGGCTCAGTTTTGGGGTCCCATGTCGGGGTTCTGTGTTGGGGGTCCAGTGTTGGGTTTCAGTATTGGGGTTCAGTGTTGGGAATCAGTGTTGGTGGTTCAGTATTGGGGGTTTTGTGTTGGTGGTTCAGTGTTGGGGGTTCAGTGCTGGGGCCCAGTGTGGGGTTCAGTGTTGGGGTTCAGTGTTGGGGTTCAGTTTCTGTGTTCAGCATTGGGAGTTCAGTGGTGGGGTTCAGTGGTGGCGTTCAGTGTTGGGGTTCATTGGTGGCGATTCGGTTTTGGGGTTCAGAAGTGGGGGTCAGTGTTGGGGTTCACTGTTTGGGTCCAGCGTTAGGGACTCAGTGTTGGGGGTTCAGTGTTGGGAATCAGTGTTGGTGGTTCTGTGTTGGGCGTTTTGTGTTGGTGGTTCAGTGTTGGGGGGTCAGTGCTGGGGTTCAGTGTTGGGGTCCAGTGTTGGGGTTCAGTGCGGGAGTTCAGTGCTGGGGTTCAGTGCTGGGGGTTCAGTGTTGGGGTTCAGTATTGGGGGTTCGGTGTTAGGTTTCAGTGTTCAGGGTTAGTGTAGGGGTTCAGAGCTATGGCTCGGTGTTGGGGTTCAGTGGTGGGAGTTCAGTGTTGGGGGTTCAGTGTTGGGGGGTTCAGTGTTGGGAATCAGTGTTGGGCTTCATTGTTGGGGGTTGTGTGGTGGTGGTCCAGTGTTGGGGGTTCAGTGTTGGGGTTCAGTGTTGGGGTCCAGTGTGGGGGTTCAGTGAGGGTGTTCAGTGCTGGGATTCACTCTTGTAGGTTCAGTGGTGAGGTTCAGTGCTGGGAGGTCAGTGCTGGGGTTCAGTGTTGGGTGTTCAGTGTTGGGGTTCATTGGTGGGGTTCATTGGTGGGGGTTCGGTGTTGGGGTTCAGTGTTGGGGGCCAGTGTTGGGGTTCAATGTTGGGGGTCAGTGTTAGGGGCTCGGTGTTGGGGGTTCAGTGTTGGTGTTCAGTGTCAGGGTTCAGTGCTGGGGGTCAGTATTGGGGGTTCAGCGTTAGGTTCAGTGTTCAAGGTTTAGTGTTGGGGTTCAGTGCTATGACTCGGTGTTGGGGTTCAGTGTTGGTGGTCCAGTGTTGGGAGTTCACTGTCGGGGTTCAGTGTTGGGGTCCAGTGTGGGGGTTCAATGTTGGGTTCAGTGCTGGGGTTCACTCTTGCGGGTTCAGTGTTGGGGTTCAGTGCTGGGAGGTCAGTGATGGGGTTCAGTGTTGGGGTCCAGTGTGGGGGTCCAGTGTTAGGGTTCAGTGCGGGAGTTCAGTGCTGGGGTTCAGTGTTGGGGCTCAGTGCTGGGAGGTCAGTGATGGCGTTCAGTGTTGGGGTCCAGTGTGGGAGTCCAGTGTTGGGGTTCAGTGCGGGATTTCAGTGCTGGGGTTCAGTGTTGGGGTTCAGTTTTGGTGTTCTGCATTGGGAGTGCAGTGTTGGGGTTCAGTGGCAGTGTTCAGTGTTGTGGGGTTCAGTGTTGAGAATCTGTGTTGTGGGTTTTGTGTTGGTGGTTCAGTGCTGGGGTTCAGTGTTGGGGTCCAGTGTGGGGGTTCAGCGCAGGAGTTCAGTGCTGGGGGTCCAGTGCTGGGGGTCAGTATTGGGGTTTCAGTGTTAGGGTTCAGTGTTCAGGGTTAGTGTTGGGGTTCAGTGCTATGGCTCGGTGTTGGGGTTCAGTGGTGGGGGGTTCAGTGTTGGGGGGTCAGTGTTGGTGTTCAGTGTTGGGGTTTAATGTTGGGGTTCAGTGTTGGACTGGTCCGTTTTGGGGGTTCAGTGTTGGGTGTTCATTGTTGGGGGTTCAGTGCTGGGTGTTCATTGTTGGGGGTTCAGTGTTGGGGATTCAGTGTTGGGGGTTCAATGTTGGGTTCAGTGGTGGGGTTCAGTGGTGGCGTTCAGTGTTGGGGTTCATTGGTGGTGATTCGGTTTTGGGGTTCAGTAGTGGGGGTCAGTGTTGGGGTTCACTGTTTGGGTCCAGCGTTAGGGACTCAGTGTTGGGGGTTCAGTTTTGGGAATCAGCGTTGGTGGTTCTGTGTTGGGCGTTTTGTGTTGGTGGTTCAGTGTTGGGGGTTCAGTGCTGGGGTTCAGTGTTGGGGTCCAGTGTTGGGGTTCAGTGCGGGAGTTCAGTGCTGGGGTTCAGTGCTGGGGGTTCAGTGTTGGGGTTCAGTATTTGGGGTTCGGTGTTAGGTTTCAGTGTTCAGGGTTAG
This sequence comes from Pristiophorus japonicus, assembly GCF_044704955.1. NCBI lineage: Eukaryota > Metazoa > Chordata > Chondrichthyes > Pristiophoridae > Pristiophorus > Pristiophorus japonicus. Next base: position 59,451,945 of record NC_091993.1, read on the forward strand.
TGTTGGGGTTCAGAGCTATGGCTCGGTGTTGGGGTTCAGTGATGGGGGTTCAGTGTTGGGGGTTCAGTGTTGGGGGGTTCAGTGTTGGGAATCAGTGTTGGGCTTCATTGTTGGGGGTTGTGTGGTGGTGGTCCAGTGTTGGGGGTTCAGTGTTGGGGTTCAGTGTTGGGGTCCAGTGTGGGGGTTCAGTGAGGGTGTTCAGTGCTGGGATTCACTCTTGTGGGTTCAGTGGTGGGGTTCAGTGCTGGAAGGTCAGTGCTGGGGTTCAGTGTTGGGTGTTCAGTGTTGGGGTTCAGTGTTGGTGCTCAGCATTGGGAGTTCAGTGTTGGGGGTCAGTGTTGGGGTTCATTGGTGGGGTTCATTGGTGGGGGTTCGGTGTTGGGGTTCAGTGTTGGGTGCCAGTGTTGGGGTTCATTGGTGGGGTTCATTGGTGGCGGTTCGGTGTTGGGGTTCAGTGTTGGGGATTCAGTGTTGGGGTTCAGTATTGGGGTTCAATTTTGGGGATTCAGTGTTGGCGGTTCAGTGTCGGGGATTCAGTGTTGGGGTTCAGTGTTGGGGTTCAGTGTTGGGTGTTCAGTGTTGGGGTTCAGTGTTGGGCGTTTGTCAGCATTGGGGGCGTCAGTGTTGATGTGTTCAGTGTTGGGGGTTCAGTGTCGGGGCTGGTCAGTGTTTGGGGTTCAGTGTTTGGGGGTTCAGTGTTGGTGTTCAGTGTTGGGGTTTAATGTTGGGGTTCAGTGTTGGACTGGTCCGTTTTGGGGGTTCAGTGTTGGGTGTTCATTGTTGGGGGTTCAGTGTTGGGGATTCAGTGTTGGGGGTTCAATGTTGGGTTTAGTGTTGGGGGTCAGTGTTGGGGTGTTCAGTGTTGGGGGTCGGTGTTTGGGGGTGTCAGTGTTGGGGTTCAGTGTTGGGGGTTCGGTGTTGGGGGTTCAACTTTGGGGTTCAGTGTTAGGGTTCGGTGCTGGGGTTCGGTGTTGGGGTTCAGTGGTGGGGGTTCAGTGTTGGGGTTCAGTGTTAGGGTTCAGTGTTGGGTTTCAGCGTTAGGGGCTCAGTTTTGGGGTCCCATGTCGGGGTTCTGTGTTGGGGGTCCAGTGTTGGGTTTCAGTATTAGGGTTCAGTGCTGGGGTCCAGTGCTGGTGTTCAGTGCTATGGCTCGGTGTTGGGTGTTCAGTGTTGGGGTTCAGTGTTGGGGGTTCAGTGTTGGTGGTTCAGTATTGGGGGTTTTGTGTTGGTGGTTCAGTGTTGGGGGTTCAGTGCTGGGGTCCAGTGTGGGGTTCAGTGGTGGGGTTCAGTGCTGAGAGGTCAGTGCTGGGGTTCAGTGTTGGGTGTTCAGTGTTGGGGTTCAGTGTTGGTGCTCAGCATTGGGAGTTCAGTGTTGGGGTTCAGTGGTGGGGTTCATTGGTGCGGTTCATTGGTGGGGGTTCGGTGTTGGGGTTCAGTGTTGGGTGCCAGTGTTGGGGTTCATTGGTGGGGTTCATTGGTGGCGGTTCGGTGTTGGGGTTCAGTGTTGGGGGTTCAGTGTTGGGGTTCAGTATTGGGGTTCAGTTTTGGGGATTCAGTGTTGGCGGTTCAGTGTCGGGGATTCAGTGTTGGGGTTCAGTGTTGGGGTTCAGTGTTGGGGTTCAGTGTTGGGCGTTTGTCAGCATTGGGGGGTCAGTGTTTATGTGTTCAGTGTTGGGGGTTCAGTGTTTGGGGGTTCAGTGTTGGTGTTCAGTGTTGGGGTTTAATGTTGGGGTTCAGTGTTGGACTGGTCCGTTTTGGGGGTTCAGTGTTGGGTGTTCATTGTTGGGGGTTCAGTGTTGGGGATTCAGTGTTGGGGGTTCAATGTTGGGTTTCGTGTTGGGGGTCAGTGTTGGGGTGTTCAGTGTTGGGGGTTGGTGTTTGGGGGTGTCAGTGTTGGGGTTCAGTGTTGGGGGTTCGCTGTTGTGGGTTCAACTGTGGGGTTCAGTGTTAGGGTTCGGTGCTGGGGTTCGGTGTTGGGGTTCAGTGGTAAGGGTTCAGTGTTGGGGTTCAGTGTTAGGGTTCAGTGTTGGGGTTCAGCGTTAGGGGCTCAGTTTTGGGGTCCCATGTCGGGGTTCTGTGTTGGGGGTCCAGTGTTGGGTTTCAGTATCGGGGTTCAGTGTTGGGAATCAGTGTTGGTGGTTCAGTATTGGGGGTTTTGTGTTGGTGGTTCAGTGTTGGGGGTTCAGTGCTGGGGCCCAGTGTGGGGTTCAGTGTTGGGGTTCAGTTTTTGTGTTCAGCATTGGGAGTTCAGTGGTGGGGTTCAGTGGTGGCGTTCAGTGTTGGGGTTCATTGGTGGTGATTCGGTTTTGGGGTTCAGTAGTGGGGGTCAGTGTTGGGGTTCACTGTTTGGGTCCAGCGTTAGAGACTCAGTGTTGGGGGTTCAGTGTTGGGAATCAGTGTTGGTGGTTCTGTGTTGGGCGTTTTGTGTTGGTGGTTCAGTGTTGGGGGGTCAGTGCTGGGGTTCAGTGTTGGGGTCCAGTGTTGGGGTTCAGTGCGGGAGTTCAGTGCTGGGGTTCAGTGCTGGGGGTTCAGTGTTGGGGTTCAGTATTGGGGGTTCGGTGTTAGGTTTCAGTGTTCAGGGTTAGTGTAGGGGTTCAGAGCTATGGCTCGGTGTTGGGGTTCAGTGGTGGGAGTTCAGTGTTGGGGGTTCAGTGTTGGGGGGTTCAGTGTTGGGAATCAGTGTTGGGCTTCATTGTTGGGGGTTGTGTGGTGGTGGTCCAGTGTTGGGGGTTCAGTGTTGGGGTTCAGTGTTGGGGTCCAGTGTGGGGGTTCAGTGAGGGTGTTCAGTGCTGGGATTCACTCTTGTAGGTTCAGTGGTGGGGTTCAGTGCTGGGAGGTCAGTGCTGGGGTTCAGTGTTGGGTGTTCAGTGTTGGGGTTCATTGGTGGGGTTCATTGGTGGGGGTTCGGTGTTGGGGTTCAGTGTTGGGGGCCAGTGTTGGGGTTCAATGTTGGGGGTCAGTGTTATGGGCTCGGTGTTGGGGGTTCAGTGTTGGTGTTCAGTGTCAGGGTTCAGTGCTGGGGGTCAGTATTGGGGGTTCAGCGTTAGGTTCAGTGTTCAAGGTTTAGTGTTGGGGTTCAGTGCTATGACTCGGTGTTGGGGTTCAGTGTTGGTGGTCCAGTGTTGGGGGTTCACTGTCGGGGTTCAGTGTTGGGGTCCAGTGTGGGGGTTCAATGTTGGGTTCAGTGATGGGGTTCACTCTTGCGGGTTCAGTGTTGGGGTTCAGTGCTGGGAGGTCAGTGATGGGGTTCAGTGTTGGGGTCCAGTGTGGGGGTCCAGTGTTAGGGTTCAGTGCGGGAGTTCAGTGCTGGGGTTCAGTGTTGGGGCTCAGTGCTGGGAGGTCAGTGATGGCGTTCAGTGTTGGGGTCCAGTGTGGGAGTCCAGTGTTGGGGTTCAGTGCGGGAGTTCAGTGCTGGGGTTCAGTGTTGGGGTTCAGTTTTGGTGTTCTGCATTGGGAGTGCAGTGTTGGGGTTCAGTGGCAGTGTTCAGTGTTGTGGGGTTCAGTGTTGAGAATCTGTGTTGTGGGTTTTGTGTTGGTGGTTCAGTGCTGGGGTTCAGTGTTGGGGTCCAGTGTGGGGGTTCAGCGCAGGAGTTCAGTGCTGGGGGTCCAGTGCTGGGGGTCAGTATTGGGGTTTCAGTGTTAGGGTTCAGTGTTCAGGGTTAGTGTTGGGGTTCAGTGCTATGGCTCGGTGTTGGGGTTCAGTGGTGGGGGGTTCAGTGTTGGGGGGTCAGTGTTGGTGTTCAGTGTTGGGGTTTAATGTTGGGGTTCAGTGTTGGACTGGTCCGTTTTGGGGGTTCAGTGTTGGGTGTTCATTGTTGGGGGTTCAGTGTTGGGGATTCAGTGTTGGGGGTTCAATGTTGGGTTTAGTGTTGGGGGTCAGTGTTGGGGTGTTCAGTGTTGGGGGTCGGTGTTTGGGGTGTCAGTGTTGGGGTTCATTGTTGGGGGTTCGCTGTTGTGGGTTCAACTTTGGGGTTCAGTGTTAGGGTTCGGTGCTGGGGTTCGGTGTTGGGGTTCAGTGGTGGGGGTTCAATGTTGGGGTTCAGTGTTTTGGTTCAGTGTTGGGGTTCAGCGTTAGGGGCTCAGTTTTGGGGTCCCATGTCGGGGTTCTGTGTTGGGGGTCCAGTGTTGGGTTTCAGTATTCGGGTTCAGTGCTGGGGTCCAGTGCTGGTGTTCAGTGCTATGGCTCGGTGTTGGGTGTTCAGTGTTGGGGTTCAGTGTTGGGATTCAGTGTTGGGGGTTCAGTGTTGGGTGTTTTGTGTTGGTGGTTCAGTGTTGGGGGTTCAGTGCTGGGGTCCAGTGTGGGGGTTCAGTGTTGGGGTTCAGTGTTGGGGTTCAGTTTTGGTGTTCAGCATTGGGAGTTCAGTGGTGGGGTTCAGTGGTGGCGTTCAGTGTTGGGGTTCATTGGTGGTGATTCGGTTTTGGGGTTCAGTAGTGGGGGTCAGTGTTGGGGTTCACTGTTTGGGTCCAGCGTTAGGGACTCAGTGTTGGGGGTTCAGTGTTGGGAATCAGTGTTGGTGGGTCTGTGTTGGGCGTTTTGTGTTGGTGGTTCAGTGTTGGGGGTTCAGTGCTGGGGTTCAGTGTTGGGGTCCATTGTTGGGGTTCAGTGCGGGAGTTCAGTGCTGGGATTCACTCTTGTGGGTTCAGTGGTGGGGTTCAGTGCTGGGAGGTCAGTGCTGGGGTTCAGTGTTGGGTGTTCAGTGTTGGGGTTCAGTGTTGGTGCTCAGCATTGGGAGTTCAGTGTTGGGGTTCAGTGTTGGGGTTCATTGGTGGGGTTCATTGGTGGGGGTTCTGTGTTGGGGTTCAGTGTTGGGTGCCAGTGTTGGGGTTCATTGATGGGGTTCATTGGTGGCGGTTCGGTGTTGGGGTTCAGTGTTGGGGATTCAGTGTTGGGGTTCAGTATTGGGGTTCAATTTTGGGATTCAGTGTTGGCGGTTCAGTGTCGGGGATTCAGTGTTGGGGTTCAGTGTTGGGGTTCAGTGTTGGGTGTTCAGTGTTGGGGTTCAGTGTTGGGCGTTTGTCAGCATTGGGGGGGTCAGTGTTGATGTGTTCAGTGTTGGGGGTGGTCAGTGTTTGGGGTTCAGTGTTTGGGGGTTCAGTGTTGGTGTTCAGTGTTGGGGTTTAATGTTGGGGTTCAGTGTTGGACTGGTCCGTTTTGGGGGTTCAGTGTTGGGTGTTCATTGTTGGGGGTTCAGTGTTGGGGATTAAGTGTTGGGGGTTCAATGTTGGGTTTAGTGTTGGGGGTCAGTGTTGGGGTGTTCAGTGTTGGGGGTCGGTGTTTGGGGGTGTCAGTGTTGGGGTTCAGTGTTGGGGGTTCGGTGTTGGGGGTTCAACTTTGGGGTTCAGTGTTAGGGTTCGGTGCTGGGTTCGGTGTTGGGGTTCAGTGGTGGGGGTTCAGTGTTGGGGTTCAGTGTTAGGGTTCAGTGTTGGGTTTCAGCGTTAGGGGCTCAGTTTTGGGGTCCCATGTCGGGGTTCTGTGTTGGGGGTCCAGTGTTGGGTTTCAGTATTAGGGTTCAGTGCTGGGGTCCAGTGCTGGTGTTCAGTGCTATGGCTCGGTGTTGGGTGTTCAGTGTTGGGGTTCAGTGTTGGGGGTTCAGTGTTGGTGGTTCAGTATTGGGGGTTTTGTGTTGGTGGTTCAGTGTTGGGGGTTCAGTGCTGGGGTCCAGTGTGGGGTTCAGTGGTGGGGTTCAGTGCTGGGAGGTCAGTGCTGGGGTTCAGTGTTGGGTGGTCAGTGCTGGGGTTCAGTGTTGGGTGTTCAGTGTTGGGGTTCAGTGTTGATGCTCAGCATTGGGTGTTCAGTGTCGGGGTTCAGTGTTGGGGTTCATTGGTGCGGTTCATTGGTGGGGGTTCGGTGTTGGGGTTCAGTGTTGGGTGCCAGTGTTGGGGTTCATTGGTGGGGTTCATTGGTGGCGGTTCGGTGTTGGGGTTCAGTGTTGGGGGTTCAGTGTTGGGGTTCAGTATTGGGGTTCAATTTTGGGGATTCAGTGTTGGCGATTCAGTGTCGGGGATTCAGTGTTGGGGTTCAGTGTTGGGGTTCAGTGTTGGGGTTCAGTGTTGGGCGTTTGTCAGCATTGGGGGGGTCAGTGTTGATGTGTTCAGTGTTGGGGGTTCAGTGTCGGGGCTGGTCAGTCTTTGGGGTTCAGTGTTTGGGGGTTCAGTGTTGGTGTTCAGTGTTGGGGTTTAATGTTGGGGTTCAGTGTTGGACTGGTCCGTTTTGGGGGTTCAGTGTTGGGTGTTCATTGTTGGGGGTTCAGTGTTGGGGATTCAGTGTTGGGGGTTCAATGTTGGGTTTAGTGTTGGGGATCAGTGTTGGGGTGTTCAGTGTTGGGGGTCGGTGTTTGGGGGTGTCAGTGTTGGGGTTCAGTGTTGGGGGTTCGCTGTTGTGGGTTCAACTGTGGGGTTCGGTGTTAGGGTTCGGTGCTGGGGTTCGGTGTTGGGGTTCAGTGGTAAGGGTTCAGTGTTGGGGTTCAGTGTTAGGGTTCAGTGTTGGGGTTCAGCGTTAGGGGCTCAGTTTTGGGGTCCCATGTCGGGGTTCTGTGTTGGGGGTCCAGTGTTGGGTTTCAGTATTGGGGTTCAGTGTTGGGAATCAGTGTTGGTGGTTCAGTATTGGGGGTTTTGTGTTGGTGGTTCAGTGTTGGGGGTTCAGTGCTGGGGCCCAGTGTGGGGTTCAGTGTTGGGGTTCAGTGTTGGGGTTCAGTTTCTGTGTTCAGCATTGGGAGTTCAGTGGTGGGGTTCAGTGGTGGCGTTCAGTGTTGGGGTTCATTGGTGGTGATTCGGTTTTGGGGTTCAGAAGTGGGGGTCAGTGTTGGGGTTCACTGTTTGGGTCCAGCGTTAGGGACTCAGTGTTGGGGGTTCAGTGTTGGGAATCAGTGTTGGTGGTTCTGTGTTGGGCGTTTTGTGTTGGTGGTTCAGTGTTGGGGGGTCAGTGCTGGGGTTCAGTGTTGGGGTCCAGTGTTGGGGTTCAGTGCGGGAGTTCAGTGCTGGGGTTCAGTGCTGGGGGTTCAGTGTTGGGGTTCAGTATTGGGGGTTCGGTGTTAGGTTTCAGTGTTCAGGGTTAGTGTAGGGGTTCAGAGCTATGGCTCGGTGTTGGGGTTCAGTGGTGGGAGTTCAGTGTTGGGGGTTCAGTGTTGGGGGGTTCAGTGTTGGGAATCAGTGTTGGGCTTCATTGTTGGGGGTTGTGTGGTGGTGGTCCAGTGTTGGGGGTTCAGTGTTGGGGTTCAGTGTTGGGGTCCAGTGTGGGGGTTCAGTGAGGGTGTTCAGTGCTGGGATTCACTCTTGTAGGTTCAGTGGTGAGGTTCAGTGCTGGGAGGTCAGTGCTGGGGTTCAGTGTTGGGTGTTCAGTGTTGGGGTTCATTGGTGGGGTTCATTGGTGGGGGTTCGGTGTTGGGGTTCAGTGTTGGGGGCCAGTGTTGGGGTTCAATGTTGGGGGTCAGTGTTAGGGGCTCGGTGTTGGGGGTTCAGTGTTGGTGTTCAGTGTCAGGGTTCAGTGCTGGGGGTCAGTATTGGGGGTTCAGCGTTAGGTTCAGTGTTCAAGGTTTAGTGTTGGGGTTCAGTGCTATGACTCGGTGTTGGGGTTCAGTGTTGGTGGTCCAGTGTTGGGGGTTCACTGTCGGGGTTCAGTGTTGGGGTCCAGTGTGGGGGTTCAATGTTGGGTTCAGTGCTGGGGTTCACTCTTGCGGGTTCAGTGTTGGGGTTCAGTGCTGGGAGGTCAGTGATGGGGTTCAGTGTTGGGGTCCAGTGTGGGGGTCCAGTGTTAGGGTTCAGTGCGGGAGTTCAGTGCTGGGGTTCAGTGTTGGGGCTCAGTGCTGGGAGGTCAGTGATGGCGTTCAGTGTTGGGGTCCAGTGTGGGAGTCCAGTGTTGGGGTTCAGTGCGGGAGTTCAGTGCTGGGGTTCAGTGTTGGGGTTCAGTTTTGGTGTTCTGCATTGGGAGTGCAGTGTTGGGGTTCAGTGGCAGTGTTCAGTGTTGTGGGGTTCAGTGTTGAGAATCTGTGTTGTGGGTTTTGTGTTGGTGGTTCAGTGCTGGGGTTCAGTGTTGGGGTCCAGTGTGGGGGTTCAGCGCAGGAGTTCAGTGCTGGGGGTCCAGTGCTGGGGGTCAGTATTGGGGTTTCAGTGTTAGGGTTCAGTGTTCAGGGTTAGTGTTGGGGTTCAGTGCTAAGGCTCGGTGTTGGGGTTCAGTGGTGGGGGGTTCAGTGTTGGGGGGTCAGTGTTGGTGTTCAGTGTTGGGGTTTAATGTTGGGGTTCAGTGTTGGACTGGTCCGTTTTGGGGGTTCAGTGTTGGGTGTTCATTGTTGGGGGTTCAGTGCTGGGTGTTCATTGTTGGGGGTTCAGTGTTGGGGATTCAGTGTTGGGGGTTCAATGTTGGGTTCAGTGGTGGGGTTCAGTGGTGGCGTTCAGTGTTGGGGTTCATTGGTGGTGATTCGGTTTTGGGGTTCAGTAGTGGGGGTCATGTTGGGGTTCACTGTTTGGGTCCAGCGTTAGGGACTCAGTGTTGGGGGTTCAGTGTTGGGAATCAGCGTTGGTGGTTCTGTGTTGGGCGTTTTGTGTTGGTGGTTCAGTGTTGGGGGTTCAGTGCTGGGGTTCAGTGTTGGGGTCCAGTGTTGGGGTTCAGTGCGGGAGTTCAGTGCTGGGGTTCAGTGCTGGGGGTTCAGTGTTGGGGTTCAGTATTTGGGGTTCGGTGTTAGGTTTCAGTGTTCAGGGTTAGTGTTGGGGTTCAGAGCTATGGCTCGGTGTTGGGGTTCAGTGATGGGGGTTCAGTGTTGGGGGTTCAGTGTTGGGGGGTTCAGTGTTGGGAATCAGTGTTGGGCTTCATTGTTGGGGGTTGTGTGGTGGTGGTCCAGTGTTGGGGGTTCAGTGTTGGGGTTCAGTGTTGGGGTCCAGTGTGGGGGTTCAGTGAGGGTGTTCAGTGCAGGGATTCACTCTTGTGGGTTCAGTGGTGGGGTTCAGTGCTGGAAGGTCAGTGCTGGGGTTCAGTGTTGGGTGTTCAGTGTTGGGGTTCAGTGTTGGTGCTCAGCATTGGGAGTTCAGTGTTGGGGGTCAGTGTTGGGGTTCATTGGTGGGGTTCATTGGTGGGGGTTCGGTGTTGGGGTTCAGTGTTGGGTGCCAGTGTTGGGGTTCATTGGTGGGGTTCATTGGTGGCGGTTCGGTGTTGGGGTTCAGTGTTGGGGATTCAGTGTTGGGGTTCAGTATTGGGGTTCAATTTTGGGGATTCAGTGTTGGCGGTTCAGTGTCGGGGATTCAGTGTTGGGGTTCAGTGTTGGGGTTCTGTGTTGGGTGTTCAGTGTTGGGGTTCAGTGTTGGGCGTTTGTCAGCATTGGGGGCGTCAGTGTTGATGTGTTCAGTGTTGGGGGTTCAGTGTCGGGGCTGGTCAGTGTTTGGGGTTCAGTGTTTGGGGGTTCAGTGTTGGTGTTCAGTGTTGGGGTTTAATGTTGGGGTTCAGTGTTGGACTGGTCCGTTTTGGGGGTTCAGTGTTGGGTGTTCATTGTTGGGGGTTCAGTGTTGGGGATTCAGTGTTGGGGGTTCAATGTTGGGTTTAGTGTTGGGGGTCAGTGTTGGGGTGTTCAGTGTTGGGGGTCGGTGTTTGGGGGTGTCAGTGTTGGGGTTCAGTGTTGGGGGTTCGGTGTTGGGGGTTCAACTTTGGGGTTCAGTGTTAGGGTTCGGTGCTGGGGTTCGGTGTTGGGGTTCAGTGGTGGGGGTTCAGTGTTGGGGTTCAGTGTTAGGGTTCAGTGTTGGGTTTCAGCGTTAGGGGCTCAGTTTTGGGGTCCCATGTCGGGGTTCTGTGTTGGGGGTCCAGTGTTGGGTTTCAGTATTAGGGTTCAGTGCTGGGGTCCAGTGCTGGTGTTCAGTGCTATGGCTCGGTGTTGGGTGTTCAGTGTTGGGGTTCAGTGTTGGGGGTTCAGTGTTGGTGGTTCAGTATTGGGGGTTTTGTGTTGGTGGTTCAGTGTTGGGGGTTCAGTGCTGGGGTCCAGTGTGGGGTTCAGTGGTGGGGTTCAGTGCTGGGAGGTCAGTGCTGGGGTTCAGTGTTGGGTGTTCAGTGTTGGGGTTCAGTGTTGGTGCTCAGCATTGGGAGTTCAGTGTTGGGGTTCAGTGTTGGGGTTCATTGGTGCGGTTCATTGGTGGGGGTTCGGTGTTGGGGTTCAGTGTTGGGTGCCAGTGTTGGGGTTCATTGGTGGGGTTCATTGGTGGCGGTTCGGTGTTGGGGTTCAGTGTTGGGGGTTCAGTGTTGGGGTTCAGTATTGGGGTTCAGTTTTGGGGATTCAGTGTTGGCGGTTCAGTGTCGGGGATTCAGTGTTGGGGTTCAGTGTTGGGGTTCAGTGTTGGGGTTCAGTGTTGGGCGTTTGTCAGCATTGGGGGGTCAGTGTTTATGTGTTCAGTGTTGGGGGTTCAGTGTCGGGGCTGGTCAGTGTTTGGGGTTCAGTGTTTGGGGGTTCAGTGTTGGTGTTCAGTGTTGGGGTTTAATGTTGGGGTTCAGTGTTGGACTGGTCCGTTTTGGGGGTTCAGTGTTGGGTGTTCATTGTTGGGGGTTCAGTGTTGGGGATTCAGTGTTGGGGGTTCAATGTTGGGTTTCGTGTTGGGGGTCAGTGTTGGGGTGTTCAGTGTTGGGGGTTGGTGTTTGGGGGTGTCAGTGTTGGGGTTCAGTGTTGGGGGTTCGCTGTTGTGGGTTCAACTGTGGGGTTCAGTGTTAGGGTTCGGTGCTGGGGTTCGGTGTTGGGGTTCAGTGGTAAGGGTTCAGTGTTGGGGTTCAGTGTTAGGGTTCAGTGTTGGGGTTCAGCGTTAGGGGCTCAGTTTTGGGGTCCCATGTCGGGGTTCTGTGTTGGGGGTCCAGTGTTGGGTTTCAGTATCGGGGTTCAGTGTTGGGAATCAGTGTTGGTGGTTCAGTGTTGGGGGTTCAGTGCTGGGGCCCAGTGTGGGGTTCAGTGTTGGGGTTCAGTTTTTGTGTTCAGCATTGGGAGTTCAGTGGTGGGGTTCAGTGGTGGCGTTCAGTGTTGGGGTTCATTGGTGGTGATTCGGTTTTGGGGTTCAGTAGTGGGGGTCAGTGTTGGGGTTCACTGTTTGGGTCCAGCGTTAGAGACTCAGTGTTGGGGGTTCAGTGTTGGGAATCAGTGTTGGTGGTTCTGTGTTGGGCGTTTTGTGTTGGTGGTTCAGTGTTGGGGGGTCAGTGCTGGGGTTCAGTGTTGGGGTCCAGTGTTGGGGTTCAGTGCGGGAGTTCAGTGCTGGGGTTCAGTGCTGGGGGTTCAGTGTTGGGGTTCAGTATTGGGGGTTCGGTGTTAGGTTTCAGTGTTCAGGGTTAGTGTAGGGGTTCAGAGCTATGGCTCGGTGTTGGGGTTCAGTGGTGGGAGTTCAGTGTTGGGGGTTCAGTGTTGGGGGGTTCAGTGTTGGGAATCAGTGTTGGGCTTCATTGTTGGGGGTTGTGTGGTGGTGGTCCAGTGTTGGGGGTTCAGTGTTGGGGTTCAGTGTTGGGGTCCAGTGTGGGGGTTCAGTGAGGGTGTTCAGTGCTGGGATTCACTCTTGTAGGTTCAGTGGTGGGGTTCAGTGCTGGGAGGTCAGTGCTGGGGTTCAGTGTTGGGTGTTCAGTGTTGGGGTTCATTGGTGGGGTTCATTGGTGGGGGTTCGGTGTTGGGGTTCAGTGTTGGGGGCCAGTGTTGGGGTTCAATGTTGGGGGTCAGTGTTATGGGCTCGGTGTTGGGGGTTCAGTGTTGGTGTTCAGTGTCAGGGTTCAGTGCTGGGGGTCAGTATTGGGGGTTCAGCGTTAGGTTCAGTGTTCAAGGTTTAGTGTTGGGGTTCAGTGCTATGACTCGGTGTTGGGGTTCAGTGTTGGTGGTCCAGTGTTGGGGGTTCACTGTCGGGGTTCAGTGTTGGGGTCCAGTGTGGGGGTTCAATGTTGGGTTCAGTGCTGGGGTTCACTCTTGCGGGTTCAGTGTTGGGGTTCAGTGCTGGGAGGTCAGTGATGGGGTTCAGTGTTGGGGTCCAGTGTGGGGGTCCAGTGTTAGGGTTCAGTGCGGGAGTTCAGTGCTGGGGTTCAGTGTTGGGGCTCAGTGCTGGGAGGTCAGTGATGGCGTTCAGTGTTGGGGTCCAGTGTGGGAGTCCAGTGTTGGGGTTCAGTGCGGGAGTTCAGTGCTGGGGTTCAGTGTTGGGGTTCAGTTTTGGTGTTCTGCATTGGGAGTGCAGTGTTGGGGTTCAGTGGCAGTGTTCAGTGTTGTGGGGTTCAGTGTTGAGAATCTGTGTTGTGGGTTTTGTGTTGGTGGTTCAGTGCTGGGGTTCAGTGTTGGGGTCCAGTGTGGGGGTTCAGCGCAGGAGTTCAGTGCTGGGGGTCCAGTGCTGGGGGTCAGTATTGGGGTTTCAGTGTTAGGGTTCAGTGTTCAGGGTTAGTGTTGGGGTTCAGTGCTATGGCTCGGTGTTGGGGTTCAGTGGTGGGGGGTTCAGTGTTGGGGGGTCAGTGTTGGTGTTCAGTGTTGGGGTTTAATGTTGGGGTTCAGTGTTGGACTGGTCCGTTTTGGGGGTTCAGTGTTGGGTGTTCATTGTTGGGGGTTCAGTGTTGGGGATTCAGTGTTGGGGGTTCAATGTTGGGTTTAGTGTTGGGGGTCAGTGTTGGGGTGTTCAGTGTTGGGGGTCGGTGTTTGGGGTGTCAGTGTTGGGGTTCATTGTTGGGGGTTCGCTGTTGTGGGTTCAACTTTGGGGTTCAGTGTTAGGGTTCGGTGCTGGGGTTCGGTGTTGGGGTTCAGTGGTGGGGGTTCAATGTTGGGGTTCAGTGTTTTGGTTCAGTGTTGGGGTTCAGCGTTAGGGGCTCAGTTTTGGGGTCCCATGTCGGGGTTCTGTGTTGGGGGTCCAGTGTTGGGTTTCAGTATTCGGGTTCAGTGCTGGGGTCCAGTGCTGGTGTTCAGTGCTATGGCTCGGTGTTGGGTGTTCAGTGTTGGGGTTCAGTGTTGGGATTCAGTGTTGGGGGTTCAGTGTTGGGTGTTTTGTGTTGGTGGTTCAGTGTTGGGGGTTCAGTGCTGGGGTCCAGTGTGGGGGTTCAGTGTTGGGGTTCAGTGTTGGGGTTCAGTTTTGGTGTTCAGCATTGGGAGTTCAGTGGTGGGGTTCAGTGGTGGCGTTCAGTGTTGGGGTTCATTGGTGGTGATTCGGTTTTGGGGTTCAGTAGTGGGGGTCAGTGTTGGGGTTCACTGTTTGGGTCCAGCGTTAGGGACTCAGTGTTGGGGGTTCAGTGTTGGGAATCAGTGTTGGTGGGTCTGTGTTGGGCGTTTTGTGTTGGTGGTTCAGTGTTGGGGGTTCAGTGCTGGGGTTCAGTGTTGGGGTCCATTGTTGGGGTTCAGTGCGGGAGTTCAGTGCTGGGGTTCAGTGCTGGGGGTTCAGTGTTGGGGTTCAGTATTGTCGGTTCGGTGTTAGGTTTCAGTGTTCAGGGGTAGTGTTGGGGTTCAGAGCTATGGCTCGGTGTTGGGGTTCAGTGGTGGGGGTTCAGTGTTTGGGGTTCAGTGTTGGGGGGTTCAGTGTTGGGAATCAGTGTTGGGCTTCATTGTTGGGGGTTGTGTGGTGGTGTTCCAGTGTTGGGGGTTCAGTGTTGGGGTTCAGTGTTGGGGTCCAGTGTGGGGGTTCAGTGAGGGTGTTCAGTGCTGGGATTCACTCTTGTGGGTTCAGTGGTGGGGTTCAGTGCTGGGAGGTCAGTGCTGGGGTTCAGTGTTGGGTGTTCAGTGTTGGGGTTCAGTGTTGGTGCTCAGCATTGGGAGTTCAGTGTTGGGGTTCAGTGTTGGGGTTCATTGGTGGGGTTCATTGGTGGGGGTTCGGTGTTGGGGTTCAGTGTTGGGTGCCAGTGTTGGGGTTCATTGGTGGGGTTCATTGGTGGTGGTTCGGTGTTGGGGTTCAGTGTTGGGGATTCAGTGTTGGGGTTCAGTATTGGGGTTCAATTTTGGGGATTCAGTGTTGGCGGTTCAGTGTCGGGGATTCAGTGTTGGGGTTCAGTGTTGGGGTTCAGTGTTGGGTGTTCAGTGTTGTGGTTCAGTGTTGGGCGTTTGTCAGCGTTGGGGGGGTCAGTGTTGATGTGTTCAGTGTTGGGGGTTCAGTGCTGGGAGGTCAGTGATGGGGTTCAGTGTTGGGGTCCAGTGTGGGGGTCCAGTGTTAGGGTTCAGTGCGGGAGTTCAGTGCTGGGGTTCAGTGTTGGGGCTCAGTGCTGGGAGGTCAGTGATGGCGTTCAGTGTTGGGGTCCAGTATGGTAGTTCAGTGTTGGGGTTCAGTGCGGGAGTTCAGTGCTGGGGTTCAGTGTTGGGGTTCAGTTTTGGTGTTCTGCATTGGGAGTGCAGTGTTGGGGTTCAGTGGCAGTGTTCAGTGTTGTGGGGTTCAGTGTTGAGAATCTGTGTTGTGGGTTTTGTGTTGGTGGTTCAGTGCTGGGGTCAGTGTTGGGGTCCAGTGTGGGGGTTCAGCGCAGGAGTTCAGTGCTGGGGGTTCAGTGCTGGGGTCAGTATTGGAGTTTCAGTGTTAGGGTTCAGTGTTCAGGGTTAGTGTTGGGGTTCAGTGCTATGGCTCGGTGTTGGGGTTCAGTGGTGGGGGGTTCAGTGTTGGGGGGTCAGTGTTGGTGTTCAGTGTTGGGGTTTAATGTTGGGGTTCAGTGTTGGACTGGTCCGTTTTGGGGGTTCAGTGTTGGGTGTTCATTGTTGGGGGTTCAGTGTTGGGGATTCAGTGTTGGGGGTTCAATGTTGGGTTTAGTGTTGGGGGTCAGTGTTGGGGTGTTCAGTGTTGGGGGTCGGTGTTTGGGGGTGTCAGTGTTGGGGTTCAGTGTTGGGGGTTCGCTGTTGTGGGTTCAACTTTGGGGTTCAGTGTTAGGGTTCGGTGCTGGGGTTCGGTGTCGGGGTTCAGTGGTGGGGGTTCAGTGTTGGGGTTCAGTGTTAGGGTTCAGTGTTGGGGTTCAGCGTTAGGGGCTCAGTTTTGGGGTCCCATGTCGGGGTTCTGTGTTGGGGGTCCAGTGTTGGGTTTCAGTATTAGGGTTCAGTGCTGGGGTCCAGTGCTGGTGTTCAGTGCTATGGCTCGGTGTTGGGTGTTCAGTGTTGGGGTTCAGTGTTGGGATTCAGTGTTGGGGGTTCAGTGTTGGGTGTTTTGTGTTGGTGGTTCAGTGTTGGGGGTTCAGTGCTGGGGTCCAGTGTGGGGGTTCAGTGTTGGGGTTCAGTGTTGGGGTTCAGTTTTGGTGTTCAGCATTGGGAGTTCAGTGGTGGGGTTCAGTGGTGGCGTTCAGTGTTGGGGTTCATTGGTGGTGATTCGGTTTTGGGGTTCAGTAGTGGAAGTCAGTGTTGGGGTTCACTGTTTGGGTCCAGCGTTAGGGACTCAGTGTTGGGGGTTCAGTGTTGGGAATCAGCGTTGGTGGTTCTGTGTTGGGCGTTTTGTGTTGGTGGTTCAGTGTTGGGGGTTCAGTGCTGGTGTTCAGTGTTGGGGTCCAGTGTTGGGGTTCAGTGCGGGAGTTCAGTGCTGGGGGTCCAGTGTTGGGGTTCAGTATTGGGGGTTCGGTGTTAGGTTTCAGTGTTCAGGGTTAGTGTTGGGGTTCAGAGCTATGGCTCGGTGTTGGTGTTCAGTGATGGGGGTTCAGTGTTGGGGGGTTCAGTGTTGGGAATCAGTGTTGGGCTTCATTGTTGGGGGTTGTGTGGTGGTGGTCCAGTGTTGGGGGTTCAGTGTTGGGGTTCAGTGTTGGGGTCCAGTGTGGGGGTTCAGTGAGGGTGTTCAGTGCTGGGATTCACTCTTGTGGGTTCAGTGGTGGGGTTCAGTGCTGGGAGGTCAGTGCTGGGGTTCAGTGTTGGGTGTTCAGTGTTGGGGTTCAGTGTTGGTGCTCAGCATTGGGAGTTCAGTGTTGGGGTTCAGTGTTGGGGTTCATTGGTGGGGTTCATTGGTGGGGGTTCTGTGTTGGGGTTCAGTGTTGGGTGCCAGTGTTGGGGTTCATTGATGGGGTTCATTGGTGACGGTTCGGTGTTGGGGTTCAGTGTTGGGGATTCAGTGTTGGGGTTCAGTATTGGGGTTCAATTTTGGGATTCAGTGTTGGCGGTTCAGTGTCGGGGATTCAGTGTTGGGGTTCAGTGTTGGGGTTCAGTGTTGGGTGTTCAGTGTTGGGGTTCAGTGTTGGGCGTTTGTCAGCATTGGGGGGGTCAGTGTTGATGTGTTCAGTGTTGGGGGTTCAGTGTCGGGGCTGGTCAGTGTTTGGGGTTCAGTGTTTGGGGGTTCAGTGTTGGTGTTCAGTGTTGGGGTTTAATGTTGGGGTTCAGTGTTGGACTGGTCCGTTTTGGGGGTTCAGTGTTGGGTGTTCATTGTTGGGGGTTCAGTGTTGGGGATTCAGTGTTGGGGGTTCAATGTTGGGTTTAGTGTTGGGGGTCAGTGTTGGGGTGTTCAGTGTTGGGGGTCGGTGTTTGGGGGTGTCAGTGTTGGGGTTCAGTGTTGGGGGTTCGGTGTTGGGGGTTCAACTTTGGGGTTCAGTGTTAGGGTTCGGTGCTGGGTTCGGTGTTGGGGTTCAGTGGTGGGGGTTCAGTGTTGGGGTTCAGTGTTAGGGTTCAGTGTTGGGTTTCAGCGTTAGGGGCTCAGTTTTGGGGTCCCATGTCGGGGTTCTGTGTTGGGGGTCCAGTGTTGGGTTTCAGTATTAGGGTTCAGTGCTGGGGTCCAGTGCTGGTGTTCAGTGCTATGGCTCGGTGTTGGGTGTTCAGTGTTGGGGTTCAGTGTTGGGGGTTCAGTGTTGGTGGTTCAGTATTGGGGGTTTTGTGTTGGTGGTTCAGTGTTGGGGGTTCAGTGCTGGGGTCCAGTGTGGGGTTCAGTGGTGGGGTTCAGTGCTGGGAGGTCAGTGCTGGGGTTCAGTGTTGGGTGTTCAGTGTTGGGGTTCAGTGTTGGTGCTCAGCATTGGGAGTTCAGTGTTGGGGTTCAGTGTTGGGGTTCATTGGTGCGGTTCATTGGTGGGGGTTCGGTGTTGGGGTTCAGTGTTGGGTGCCAGTGTTGGGGTTCATTGGTGGGGTTCATTGGTGGCGGTTCGGTGTTGGGGTTCAGTGTTGGGGGTTCAGTGTTGGGGTTCAGTATTGGGGTTCAATTTTGGGGATTCAGTGTTGGCGGTTCAGTGTCGGGGATTCAGTGTTGGGGTTCAGTGTTGGGGTTCAGTGTTGGGGTTCAGTGTTGGGCGTTTGTCAGCATTGGGGGGTCAGTGTTGATGTGTTCAGTGTTGGGGGTTCAGTGTCGGGGCTGGTCAGTCTTTGGGGTTCAGTGTTTGGGGGTTCAGTGTTGGGGTTTAATGTTGGGGTTCAGTGTTGGACTGGTCCGTTTTGGGGGTTCAGTGTTGGGTGTTCATTGTTGGGGGTTCAGTGTTGGGGATTCAGTGTTGGGGGTTCAATGTTGGGTTTAGTGTTGGGGGTCAGTGTTGGGGTGTTCAGTGTTGGGGGTCGGTGTTTGGGGGTGTCAGTGTTGGGGTTCAGTGTTGGGGGTTCGCTGTTGTGGGTTCAACTGTGGGGTTCAGTGTTAGGGTTCGGTGCTGGGGTTCGGTGTTGGGGTTCAGTGGTAAGGTTTCAGTGTTGGGGTTCAGTGTTAGGGTTCAGTGTTGGGGTTCAGCGTTAGGGGCTCAGTTTTGGGGTCCCATGTCGGGGTTCTGTGTTGGGGGTCCAGTGTTGGGTTTCAGTATTGGGGTTCAGTGTTGGGAATCAGTGTTGGTGGTTCAGTATTGGGGGTTTTGTGTTGGTGGTTCAGTGTTGGGGGTTCAGTGCTGGGTTTAGTGTTGGGGGTCAGTGCTGGGGTCCAGTGCTGGTGTTCAGTGCTATGGCTCGGTGTTGGGTGTTCAGTGCTGGGGTTCAGTGTTGGGATTCAGTGTTGGGGGTTCAGTGTTGGGTGTTCTGTGTTGGTGGTTCAGTGTTGGGGGTTCAGTGCTGGGGTCCAGTGTGGGGGTTCAGTGTTGGGGTTCAGTGTTGGGGTTCAGTTTTGGTGTTCAGCATTGGGAGTTCAGTGGTGGGGTTCAGTGGTGGCGTTCAGTGTTGGGGTTCATTGGTGGTGATTCGGTTTTGGGGTTCAGTAGTGGGGGTCAGTGTTGGGGTTCACTGTTTGGGTCCAGCGTTAGGGACTCAGTGTTGGGGGTTCAGTGTTGGGAATCAGTGTTGGTGGTTCTGTGTTGGGCGTTTTGTGTTGGTGGTTCAGTGTTGGGGGTTCAGTGCTGGGGTTCAGTTTTGGGGTCCAGTGTTGGGGTTCAGTGCGGGAGTTCAGTGCTGGGGTTCAGTGCTGGGGGTTCAGTGTTGGGGTTCAGTATTGGGGGTTCGGTGTTAGGTTTCAGTGTTCAGGGTTAGTGTTGGGGTTCAGAGCTATGGCTCGGTGTTGGGGTTCAGTGGTGGGGGTTCAGTGTTGGGGGTTCAGTGTTGGGGGGTTCAGTGTTGGGAATCAGTGTTGGGCTTCATTGTTGGGGGTTGTGTGGTGGTGGTCCAGTGTTGGGGGTTCAGTATTGGGGTTCAGTGTTGGGGTCCAGTGTGGGGGTTCAGTGAGGGTGTTCAGTGCTGGGATTCACTCTTGTGGGTTCAGTGGTGGGGTTCAGTGCTGGGAGGTCAGTGCTGGGGTTCAGTGTTGGGTGTTCAGTGTTGGGGTTCAGTGTTGGTGCTCAGCATTGGGAGTTCAGTGTTGGGGTTCAGTGTTGGGGTTCATTGGTGGGGTTCATTGGTGGGGTTCGGTGTTGGGGTTCAGTGTTGGGTGCCAGTGTTGGGGTTCATTGGTGGGGTTCATTGGTGGCGGTTCGGTGTTGGGGTTCAGTGTTGGGGATTCAGTGTTGGGGTTCAGTATTGGGGTTCAATTTTGGGGATTCAGTGTTGGCGGTTCAGTGTCGGGGATTCAGTGTTGGGGTTCAGTGTTGGGGTTCAGTGTTGGGTGTTCAGTGTTGTGGTTCAGTGTTGGGCGTTTGTCAGCGTTGGAGGGGTCAGTGTTGATGTGTTCAGTGTTGGGGGTTCAGTGCTGGGAGGTCAGTGATGGGGTTCAGTGTTGGGGTCCAGTGTGGGGGTCCAGTGTTAGGGTTCAGTGCGGGAGTTCAGTGCTGGGGTTCAGTGTTGGGGCTCAGTGCTGGGAGGTCAGTGATGGCGTTCAGTGTTGGGTGTTCAGTGTTGGGGTTCATTGGTGGGGTTCATTGGTGGGGGTTCGGTGTTGGGGTTCAGTGTTGGGGGCCAGTGTTGGGGTTCAATGTTGGGGGTCAGTGTTATGGGCTCGGTGTTGGGGGTTCAGTGTTGGTGTTCAGTGTCAGGGTTCAGTGCTGGGGGTCAGTATTGGGGGTTCAGCGTTAGGTTCAGTGTTCAAGGTTTAGTGTTGGGGTTCAGTGCTATGACTCGGTGTTGGGGTTCAGTGTTGGTGGTCCAGTGTTGGGGGTTCACTGTCGGGGTTCAGTGTTGGGGTCCAGTGTGGGGGTTCAATGTTGGGTTCAGTGCTGGGGTTCACTCTTGCGGGTTCAGTGTTGGGGTTCAGTGCTGGGAGGTCAGTGATGGGGTTCAGTGTTGGGGTCCAGTGTGGGGGTCCAGTGTTAGGGTTCAGTGCGGGAGTTCAGTGCTGGGGTTCAGTGTTGGGGCTCAGTGCTGGGAGGTCAGTGATGGCGTTCAGTGTTGGGGTCCAGTGTGGGAGTCCAGTGTTGGGGTTCAGTGCGGGAGTTCAGTGCTGGGGTTCAGTGTTGGGGTTCAGTTTTGGTGTTCTGCATTGGGAGTGCAGTGTTGGGGTTCAGTGGCAGTGTTCAGTGTTGTGGGGTTCAGTGTTGAGAATCTGTGTTGTGGGTTTTGTGTTGGTGGTTCAGTGCTGGGGTTCAGTGTTGGGGTCCAGTGTGGGGGTTCAGCGCAGGAGTTCAGTGCTGGGGGTCCAGTGCTGGGGGTCAGTATTGGGGTTTCAGTGTTAGGGTTCAGTGTTCAGGGTTAGTGTTGGGGTTCAGTGCTATGGCTCGGTGTTGGGGTTCAGTGGTGGGGGGTTCAGTGTTGGGGGGTCAGTGTTGGTGTTCAGTGTTGGGGTTTAATGTTGGGGTTCAGTGTTGGACTGGTCCGTTTTGGGGGTTCAGTGTTGGGTGTTCATTGTTGGGGGTTCAGTGTTGGGGATTCAGTGTTGGGGGTTCAATGTTGGGTTTAGTGTTGGGGGTCAGTGTTGGGGTGTTCAGTGTTGGGGGTCGGTGTTTGGGGTGTCAGTGTTGGGGTTCATTGTTGGGGGTTCGCTGTTGTGGGTTCAACTTTGGGGTTCAGTGTTAGGGTTCGGTGCTGGGGTTCGGTGTTGGGGTTCAGTGGTGGGGGTTCAATGTTGGGGTTCAGTGTTTTGGTTCAGTGTTGGGGTTCAGCGTTAGGGGCTCAGTTTTGGGGTCCCATGTCGGGGTTCTGTGTTGGGGGTCCAGTGTTGGGTTTCAGTATTCGGGTTCAGTGCTGGGGTCCAGTGCTGGTGTTCAGTGCTATGGCTCGGTGTTGGGTGTTCAGTGTTGGGGTTCAGTGTTGGGATTCAGTGTTGGGGGTTCAGTGTTGGGTGTTTTGTGTTGGTGGTTCAGTGTTGGGGGTTCAGTGCTGGGGTCCAGTGTGGGGGTTCAGTGTTGGGGTTCAGTGTTGGGGTTCAGTTTTGGTGTTCAGCATTGGGAGTTCAGTGGTGGGGTTCAGTGGTGGCGTTCAGTGTTGGGGTTCATTGGTGGTGATTCGGTTTTGGGGTTCAGTAGTGGGGGTCAGTGTTGGGGTTCACTGTTTGGGTCCAGCGTTAGGGACTCAGTGTTGGGGGTTCAGTGTTGGGAATCAGTGTTGGTGGGTCTGTGTTGGGCGTTTTGTGTTGGTGGTTCAGTGTTGGGGGTTCAGTGCTGGGGTTCAGTGTTGGGGTCCATTGTTGGGGTTCAGTGCGGGAGTTCAGTGCTGGGGTTCAGTGCTGGGGGTTCAGTGTTGGGGTTCAGTATTGTCGGTTCGGTGTTAGGTTTCAGTGTTCAGGGGTAGTGTTGGGGTTCAGAGCTATGGCTCGGTGTTGGGGTTCAGTGGTGGGGGTTCAGTGTTTGGGGTTCAGTGTTGGGGGGTTCAGTGTTGGGAATCAGTGTTGGGCTTCATTGTTGGGGTTGTGTGGTGGTGTTCCAGTGTTGGGGGTTCAGTGTTGGGGTTCAGTGTTGGGGTCCAGTGTGGGGGTTCAGTGAGGGTGTTCAGTGCTGGGATTCACTCTTGTGGGTTCAGTGGTGGGGTTCAGTGCTGGGAGGTCAGTGCTGGGGTTCAGTGTTGGGTGTTCAGTGTTGGGGTTCAGTGTTGGTGCTCAGCATTGGGAGTTCAGTGTTGGGGTTCAGTGTTGGGGTTCATTGGTGGGGTTCATTGGTGGGGGTTCGGTGTTGGGGTTCAGTGTTGGGTGCCAGTGTTGGGGTTCATTGGTGGGGTTCATTGGTGGTGGTTCGGTGTTGGGGTTCAGTGTTGGGGATTCAGTGTTGGGGTTCAGTATTGGGGTTCAATTTTGGGGATTCAGTGTTGGCGGTTCAGTGTCGGGGATTCAGTGTTGGGGTTCAGTGTTGGGGTTCAGTGTTGGGTGTTCAGTGTTGTGGTTCAGTGTTGGGCGTTTGTCAGCGTTGGGGGGGTCAGTGTTGATGTGTTCAGTGTTGGGGGTTCAGTGCTGGGAGGTCAGTGATGGGGTTCAGTGTTGGGGTCCAGTGTGGGGGTCCAGTGTTAGGGTTCAGTGCGGGAGTTCAGTGCTGGGGTTCAGTGTTGGGGCTCAGTGCTGGGAGGTCAGTGATGGCGTTCAGTGTTGGGGTCCAGTATGGTAGTTCAGTGTTGGGGTTCAGTGCGGGAGTTCAGTGCTGGGGTTCAGTGTTGGGGTTCAGTTTTGGTGTTCTGCATTGGGAGTGCAGTGTTGGGGTTCAGTGGCAGTGTTCAGTGTTGTGGGGTTCAGTGTTGAGAATCTGTGTTGTGGGTTTTGTGTTGGTGGTTCAGTGCTGGGGTCAGTGTTGGGGTCCAGTGTGGGGGTTCAGCGCAGGAGTTCAGTGCTGGGGGTTCAGTGCTGGGGTCAGTATTGGAGTTTCAGTGTTAGGGTTCAGTGTTCAGGGTTAGTGTTGGGGTTCAGTGCTATGGCTCGGTGTTGGGGTTCAGTGGTGGGGGGTTCAGTGTTGGGGGGTCAGTGTTGGTGTTCAGTGTTGGGGTTTAATGTTGGGGTTCAGTGTTGGACTGGTCCGTTTTGGGGGTTCAGTGTTGGGTGTTCATTGTTGGGGGTTCAGTGTTGGGGATTCAGTGTTGGGGGTTCAATGTTGGGTTTAGTGTTGGGGGTCAGTGTTGGGGTGTTCAGTGTTGGGGGTCGGTGTTTGGGGGTGTCAGTGTTGGGGTTCAGTGTTGGGGGTTCGCTGTTGTGGGTTCAACTTTGGGGTTCAGTGTTAGGGTTCGGTGCTGGGGTTCGGTGTCGGGGTTCAGTGGTGGGGGTTCAGTGTTGGGGTTCAGTGTTAGGGTTCAGTGTTGGGGTTCAGCGTTAGGGGCTCAGTTTTGGGGTCCCATGTCGGGGTTCTGTGTTGGGGGTCCAGTGTTGGGTTTCAGTATTAGGGTTCAGTGCTGGGGTCCAGTGCTGGTGTTCAGTGCTATGGCTCGGTGTTGGGTGTTCAGTGTTGGGGTTCAGTGTTGGGATTCAGTGTTGGGGGTTCAGTGTTGGGTGTTTTGTGTTGGTGGTTCAGTGTTGGGGGTTCAGTGCTGGGGTCCAGTGTGGGGGTTCAGTGTTGGGGTTCAGTGTTGGGGTTCAGTTTTGGTGTTCAGCATTGGGAGTTCAGTGGTGGGGTTCAGTGGTGGCGTTCAGTGTTGGGGTTCATTGGTGGTGATTCGGTTTTGGGGTTCAGTAGTGGAAGTCAGTGTTGGGGTTCACTGTTTGGGTCCAGCGTTAGGGACTCAGTGTTGGGGGTTCAGTGTTGGGAATCAGCGTTGGTGGTTCTGTGTTGGGCGTTTTGTGTTGGTGGTTCAGTGTTGGGGGTTCAGTGCTGGTGTTCAGTGTTGGGGTCCAGTGTTGGGGTTCAGTGCGGGAGTTCAGTGCTGGGGGTCCAGTGTTGGGGTTCAGTATTGGGGGTTCGGTGTTAGGTTTCAGTGTTCAGGGTTAGTGTTGGGGTTCAGAGCTATGGCTCGGTGTTGGTGTTCAGTGATGGGGGTTCAGTGTTGGGGGGTTCAGTGTTGGGAATCAGTGTTGGGCTTCATTGTTGGGGGTTGTGTGGTGGTGGTCCAGTGTTGGGGGTTCAGTGTTGGGGTTCAGTGTTGGGGTCCAGTGTGGGGGTTCAGTGAGGGTGTTCAGTGCTGGGATTCACTCTTGTGGGTTCAGTGGTGGGGTTCAGTGCTGGGAGGTCAGTGCTGGGGTTCAGTGTTGGGTGTTCAGTGTTGGGGTTCAGTGTTGGTGCTCAGCATTGGGAGTTCAGTGTTGGGGTTCAGTGTTGGGGTTCATTGGTGGGGTTCATTGGTGGGGGTTCTGTGTTGGGGTTCAGTGTTGGGTGCCAGTGTTGGGGTTCATTGATGGGGTTCATTGGTGACGGTTCGGTGTTGGGGTTCAGTGTTGGGGATTCAGTGTTGGGGTTCAGTATTGGGGTTCAATTTTGGGATTCAGTGTTGGCGGTTCAGTGTCGGGGATTCAGTGTTGGGGTTCAGTGTTGGGGTTCAGTGTTGGGTGTTCAGTGTTGGGGTTCAGTGTTGGGCGTTTGTCAGCATTGGGGGGGTCAGTGTTGATGTGTTCAGTGTTGGGGGTTCAGTGTCGGGGCTGGTCAGTGTTTGGGGTTCAGTGTTTGGGGGTTCAGTGTTGGTGTTCAGTGTTGGGGTTTAATGTTGGGGTTCAGTGTTGGACTGGTCCGTTTTGGGGGTTCAGTGTTGGGTGTTCATTGTTGGGGGTTCAGTGTTGGGGATTCAGTGTTGGGGGTTCAATGTTGGGTTTAGTGTTGGGGGTCAGTGTTGGGGTGTTCAGTGTTGGGGGTCGGTGTTTGGGGGTGTCAGTGTTGGGGTTCAGTGTTGGGGGTTCGGTGTTGGGGGTTCAACTTTGGGGTTCAGTGTTAGGGTTCGGTGCTGGGTTCGGTGTTGGGGTTCAGTGGTGGGGGTTCAGTGTTGGGGTTCAGTGTTAGGGTTCAGTGTTGGGTTTCAGCGTTAGGGGCTCAGTTTTGGGGTCCCATGTCGGGGTTCTGTGTTGGGGGTCCAGTGTTGGGTTTCAGTATTAGGGTTCAGTGCTGGGGTCCAGTGCTGGTGTTCAGTGCTATGGCTCGGTGTTGGGTGTTCAGTGTTGGGGTTCAGTGTTGGGGGTTCAGTGTTGGTGGTTCAGTATTGGGGGTTTTGTGTTGGTGGTTCAGTGTTGGGGGTTCAGTGCTGGGGTCCAGTGTGGGGTTCAGTGGTGGGGTTCAGTGCTGGGAGGTCAGTGCTGGGGTTCAGTGTTGGGTGTTCAGTGTTGGGGTTCAGTGTTGGTGCTCAGCATTGGGAGTTCAGTGTTGGGGTTCAGTGTTGGGGTTCATTGGTGCGGTTCATTGGTGGGGGTTCGGTGTTGGGGTTCAGTGTTGGGTGCCAGTGTTGGGGTTCATTGGTGGGGTTCATTGGTGGCGGTTCGGTGTTGGGGTTCAGTGTTGGGGGTTCAGTGTTGGGGTTCAGTATTGGGGTTCAATTTTGGGGATTCAGTGTTGGCGGTTCAGTGTCGGGGATTCAGTGTTGGGGTTCAGTGTTGGGGTTCAGTGTTGGGGTTCAGTGTTGGGCGTTTGTCAGCATTGGGGGGTCAGTGTTGATGTGTTCAGTGTTGGGGGTTCAGTGTCGGGGCTGGTCAGTCTTTGGGGTTCAGTGTTTGGGGGTTCAGTGTTGGGGTTTAATGTTGGGGTTCAGTGTTGGACTGGTCCGTTTTGGGGGTTCAGTGTTGGGTGTTCATTGTTGGGGGTTCAGTGTTGGGGATTCAGTGTTGGGGGTTCAATGTTGGGTTTAGTGTTGGGGGTCAGTGTTGGGGTGTTCAGTGTTGGGGGTCGGTGTTTGGGGGTGTCAGTGTTGGGGTTCAGTGTTGGGGGTTCGCTGTTGTGGGTTCAACTGTGGGGTTCAGTGTTAGGGTTCGGTGCTGGGGTTCGGTGTTGGGGTTCAGTGGTAAGGTTTCAGTGTTGGGGTTCAGTGTTAGGGTTCAGTGTTGGGGTTCAGCGTTAGGGGCTCAGTTTTGGGGTCCCATGTCGGGGTTCTGTGTTGGGGGTCCAGTGTTGGGTTTCAGTATTGGGGTTCAGTGTTGGGAATCAGTGTTGGTGGTTCAGTATTGGGGGTTTTGTGTTGGTGGTTCAGTGTTGGGGGTTCAGTGCTGGGTTTAGTGTTGGGGGTCAGTGCTGGGGTCCAGTGCTGGTGTTCAGTGCTATGGCTCGGTGTTGGGTGTTCAGTGCTGGGGTTCAGTGTTGGGATTCAGTGTTGGGGGTTCAGTGTTGGGTGTTCTGTGTTGGTGGTTCAGTGTTGGGGGTTCAGTGCTGGGGTCCAGTGTGGGGGTTCAGTGTTGGGGTTCAGTGTTGGGGTTCAGTTTTGGTGTTCAGCATTGGGAGTTCAGTGGTGGGGTTCAGTGGTGGCGTTCAGTGTTGGGGTTCATTGGTGGTGATTCGGTTTTGGGGTTCAGTAGTGGGGGTCAGTGTTGGGGTTCACTGTTTGGGTCCAGCGTTAGGGACTCAGTGTTGGGGGTTCAGTGTTGGGAATCAGTGTTGGTGGTTCTGTGTTGGGCGTTTTGTGTTGGTGGTTCAGTGTTGGGGGTTCAGTGCTGGGGTTCAGTTTTGGGGTCCAGTGTTGGGGTTCAGTGCGGGAGTTCAGTGCTGGGGTTCAGTGCTGGGGGTTCAGTGTTGGGGTTCAGTATTGGGGGTTCGGTGTTAGGTTTCAGTGTTCAGGGTTAGTGTTGGGGTTCAGAGCTATGGCTCGGTGTTGGGGTTCAGTGGTGGGGGTTCAGTGTTGGGGGTTCAGTGTTGGGGGGTTCAGTGTTGGGAATCAGTGTTGGGCTTCATTGTTGGGGGTTGTGTGGTGGTGGTCCAGTGTTGGGGGTTCAGTATTGGGGTTCAGTGTTGGGGTCCAGTGTGGGGGTTCAGTGAGGGTGTTCAGTGCTGGGATTCACTCTTGTGGGTTCAGTGGTGGGGTTCAGTGCTGGGAGGTCAGTGCTGGGGTTCAGTGTTGGGTGTTCAGTGTTGGGGTTCAGTGTTGGTGCTCAGCATTGGGAGTTCAGTGTTGGGGTTCAGTGTTGGGGTTCATTGGTGGGGTTCATTGGTGGGGTTCGGTGTTGGGGTTCAGTGTTGGGTGCCAGTGTTGGGGTTCATTGGTGGGGTTCATTGGTGGCGGTTCGGTGTTGGGGTTCAGTGTTGGGGATTCAGTGTTGGGGTTCAGTATTGGGGTTCAATTTTGGGGATTCAGTGTTGGCGGTTCAGTGTCGGGGATTCAGTGTTGGGGTTCAGTGTTGGGGTTCAGTGTTGGGTGTTCAGTGTTGTGGTTCAGTGTTGGGCGTTTGTCAGCGTTGGAGGGGTCAGTGTTGATGTGTTCAGTGTTGGGGGTTCAGTGCTGGGAGGTCAGTGATGGGGTTCAGTGTTGGGGTCCAGTGTGGGGGTCCAGTGTTAGGGTTCAGTGCGGGAGTTCAGTGCTGGGGTTCAGTGTTGGGGCTCAGTGCTGGGAGGTCAGTGATGGCGTTCAGTGTTGGGGTCCAGTATGGGAGTTCAGTGTTGGGGTTCAGTGCGGGAGTTCAGTGCTGGGGTTCAGTGTTGGGGTTCAGTTTTGGTCTCCTGCATTGGGAGTGCAGTGTTGGGGTTCAGTGGCAGTGTTCAGTGTTGTGGGGTTCAGTGTTGAGAATCTGTGTTGTGGGTTTTGTGTTGGTGGTTCAGTGCTGGGGTTCAGTGTTGGGGTCCAGTGTGGGGGTTCAGCGCAGGAGTTCAGTGCTGGGGGTTCAGTGCTGGGGGGTCAGTATTGGGGTTTCAGTGTTAGGGTTCAGTGTTCAGGGTTAGTGTTGGGGTTCAGTGCTATGGCTCGGTGTTGGGGTTCAGTGGTGGGGGGTTCAGTGTTGGGGGGTCAGTGTTGGTGTTCAGTGTTGGGGTTTAATGTTGGGGTTCAGTGTTGGACTGGTCCGTTTTGGGGGTTCAGTGTTGGGTGTTCATTGTTGGGGGTTCAGTGTTGGGGATTCAGTGTTGGGGGTTCAATGTTGGGTTTAGTGTTGGGGGTCAGTGTTGGGGTGTTCAGTGTTGGGGGTTGGTGTTTGGGGTGTCAGTGTTGGGGTTCAGTGTTGGGGGTTCGCTGTTGTGGGTTCAACTTTGGGGTTCAGTGTTAGGGTTCGGTGCTGGGGTTCGGTGTTGGGGTTCAGTGGTGGGGGTTCAGTGTTGGGGTTCAGTGTTAGGGTTCAGTGTTGGGGTTCAGCGTTAGGGGCTCAGTTTTGGGGTCCCATGTCGGGGTTCTGTGTTGGGGGTCCAGTGTTGGGTTTCAGTATTAGGGTTCAGTGCTGGGGTCCAGTGCTGGTGTTCAGTGCTATGGCTCGGTGTTGGGTGTTCAGTGTTGGGGTTCAGTGTTGGGATTCAGTGTTGGGGGTTCAGTGTTGGGTGTTTTGTGTTGGTGGTTCAGTGTTGGGGGTTCAGTGCTGGGGTCCAGTGTGGGGGTTCAGTGTTGGGGTTCAGTGTTGGGGTTCAGTTTTGGTGTTCAGCATTGGGAGTTCAGTGGTGGGGTTCAGTGGTGGCGTTCAGTGTTGGGGTTCATTGGTGGTGATTCGGTTTTGGGGTTCAGTAGTGGGGGTCAGTGTTGGGGTTCACTGTTTGGGTCCAGCGTTAGGGACTCAGTGTTGGGGGTTCAGTGTTGGGAATCAGTGTTGGTGGTTCTGCGTTGGGCGTTTTGTGTTGGTGGTTCAGTGTTGGGGGTTCAGTGCTGGGGTTCAGTGTTGGGGTCCAGTGTTGGGGTTCAGTGCGGGAGTTCAGTGCTGGGGTTCAGTGCTGGGGGTTCAGTGTTCGGGTTCAGTATTGGGGGTTCGGTGTTAGGTTTCAGTGTTCAGGGTTAGTGTTGGGGTTCAGAGCTATGGCTCGGTGTTGGGGTTCAGTGATGGGGGTTCAGTGTTGGGGGTTCAGTGTTGGGGGGTTCAGTGTTGGGAATCAGTGTTGGGCTTCGTTGTTGGGGGTTGTGTGGTGGTGGTCCAGTGCTGGGAGGTCAGTGCTGGGGTTCAGTGTTGGGTGTTCAGTGTTGGGGTTCAGTGTTGCTGCTCAGCATTGGGAGTTCAGTGTTGGGGTTCAGTGTTGGGGTTCATTGGTGGGGGTTCGGTGTTGGGGTTCAGTGTTGGGTGCCAGTGTTGGGGTTCATTGGTGGGGTTCATTGGTGGCAATTCGGTGTTGGGGTTCAGTGTTGGGGATTCAGTGTTGGGGTTCAGTATTGGGGTTCAATTTTGGGGATTCAGTGTTGGCGGTTCAGTGTCGGGGATTCAGTGTTGGGGTTCAGTGTTGGGGTTCAGTGTTGGGTGTTCAGTGTTGGGGTTCAGTGTTGGGCGTTTGTCAGCATTGGGGGGTCAGTGTTGATGTGTTCAGTGTTGGGGGTTCAGTGTCGGGGCTGGTCAGTGTTTGGGGTTCAGTGTTTGGGGGTTCAGTGTTGGTGTTCAGTGTTGGGGTTTAATGTTGGGGTTCAGTGTTGGACTGGTCCGTTTTGGGGGTTCAGTGTTGGGTGTTCATTGTTGGGGGTTCAGTGTTGGGGATTCAGTGTTGGGGGTTCAATGTTGGGTTTAGTGTTGGGGGTCAGTGTTGGGGTGTTCAGTGTTGGGGGTCGGTGTTTGGGGGTGTCAGTGTTGGGGTTCAGTGTTGGGGGTTCGCTGTTGTGGGTTCAACTTTGGGGTTCAGTGTTAGGGTTCGGTGCTGGGGTTCGGTGTTGGGGTTCAGTGGTGGGGGTTCAGTGTTGGGGTTCAGTGTTATGGTTCAGTGTTGGGGTTCAGCGTTAGGGGCTCAGTTTTGGGGTCCCATGTCGGGGTTCTGTGTTGGGGGTCCAGTGTTGGGTTTCAGTATTAGGGTTCAGTGCTGGGGTCCAGTGCTGGTGTTCAGTGCTATGGCTCGGTGTTGGGTGTTCAGTGCTGGGGTTCAGTGTTGGGATTCAGTGTTGGGGGTTCAGTGTTGGGTGTTCTGTGTTGGTGGTTCAGTGTTGGGGGTTCAGTGCTGGGGTCCAGTGTGGGGGTTCAGTGTTGGGGTTCAGTGTTGGGGTTCAGTTTTGGTATTCAGCATTGGGAGTTCAGTGGTGGGGTTCAGTGGTGGCGTTCAGTGTTGGGGTTCATTGGTGGTGATTCGGTTTTGGGGTTCAGTAGTGGGGGTCAGTGTTGGGGTTCACTGTTTGGGTCCAGCGTTAGGGACTCAGTGTTGGGGGTTCAGTGTTGGGAATCAGTGTTGGTGGTTCTGTGTTGGGCGTTTTGTGTTGGTGGTTCAGTGTTGGGAGTTCAGTGCTGGGGTTCAGTTTTGGGGTCCAGTGTTGGGGTTCATTGGTGGGGGTTCGGTGTTGGGGTTCAGTGTTGGGTGCCAGTGTTGGGGTTAATTGGTGGGGTTCATTGGTGGCGGTTCGGTGTTGGGGTTCAGTGTTGGGGATTCAGTGTTGGGGTTCAGTATTGGGGTTCAATTTTGGGGATTCAGTGTTGGCGGTTCAGTGTCGGGGATTCAGTGTTGGGGTTCAGTGTTGGGGTTCAGTGTTGGGTGTTCAGTGTTGGGGTTCAGTGTTGGGCGTTTGTCAGCATTGGGGGGTCAGTGTTGATGTGTTCAGTGTTGGGGGTTCAGTGTCGGGGCTGGTCAGTGTTTGGGGTTCAGTGTTTGGGGGTTCAGTGTTGGTGTTCAGTGTTGGGGTTTAATGTTGGGGTTCAGTGTTGGACTGGTCCGTTTTGGGGGTTCAGTGTTGGGTGTTCATTGTTGGGGGTTCAGTGTTGGGGATTCAGTGTTGGGGGTTCAATGTTGGGTTTAGTGTTGGGGGTCAGTGTTTGGGGGTGTCAGTGTTGGGGTTCAGTGTTGGGGGTTCGGTGTTGGGGGTTCAACTTTGGGGTTCAGTGTTAGGGTTCGGTGCTGGGGTTCGGTGTTGGGGTTCAGTGGTGGGGGTTCAGTGTTGGGGTTCAGTGTTAGGGTTCAGTGTTGGGTTTCAGCGTTAGGGGCTCAGTTTTGGGGTCCCATGTCGGGGTTCTGTGTTGGGGGTCCAGTGTTGGGTTTCAGTATTGGGTTCAGTGCTGGGGTCCAGTGCTGGTGTTCAGTGCTATGGCTCGGTGTTGGGTGTTCAGTGTTCGGGTTCAGTGTTGGGGGTTCAGTGTTGGTGGTTCAGTATTGGGGGTTTTGTGTTGGTGGTTCAGTGTTGGGGGTTCAGTGCTGGGGTCCAGTGTGGGGTTCAGTGGTGGGGTTCAGTGCTGGGAGGTCAGTGCTGGGGTTCAGTGTTGGGTGTTCAGTGTTGGGGTTCAGTGTTGGTGCTCAGCATTGGGAGTTCAGTGTTGGGGTTCAGTGTTGGGGTTCATTGGTGGGGTTCATTGGTGGGGGTTCGGTGTTGGGGTTCAGTGTTGAGTGCCAGTGTTGGGGTTCATTGGTGGGGTTCATTGGTGGCGGTTCGGTGTTGGGGTTCAGTGTTGGGGATTCAGTGTTGGGGTTCAGTATTGGGGTTCAATTTTGGGGATTCAGTGTTGGCGGTTCAGTGTCGGAGATTCAGTGTTGGGGTACAGTGTTGGGGTTAAGTGTTGGGGTTCAGTGTTGGGCGTTTGTCAGCATTGGGGGGGTCAGTGTTGATGTGTTCAGTGTTGGGGGTTCAGTGTCGGCGCTGGTCAGTGTTTGGGGTTCAGTGTTTGGGGGTTCAGTGTTGGTGTTCAGTGTTGGGGTTTAATGTTGGGGTTCAGTGTTGGATTGGTCCGTTTTGGGGGTTCAGTGTTGGGTGTTCATTGCTGGGGGTTCAGTGTTGGGGATTCAGTGTTGGGGGTTCAATGTTGGGTTTAGTGTTGGGGGTCAGTGTTGGGGTGTTCAGTGTTGGGGGTCGGTGTTTGGGGGTGTCAGTGTTGGGGTTCAGTGTTGGGGGTTCGCTGTTGTGGGTTCAACTTTGGGGTTCAGTGTTAGGGTTCGGTGCTGGGGTTCGGTGTTGGGGTTCAGTGGTGGGGTTCAGTGTTGGGCGTTTGTCAGCATTGGGGGTGTCAGTGTTGATGTGTTCAGTGTTGGGGGTTCAGTGTCGGGGCTGGTCAGTGTTTGGGGTTCAGTGTTTGGGGGTTCAGTGTTGGTGTCCAGTGTTGGGGTTTAATGTTGGGGTTCAGTGTTGGACTGGTCCGTTTTGGGGGGTCAGTGTTGGGGTGTTCAGTGTTGGGGGTCGGTGTTTGGGGGTGTCAGTGTTGGGGTTCAGTGTTGGGGGTTCGCTGTTGTGGGTTCAACTGTGGGGTTCAGTGTTAGGGTTCGGTGCAGGGGTTCGGTGTTGGGGTTCAGTGGTAAGGGTTCAGTGTTGGGGTTCAGTGTTAGGGTTCAGTGTTGGGGTTCAGCGTTAGGGGCTCAGTTTTGGGGTCCCATGTCGGGGTTCTGTGTTGGGGGTCCAGTGTTGGGTTTCAGTATTAGGGTTCAGTGCTGGTGTCCAGTGCTGGTGTTCAGTGCTATGGCTCGGTGTTGGGTGTTCAGTGTTGGGGTTCAGTGTTGGGGGTTCAGTGTTGGGAATCAGTGTTGGTGGTTCAGTATTGGGGGTTTTGTGTTGGTGGTTCAGTGTTGGGGGTTCAGTGCTGGGGCCCAGTGTGGGGTTCAGTGTTGGGGTTCAGTTTTTGTGTTCAGCATTGGGAGTTCAGTGGTGGGGTTCAGTGGTGGCGTTCAGTGTTGGGGTTCATTGGTGGTGATTCCGTTTTGGGGTTCAGTAGTGGGGGTCAGTGTTGGGGTTCACTGTTTGGGTCCAGCGTTAGGGACTCAGTGTTGGGGGTTCAGTGTTGGGAATCAGTGTTGGTGGTTCTGTGTTGGGCGTTTTGTGTTGGTGGTTCAGTGTTGGGGGGTCAGTGCTGGGGTTCAGTGTTGGGGTCCAGTGTTGGGGTTCAGTGCGGGAGTTCAGTGCTGGGGTTCAGTGCTGGGGGTTCAGTGTTGGGGTTCAGTATTGGGGGTTCGGTGTTAGGTTTCAGTGTTCAGGGTTAGTGTAGGGGTTCAGAGCTATGGCTCGGTGTTGGGGTTCAGTGATGGGGGTTCAGTGTTGGGGGTTCAGTGTTGGGGGGTTCAGTGTTGGGAATCAGTGTTGGGCTTCATTGTTGGGGGTTGTGTGGTGGTGGTCCAGTGCTGGGAGGTCAGTGCTGGGGTTCAGTGTTGGGTGTTCAGTGTTGGGGTTCAGTGTTGCTGCTCAGCATTGGGAGTTCAGTGTTGGGGTTCAGTGTTGGGGTTCATTGGTGGGGGTTCGGTGTTGGGGTTCAGTGTTGGGTGCCAGTGTTGGGGTTCATTGGTGGGGTTCATTGGTGGCGGTTCGGTGTTGGGGTTCAGTGTTGGGGATTCAGTGTTGGGGTTCAGTATTGGGGTTCAATTTTGGGGATTCAGTGTTGGCGGTTCAGTGTCGGGGATTCAGTGTTGGGGTTCAGTGTTGGGGTTCAGTGTTGGGTGTTCAGTGTTGGGGTTCAGTGTTGGGCGTTTGTCAGCATTGGGGGGTCAGTGTTGATGTGTTCAGTGTTGGGGGTTCAGTGTCGGGGCTGGTCAGTGTTTGGGGTTCAGTGTTTGGGGGTTCAGTGTTGGTGTTCAGTGTTGGGGTTTAATGTTGGGGTTCAGTGTTGGACTGGTCCGTTTTGGGGGTTCAGTGTTGGGTGTTCATTGTTGGGGGTTCAGTGTTGGGGATTCAGTGTTGGGGGTTCAATGTTGGGTTTAGTGTTGGGGGTCAGTGTTTGGGGGTGTCAGTGTTGGGGTTCAGTGTTGGGGGTTCGGTGTTGGGGGTTCAACTTTGGGGTTCAGTGTTAGGGTTCGGTGCTGGGGTTCGGTGTTGGGGTTCAGTGGTGGGGGTTCAGTGTTGGGGTTCAGTGTTAGGGTTCAGTGTTGGGTTTCAGCGTTAGGGGCTCAGTTTCGGGGTCCCATGTCGGGGTTCTGTGTTGGGGGTCCAGTGTTGGGTTTCAGTATTGGGTTCAGTGCTGGGGTCCAGTGCTGGTGTTCAGTGCTATGGCTCGGTGTTGGGTGTTCAGTGTTCGGGTTCAGTGTTGGGGGTTCAGTGTTGGTGGTTCAGTATTGGGGGTTTTGTGTTGGTGGTTCAGTGTTGGGTGTTCAGTGTTGGGGTTCAGTGTTGCTGCTCAGCATTGGGAGTTCAGTGTTGGGGTTCAGTGTTGGGGTTCATTGGTGGGGGTTCGGTGTTGGGGTTCAGTGTTGGGTGCCAGTGTTGGGGTTCATTGGTGGGGTTCATTGGTGGCAATTCGGTGTTGGGGTTCAGTGTTGGGGATTCAGTGTTGGGGTTCAGTATTGGGGTTCAATTTTGGGGATTCAGTGTTGGCGGTTCAGTGTCGGGGATTCAGTGTTGGGGTTCAGTGTTGGGGTTCAGTGTTGGGTGTTCAGTGTTGGGGTTCAGTGTTGGGCGTTTGTCAGCATTGGGGGGTCAGTGTTGATGTGTTCAGTGTTGGGGGTTCAGTGTCGGGGCTGGTCAGTGTTTGGGGTTCAGTGTTTGGGGGTTCAGTGTTGGTGTTCAGTGTTGGGGTTTAATGTTGGGGTTCAGTGTTGGACTGGTCCGTTTTGGGGGTTCAGTGTTGGGTGTTCATTGTTGGGGGTTCAGTGTTGGGGATTCAGTGTTGGGGGTTCAATGTTGGGTTTAGTGTTGGGGGTCAGTGTTGGGGTGTTCAGTGTTGGGGGTCGGTGTTTGGGGGTGTCAGTGTTGGGGTTCAGTGTTGGGGGTTCGCTGTTGTGGGTTCAACTTTGGGGTTCAGTGTTAGGGTTCGGTGCTGGGGTTCGGTGTTGGGGTTCAGTGGTGGGGGTTCAGTGTTGGGGTTCAGTGTTATGGTTCAGTGTTGGGGTTCAGCGTTAGGGGCTCAGTTTTGGGGTCCCATGTCGGGGTTCTGTGTTGGGGGTCCAGTGTTGGGTTTCAGTATTAGGGTTCAGTGCTGGGGTCCAGTGCTGGTGTTCAGTGCTATGGCTCGGTGTTGGGTGTTCAGTGCTGGGGTTCAGTGTTGGGATTCAGTGTTGGGGGTTCAGTGTTGGGTGTTCTGTGTTGGTGGTTCAGTGTTGGGGGTTCAGTGCTGGGGTCCAGTGTGGGGGTTCAGTGTTGGGGTTCAGTGTTGGGGTTCAGTTTTGGTATTCAGCATTGGGAGTTCAGTGGTGGGGTTCAGTGGTGGCGTTCAGTGTTGGGGTTCATTGGTGGTGATTCGGTTTTGGGGTTCAGTAGTGGGGGTCAGTGTTGGGGTTCACTGTTTGGGTCCAGCGTTAGGGACTCAGTGTTGGGGGTTCAGTGTTGGGAATCAGTGTTGGTGGTTCTGTGTTGGGCGTTTTGTGTTGGTGGTTCAGTGTTGGGAGTTCAGTGCTGGGGTTCAGTTTTGGGGTCCAGTGTTGGGGTTCATTGGTGGGGGTTCGGTGTTGGGGTTCAGTGTTGGGTGCCAGTGTTGGGGTTAATTGGTGGGGTTCATTGGTGGCGGTTCGGTGTTGGGGTTCAGTGTTGGGGATTCAGTGTTGGGGTTCAGTATTGGGGTTCAATTTTGGGGATTCAGTGTTGGCGGTTCAGTGTCGGGGATTCAGTGTTGGGGTTCAGTGTTGGGGTTCAGTGTTGGGTGTTCAGTGTTGGGGTTCAGTGTTGGGCGTTTGTCAGCATTGGGGGGTCAGTGTTGATGTGTTCAGTGTTGGGGGTTCAGTGTCGGGGCTGGTCAGTGTTTGGGGTTCAGTGTTTGGGGGTTCAGTGTTGGTGTTCAGTGTTGGGGTTTAATGTTGGGGTTCAGTGTTGGACTGGTCCGTTTTGGGGGTTCAGTGTTGGGTGTTCATTGTTGGGGGTTCAGTGTTGGGGATTCAGTGTTGGGGGTTCAATGTTGGGTTTAGTGTTGGGGGTCAGTGTTTGGGGGTGTCAGTGTTGGGGTTCAGTGTTGGGGGTTCGGTGTTGGGGGTTCAACTTTGGGGTTCAGTGTTAGGGTTCGGTGCTGGGGTTCGGTGTTGGGGTTCAGTGGTGGGGGTTCAGTGTTGGGGTTCAGTGTTAGGGTTCAGTGTTGGGTTTCAGCGTTAGGGGCTCAGTTTTGGGGTCCCATGTCGGGGTTCTGTGTTGGGGGTCCAGTGTTGGGTTTCAGTATTGGGTTCAGTGCTGGGGTCCAGTGCTGGTGTTCAGTGCTATGGCTCGGTGTTGGGTGTTCAGTGTTCGGGTTCAGTGCTGGGGTTCAGTTTTGGGGTCCAGTGTTGGGGTTCAGTGCGGGAGTTCAGTGCTGGGGTTCAGTGCTGGGGGTTCAGTGTTGGGGTTCAGTATTGGGGGTTCGGTGTTAGGTTTCAGTGTTCAGGGTTAGTGTTGGGGTTCAGAGCTATGGCTCGGTGTTGGGGTTCAGTGGTGGGGGTTCAGTGTTGGGGGTTCAGTGTTGGGGGGTTCAGTGTTGGGAATCAGTGTTGGGCTTCATTGTTGGGGGTTGTGTGGTGGTGGTCCAGTGTTGGGGGTTCAGTATTGGGGTTCAGTGTTGGGGTCCAGTGTGGGGGTTCAGTGAGGGTGTTCAGTGCTGGGATTCACTCTTGTGGGTTCAGTGGTGGGGTTCAGTGCTGGGAGGTCAGTGCTGGGGTTCAGTGTTGGGTGTTCAGTGTTGGGGTTCAGTGTTGGTGCTCAGCATTGGGAGTTCAGTGTTGGGGTTCAGTGTTGGGGTTCATTGGTGGGGTTCATTGGTGGGGTTCGGTGTTGGGGTTCAGTGTTGGGTGCCAGTGTTGGGGTTCATTGGTGGGGTTCATTGGTGGCGGTTCGGTGTTGGGGTTCAGTGTTGGGGATTCAGTGTTGGGGTTCAGTATTGGGGTTCAATTTTGGGGATTCAGTGTTGGCGGTTCAGTGTCGGGGATTCAGTGTTGGGGTTCAGTGTTGGGGTTCAGTGTTGGGTGTTCAGTGTTGTGGTTCAGTGTTGGGCGTTTGTCAGCGTTGGAGGGGTCAGTGTTGATGTGTTCAGTGTTGGGGGTTCAGTGCTGGGAGGTCAGTGATGGGGTTCAGTGTTGGGGTCCAGTGTGGGGGTCCAGTGTTAGGGTTCAGTGCGGGAGTTCAGTGCTGGGGTTCAGTGTTGGGGCTCAGTGCTGGGAGGTCAGTGATGGCGTTCAGTGTTGGGTGTTCAGTGTTGGGGTTCATTGGTGGGGTTCATTGGTGGGGGTTCGGTGTTGGGGTTCAGTGTTGGGGGCCAGTGTTGGGGTTCAATGTTGGGGGTCAGTGTTATGGGCTCGGTGTTGGGGGTTCAGTGTTGGTGTTCAGTGTCAGGGTTCAGTGCTGGGGGTCAGTATTGGGGGTTCAGCGTTAGGTTCAGTGTTCAAGGTTTAGTGTTGGGGTTCAGTGCTATGACTCGGTGTTGGGGTTCAGTGTTGGTGGTCCAGTGTTGGGGGTTCACTGTCGGGGTTCAGTGTTGGGGTCCAGTGTGGGGGTTCAATGTTGGGTTCAGTGCTGGGGTTCACTCTTGCGGGTTCAGTGTTGGGGTTCAGTGCTGGGAGGTCAGTGATGGGGTTCAGTGTTGGGGTCCAGTGTGGGGGTCCAGTGTTAGGGTTCAGTGCGGGAGTTCAGTGCTGGGGTTCAGTGTTGGGGCTCAGTGCTGGGAGGTCAGTGATGGCGTTCAGTGTTGGGGTCCAGTGTGGGAGTCCAGTGTTGGGGTTCAGTGCGGGAGTTCAGTGCTGGGGTTCAGTGTTGGGGTTCAGTTTTGGTGTTCTGCATTGGGAGTGCAGTGTTGGGGTTCAGTGGCAGTGTTCAGTGTTGTGGGGTTCAGTGTTGAGAATCTGTGTTGTGGGTTTTGTGTTGGTGGTTCAGTGCTGGGGTTCAGTGTTGGGGTCCAGTGTGGGGGTTCAGCGCAGGAGTTCAGTGCTGGGGGTCCAGTGCTGGGGGTCAGTATTGGGGTTTCAGTGTTAGGGTTCAGTGTTCAGGGTTAGTGTTGGGGTTCAGTGCTATGGCTCGGTGTTGGGGTTCAGTGGTGGGGGGTTCAGTGTTGGGGGGTCAGTGTTGGTGTTCAGTGTTGGGGTTTAATGTTGGGGTTCAGTGTTGGACTGGTCCGTTTTGGGGGTTCAGTGTTGGGTGTTCATTGTTGGGGGTTCAGTGTTGGGGATTCAGTGTTGGGGGTTCAATGTTGGGTTTAGTGTTGGGGGTCAGTGTTGGGGTGTTCAGTGTTGGGGGTCGGTGTTTGGGGTGTCAGTGTTGGGGTTCATTGTTGGGGGTTCGCTGTTGTGGGTTCAACTTTGGGGTTCAGTGTTAGGGTTCGGTGCTGGGGTTCGGTGTTGGGGTTCAGTGGTGGGGGTTCAATGTTGGGGTTCAGTGTTTTGGTTCAGTGTTGGGGTTCAGCGTTAGGGGCTCAGTTTTGGGGTCCCATGTCGGGGTTCTGTGTTGGGGGTCCAGTGTTGGGTTTCAGTATTCGGGTTCAGTGCTGGGGTCCAGTGCTGGTGTTCAGTGCTATGGCTCGGTGTTGGGTGTTCAGTGTTGGGGTTCAGTGTTGGGATTCAGTGTTGGGGGTTCAGTGTTGGGTGTTTTGTGTTGGTGGTTCAGTGTTGGGGGTTCAGTGCTGGGGTCCAGTGTGGGGGTTCAGTGTTGGGGTTCAGTGTTGGGGTTCAGTTTTGGTGTTCAGCATTGGGAGTTCAGTGGTGGGGTTCAGTGGTGGCGTTCAGTGTTGGGGTTCATTGGTGGTGATTCGGTTTTGGGGTTCAGTAGTGGGGGTCAGTGTTGGGGTTCACTGTTTGGGTCCAGCGTTAGGGACTCAGTGTTGGGGGTTCAGTGTTGGGAATCAGTGTTGGTGGGTCTGTGTTGGGCGTTTTGTGTTGGTGGTTCAGTGTTGGGGGTTCAGTGCTGGGGTTCAGTGTTGGGGTCCATTGTTGGGGTTCAGTGCGGGAGTTCAGTGCTGGGGTTCAGTGCTGGGGGTTCAGTGTTGGGGTTCAGTATTGTCGGTTCGGTGTTAGGTTTCAGTGTTCAGGGGTAGTGTTGGGGTTCAGAGCTATGGCTCGGTGTTGGGGTTCAGTGGTGGGGGTTCAGTGTTTGGGGTTCAGTGTTGGGGGGTTCAGTGTTGGGAATCAGTGTTGGGCTTCATTGTTGGGGTTGTGTGGTGGTGTTCCAGTGTTGGGGGTTCAGTGTTGGGGTTCAGTGTTGGGGTCCAGTGTGGGGGTTCAGTGAGGGTGTTCAGTGCTGGGATTCACTCTTGTGGGTTCAGTGGTGGGGTTCAGTGCTGGGAGGTCAGTGCTGGGGTTCAGTGTTGGGTGTTCAGTGTTGGGGTTCAGTGTTGGTGCTCAGCATTGGGAGTTCAGTGTTGGGGTTCAGTGTTGGGGTTCATTGGTGGGGTTCATTGGTGGGGGTTCGGTGTTGGGGTTCAGTGTTGGGTGCCAGTGTTGGGGTTCATTGGTGGGGTTCATTGGTGGTGGTTCGGTGTTGGGGTTCAGTGTTGGGGATTCAGTGTTGGGGTTCAGTATTGGGGTTCAATTTTGGGGATTCAGTGTTGGCGGTTCAGTGTCGGGGATTCAGTGTTGGGGTTCAGTGTTGGGGTTCAGTGTTGGGTGTTCAGTGTTGTGGTTCAGTGTTGGGCGTTTGTCAGCGTTGGGGGGGTCAGTGTTGATGTGTTCAGTGTTGGGGGTTCAGTGCTGGGAGGTCAGTGATGGGGTTCAGTGTTGGGGTCCAGTGTGGGGGTCCAGTGTTAGGGTTCAGTGCGGGAGTTCAGTGCTGGGGTTCAGTGTTGGGGCTCAGTGCTGGGAGGTCAGTGATGGCGTTCAGTGTTGGGGTCCAGTATGGTAGTTCAGTGTTGGGGTTCAGTGCGGGAGTTCAGTGCTGGGGTTCAGTGTTGGGGTTCAGTTTTGGTGTTCTGCATTGGGAGTGCAGTGTTGGGGTTCAGTGGCAGTGTTCAGTGTTGTGGGGTTCAGTGTTGAGAATCTGTGTTGTGGGTTTTGTGTTGGTGGTTCAGTGCTGGGGTCAGTGTTGGGGTCCAGTGTGGGGGTTCAGCGCAGGAGTTCAGTGCTGGGGGTTCAGTGCTGGGGTCAGTATTGGAGTTTCAGTGTTAGGGTTCAGTGTTCAGGGTTAGTGTTGGGGTTCAGTGCTATGGCTCGGTGTTGGGGTTCAGTGGTGGGGGGTTCAGTGTTGGGGGGTCAGTGTTGGTGTTCAGTGTTGGGGTTTAATGTTGGGGTTCAGTGTTGGACTGGTCCGTTTTGGGGGTTCAGTGTTGGGTGTTCATTGTTGGGGGTTCAGTGTTGGGGATTCAGTGTTGGGGGTTCAATGTTGGGTTTAGTGTTGGGGGTCAGTGTTGGGGTGTTCAGTGTTGGGGGTCGGTGTTTGGGGGTGTCAGTGTTGGGGTTCAGTGTTGGGGGTTCGCTGTTGTGGGTTCAACTTTGGGGTTCAGTGTTAGGGTTCGGTGCTGGGGTTCGGTGTCGGGGTTCAGTGGTGGGGGTTCAGTGTTGGGGTTCAGTGTTAGGGTTCAGTGTTGGGGTTCAGCGTTAGGGGCTCAGTTTTGGGGTCCCATGTCGGGGTTCTGTGTTGGGGGTCCAGTGTTGGGTTTCAGTATTAGGGTTCAGTGCTGGGGTCCAGTGCTGGTGTTCAGTGCTATGGCTCGGTGTTGGGTGTTCAGTGTTGGGGTTCAGTGTTGGGATTCAGTGTTGGGGGTTCAGTGTTGGGTGTTTTGTGTTGGTGGTTCAGTGTTGGGGGTTCAGTGCTGGGGTCCAGTGTGGGGGTTCAGTGTTGGGGTTCAGTGTTGGGGTTCAGTTTTGGTGTTCAGCATTGGGAGTTCAGTGGTGGGGTTCAGTGGTGGCGTTCAGTGTTGGGGTTCATTGGTGGTGATTCGGTTTTGGGGTTCAGTAGTGGAAGTCAGTGTTGGGGTTCACTGTTTGGGTCCAGCGTTAGGGACTCAGTGTTGGGGGTTCAGTGTTGGGAATCAGCGTTGGTGGTTCTGTGTTGGGCGTTTTGTGTTGGTGGTTCAGTGTTGGGGGTTCAGTGCTGGTGTTCAGTGTTGGGGTCCAGTGTTGGGGTTCAGTGCGGGAGTTCAGTGCTGGGGGTCCAGTGTTGGGGTTCAGTATTGGGGGTTCGGTGTTAGGTTTCAGTGTTCAGGGTTAGTGTTGGGGTTCAGAGCTATGGCTCGGTGTTGGTGTTCAGTGATGGGGGTTCAGTGTTGGGGGGTTCAGTGTTGGGAATCAGTGTTGGGCTTCATTGTTGGGGGTTGTGTGGTGGTGGTCCAGTGTTGGGGGTTCAGTGTTGGGGTTCAGTGTTGGGGTCCAGTGTGGGGGTTCAGTGAGGGTGTTCAGTGCTGGGATTCACTCTTGTGGGTTCAGTGGTGGGGTTCAGTGCTGGGAGGTCAGTGCTGGGGTTCAGTGTTGGGTGTTCAGTGTTGGGGTTCAGTGTTGGTGCTCAGCATTGGGAGTTCAGTGTTGGGGTTCAGTGTTGGGGTTCATTGGTGGGGTTCATTGGTGGGGGTTCTGTGTTGGGGTTCAGTGTTGGGTGCCAGTGTTGGGGTTCATTGATGGGGTTCATTGGTGACGGTTCGGTGTTGGGGTTCAGTGTTGGGGATTCAGTGTTGGGGTTCAGTATTGGGGTTCAATTTTGGGATTCAGTGTTGGCGGTTCAGTGTCGGGGATTCAGTGTTGGGGTTCAGTGTTGGGGTTCAGTGTTGGGTGTTCAGTGTTGGGGTTCAGTGTTGGGCGTTTGTCAGCATTGGGGGGGTCAGTGTTGATGTGTTCAGTGTTGGGGGTTCAGTGTCGGGGCTGGTCAGTGTTTGGGGTTCAGTGTTTGGGGGTTCAGTGTTGGTGTTCAGTGTTGGGGTTTAATGTTGGGGTTCAGTGTTGGACTGGTCCGTTTTGGGGGTTCAGTGTTGGGTGTTCATTGTTGGGGGTTCAGTGTTGGGGATTCAGTGTTGGGGGTTCAATGTTGGGTTTAGTGTTGGGGGTCAGTGTTGGGGTGTTCAGTGTTGGGGGTCGGTGTTTGGGGGTGTCAGTGTTGGGGTTCAGTGTTGGGGGTTCGGTGTTGGGGGTTCAACTTTGGGGTTCAGTGTTAGGGTTCGGTGCTGGGTTCGGTGTTGGGGTTCAGTGGTGGGGGTTCAGTGTTGGGGTTCAGTGTTAGGGTTCAGTGTTGGGTTTCAGCGTTAGGGGCTCAGTTTTGGGGTCCCATGTCGGGGTTCTGTGTTGGGGGTCCAGTGTTGGGTTTCAGTATTAGGGTTCAGTGCTGGGGTCCAGTGCTGGTGTTCAGTGCTATGGCTCGGTGTTGGGTGTTCAGTGTTGGGGTTCAGTGTTGGGGGTTCAGTGTTGGTGGTTCAGTATTGGGGGTTTTGTGTTGGTGGTTCAGTGTTGGGGGTTCAGTGCTGGGGTCCAGTGTGGGGTTCAGTGGTGGGGTTCAGTGCTGGGAGGTCAGTGCTGGGGTTCAGTGTTGGGTGTTCAGTGTTGGGGTTCAGTGTTGGTGCTCAGCATTGGGAGTTCAGTGTTGGGGTTCAGTGTTGGGGTTCATTGGTGCGGTTCATTGGTGGGGGTTCGGTGTTGGGGTTCAGTGTTGGGTGCCAGTGTTGGGGTTCATTGGTGGGGTTCATTGGTGGCGGTTCGGTGTTGGGGTTCAGTGTTGGGGGTTCAGTGTTGGGGTTCAGTATTGGGGTTCAATTTTGGGGATTCAGTGTTGGCGGTTCAGTGTCGGGGATTCAGTGTTGGGGTTCAGTGTTGGGGTTCAGTGTTGGGGTTCAGTGTTGGGCGTTTGTCAGCATTGGGGGGTCAGTGTTGATGTGTTCAGTGTTGGGGGTTCAGTGTCGGGGCTGGTCAGTCTTTGGGGTTCAGTGTTTGGGGGTTCAGTGTTGGGGTTTAATGTTGGGGTTCAGTGTTGGACTGGTCCGTTTTGGGGGTTCAGTGTTGGGTGTTCATTGTTGGGGGTTCAGTGTTGGGGATTCAGTGTTGGGGGTTCAATGTTGGGTTTAGTGTTGGGGGTCAGTGTTGGGGTGTTCAGTGTTGGGGGTCGGTGTTTGGGGGTGTCAGTGTTGGGGTTCAGTGTTGGGGGTTCGCTGTTGTGGGTTCAACTGTGGGGTTCAGTGTTAGGGTTCGGTGCTGGGGTTCGGTGTTGGGGTTCAGTGGTAAGGTTTCAGTGTTGGGGTTCAGTGTTAGGGTTCAGTGTTGGGGTTCAGCGTTAGGGGCTCAGTTTTGGGGTCCCATGTCGGGGTTCTGTGTTGGGGGTCCAGTGTTGGGTTTCAGTATTGGGGTTCAGTGTTGGGAATCAGTGTTGGTGGTTCAGTATTGGGGGTTTTGTGTTGGTGGTTCAGTGTTGGGGGTTCAGTGCTGGGTTTAGTGTTGGGGGTCAGTGCTGGGGTCCAGTGCTGGTGTTCAGTGCTATGGCTCGGTGTTGGGTGTTCAGTGCTGGGGTTCAGTGTTGGGATTCAGTGTTGGGGGTTCAGTGTTGGGTGTTCTGTGTTGGTGGTTCAGTGTTGGGGGTTCAGTGCTGGGGTCCAGTGTGGGGGTTCAGTGTTGGGGTTCAGTGTTGGGGTTCAGTTTTGGTGTTCAGCATTGGGAGTTCAGTGGTGGGGTTCAGTGGTGGCGTTCAGTGTTGGGGTTCATTGGTGGTGATTCGGTTTTGGGGTTCAGTAGTGGGGGTCAGTGTTGGGGTTCACTGTTTGGGTCCAGCGTTAGGGACTCAGTGTTGGGGGTTCAGTGTTGGGAATCAGTGTTGGTGGTTCTGTGTTGGGCGTTTTGTGTTGGTGGTTCAGTGTTGGGGGTTCAGTGCTGGGGTTCAGTTTTGGGGTCCAGTGTTGGGGTTCAGTGCGGGAGTTCAGTGCTGGGGTTCAGTGCTGGGGGTTCAGTGTTGGGGTTCAGTATTGGGGGTTCGGTGTTAGGTTTCAGTGTTCAGGGTTAGTGTTGGGGTTCAGAGCTATGGCTCGGTGTTGGGGTTCAGTGGTGGGGGTTCAGTGTTGGGGGTTCAGTGTTGGGGGGTTCAGTGTTGGGAATCAGTGTTGGGCTTCATTGTTGGGGGTTGTGTGGTGGTGGTCCAGTGTTGGGGGTTCAGTATTGGGGTTCAGTGTTGGGGTCCAGTGTGGGGGTTCAGTGAGGGTGTTCAGTGCTGGGATTCACTCTTGTGGGTTCAGTGGTGGGGTTCAGTGCTGGGAGGTCAGTGCTGGGGTTCAGTGTTGGGTGTTCAGTGTTGGGGTTCAGTGTTGGTGCTCAGCATTGGGAGTTCAGTGTTGGGGTTCAGTGTTGGGGTTCATTGGTGGGGTTCATTGGTGGGGTTCGGTGTT
Source organism: Pristiophorus japonicus (assembly GCF_044704955.1). Classification (NCBI taxonomy): domain Eukaryota; kingdom Metazoa; phylum Chordata; class Chondrichthyes; family Pristiophoridae; genus Pristiophorus; species Pristiophorus japonicus. The sequence goes on from NC_091993.1 coordinate 59,495,073, forward strand.
GGGGTTCAGTGTTGGGTGCCAGTGTTGGGGTTCATTGGTGGGGTTCATTGGTGGCGGTTCGGTGTTGGGGTTCAGTGTTGGGGATTCAGTGTTGGGGTTCAGTATTGGGGTTCAATTTTGGGGATTCAGTGTTGGCGGTTCAGTGTCGGGGATTCAGTGTTGGGGTTCAGTGTTGGGGTTCAGTGTTGGGTGTTCAGTGTTGTGGTTCAGTGTTGGGCGTTTGTCAGCGTTGGAGGGGTCAGTGTTGATGTGTTCAGTGTTGGGGGTTCAGTGCTGGGAGGTCAGTGATGGGGTTCAGTGTTGGGGTCCAGTGTGGGGGTCCAGTGTTAGGGTTCAGTGCGGGAGTTCAGTGCTGGGGTTCAGTGTTGGGGCTCAGTGCTGGGAGGTCAGTGATGGCGTTCAGTGTTGGGGTCCAGTATGGGAGTTCAGTGTTGGGGTTCAGTGCGGGAGTTCAGTGCTGGGGTTCAGTGTTGGGGTTCAGTTTTGGTCTCCTGCATTGGGAGTGCAGTGTTGGGGTTCAGTGGCAGTGTTCAGTGTTGTGGGGTTCAGTGTTGAGAATCTGTGTTGTGGGTTTTGTGTTGGTGGTTCAGTGCTGGGGTTCAGTGTTGGGGTCCAGTGTGGGGGTTCAGCGCAGGAGTTCAGTGCTGGGGGTTCAGTGCTGGGGGGTCAGTATTGGGGTTTCAGTGTTAGGGTTCAGTGTTCAGGGTTAGTGTTGGGGTTCAGTGCTATGGCTCGGTGTTGGGGTTCAGTGGTGGGGGGTTCAGTGTTGGGGGGTCAGTGTTGGTGTTCAGTGTTGGGGTTTAATGTTGGGGTTCAGTGTTGGACTGGTCCGTTTTGGGGGTTCAGTGTTGGGTGTTCATTGTTGGGGGTTCAGTGTTGGGGATTCAGTGTTGGGGGTTCAATGTTGGGTTTAGTGTTGGGGGTCAGTGTTGGGGTGTTCAGTGTTGGGGGTTGGTGTTTGGGGTGTCAGTGTTGGGGTTCAGTGTTGGGGGTTCGCTGTTGTGGGTTCAACTTTGGGGTTCAGTGTTAGGGTTCGGTGCTGGGGTTCGGTGTTGGGGTTCAGTGGTGGGGGTTCAGTGTTGGGGTTCAGTGTTAGGGTTCAGTGTTGGGGTTCAGCGTTAGGGGCTCAGTTTTGGGGTCCCATGTCGGGGTTCTGTGTTGGGGGTCCAGTGTTGGGTTTCAGTATTAGGGTTCAGTGCTGGGGTCCAGTGCTGGTGTTCAGTGCTATGGCTCGGTGTTGGGTGTTCAGTGTTGGGGTTCAGTGTTGGGATTCAGTGTTGGGGGTTCAGTGTTGGGTGTTTTGTGTTGGTGGTTCAGTGTTGGGGGTTCAGTGCTGGGGTCCAGTGTGGGGGTTCAGTGTTGGGGTTCAGTGTTGGGGTTCAGTTTTGGTGTTCAGCATTGGGAGTTCAGTGGTGGGGTTCAGTGGTGGCGTTCAGTGTTGGGGTTCATTGGTGGTGATTCGGTTTTGGGGTTCAGTAGTGGGGGTCAGTGTTGGGGTTCACTGTTTGGGTCCAGCGTTAGGGACTCAGTGTTGGGGGTTCAGTGTTGGGAATCAGTGTTGGTGGTTCTGCGTTGGGCGTTTTGTGTTGGTGGTTCAGTGTTGGGGGTTCAGTGCTGGGGTTCAGTGTTGGGGTCCAGTGTTGGGGTTCAGTGCGGGAGTTCAGTGCTGGGGTTCAGTGCTGGGGGTTCAGTGTTCGGGTTCAGTATTGGGGGTTCGGTGTTAGGTTTCAGTGTTCAGGGTTAGTGTTGGGGTTCAGAGCTATGGCTCGGTGTTGGGGTTCAGTGATGGGGGTTCAGTGTTGGGGGTTCAGTGTTGGGGGGTTCAGTGTTGGGAATCAGTGTTGGGCTTCGTTGTTGGGGGTTGTGTGGTGGTGGTCCAGTGCTGGGAGGTCAGTGCTGGGGTTCAGTGTTGGGTGTTCAGTGTTGGGGTTCAGTGTTGCTGCTCAGCATTGGGAGTTCAGTGTTGGGGTTCAGTGTTGGGGTTCATTGGTGGGGGTTCGGTGTTGGGGTTCAGTGTTGGGTGCCAGTGTTGGGGTTCATTGGTGGGGTTCATTGGTGGCAATTCGGTGTTGGGGTTCAGTGTTGGGGATTCAGTGTTGGGGTTCAGTATTGGGGTTCAATTTTGGGGATTCAGTGTTGGCGGTTCAGTGTCGGGGATTCAGTGTTGGGGTTCAGTGTTGGGGTTCAGTGTTGGGTGTTCAGTGTTGGGGTTCAGTGTTGGGCGTTTGTCAGCATTGGGGGGTCAGTGTTGATGTGTTCAGTGTTGGGGGTTCAGTGTCGGGGCTGGTCAGTGTTTGGGGTTCAGTGTTTGGGGGTTCAGTGTTGGTGTTCAGTGTTGGGGTTTAATGTTGGGGTTCAGTGTTGGACTGGTCCGTTTTGGGGGTTCAGTGTTGGGTGTTCATTGTTGGGGGTTCAGTGTTGGGGATTCAGTGTTGGGGGTTCAATGTTGGGTTTAGTGTTGGGGGTCAGTGTTGGGGTGTTCAGTGTTGGGGGTCGGTGTTTGGGGGTGTCAGTGTTGGGGTTCAGTGTTGGGGGTTCGCTGTTGTGGGTTCAACTTTGGGGTTCAGTGTTAGGGTTCGGTGCTGGGGTTCGGTGTTGGGGTTCAGTGGTGGGGGTTCAGTGTTGGGGTTCAGTGTTATGGTTCAGTGTTGGGGTTCAGCGTTAGGGGCTCAGTTTTGGGGTCCCATGTCGGGGTTCTGTGTTGGGGGTCCAGTGTTGGGTTTCAGTATTAGGGTTCAGTGCTGGGGTCCAGTGCTGGTGTTCAGTGCTATGGCTCGGTGTTGGGTGTTCAGTGCTGGGGTTCAGTGTTGGGATTCAGTGTTGGGGGTTCAGTGTTGGGTGTTCTGTGTTGGTGGTTCAGTGTTGGGGGTTCAGTGCTGGGGTCCAGTGTGGGGGTTCAGTGTTGGGGTTCAGTGTTGGGGTTCAGTTTTGGTATTCAGCATTGGGAGTTCAGTGGTGGGGTTCAGTGGTGGCGTTCAGTGTTGGGGTTCATTGGTGGTGATTCGGTTTTGGGGTTCAGTAGTGGGGGTCAGTGTTGGGGTTCACTGTTTGGGTCCAGCGTTAGGGACTCAGTGTTGGGGGTTCAGTGTTGGGAATCAGTGTTGGTGGTTCTGTGTTGGGCGTTTTGTGTTGGTGGTTCAGTGTTGGGAGTTCAGTGCTGGGGTTCAGTTTTGGGGTCCAGTGTTGGGGTTCATTGGTGGGGGTTCGGTGTTGGGGTTCAGTGTTGGGTGCCAGTGTTGGGGTTAATTGGTGGGGTTCATTGGTGGCGGTTCGGTGTTGGGGTTCAGTGTTGGGGATTCAGTGTTGGGGTTCAGTATTGGGGTTCAATTTTGGGGATTCAGTGTTGGCGGTTCAGTGTCGGGGATTCAGTGTTGGGGTTCAGTGTTGGGGTTCAGTGTTGGGTGTTCAGTGTTGGGGTTCAGTGTTGGGCGTTTGTCAGCATTGGGGGGTCAGTGTTGATGTGTTCAGTGTTGGGGGTTCAGTGTCGGGGCTGGTCAGTGTTTGGGGTTCAGTGTTTGGGGGTTCAGTGTTGGTGTTCAGTGTTGGGGTTTAATGTTGGGGTTCAGTGTTGGACTGGTCCGTTTTGGGGGTTCAGTGTTGGGTGTTCATTGTTGGGGGTTCAGTGTTGGGGATTCAGTGTTGGGGGTTCAATGTTGGGTTTAGTGTTGGGGGTCAGTGTTTGGGGGTGTCAGTGTTGGGGTTCAGTGTTGGGGGTTCGGTGTTGGGGGTTCAACTTTGGGGTTCAGTGTTAGGGTTCGGTGCTGGGGTTCGGTGTTGGGGTTCAGTGGTGGGGGTTCAGTGTTGGGGTTCAGTGTTAGGGTTCAGTGTTGGGTTTCAGCGTTAGGGGCTCAGTTTTGGGGTCCCATGTCGGGGTTCTGTGTTGGGGGTCCAGTGTTGGGTTTCAGTATTGGGTTCAGTGCTGGGGTCCAGTGCTGGTGTTCAGTGCTATGGCTCGGTGTTGGGTGTTCAGTGTTCGGGTTCAGTGTTGGGGGTTCAGTGTTGGTGGTTCAGTATTGGGGGTTTTGTGTTGGTGGTTCAGTGTTGGGGGTTCAGTGCTGGGGTCCAGTGTGGGGTTCAGTGGTGGGGTTCAGTGCTGGGAGGTCAGTGCTGGGGTTCAGTGTTGGGTGTTCAGTGTTGGGGTTCAGTGTTGGTGCTCAGCATTGGGAGTTCAGTGTTGGGGTTCAGTGTTGGGGTTCATTGGTGGGGTTCATTGGTGGGGGTTCGGTGTTGGGGTTCAGTGTTGAGTGCCAGTGTTGGGGTTCATTGGTGGGGTTCATTGGTGGCGGTTCGGTGTTGGGGTTCAGTGTTGGGGATTCAGTGTTGGGGTTCAGTATTGGGGTTCAATTTTGGGGATTCAGTGTTGGCGGTTCAGTGTCGGAGATTCAGTGTTGGGGTACAGTGTTGGGGTTAAGTGTTGGGGTTCAGTGTTGGGCGTTTGTCAGCATTGGGGGGGTCAGTGTTGATGTGTTCAGTGTTGGGGGTTCAGTGTCGGCGCTGGTCAGTGTTTGGGGTTCAGTGTTTGGGGGTTCAGTGTTGGTGTTCAGTGTTGGGGTTTAATGTTGGGGTTCAGTGTTGGATTGGTCCGTTTTGGGGGTTCAGTGTTGGGTGTTCATTGCTGGGGGTTCAGTGTTGGGGATTCAGTGTTGGGGGTTCAATGTTGGGTTTAGTGTTGGGGGTCAGTGTTGGGGTGTTCAGTGTTGGGGGTCGGTGTTTGGGGGTGTCAGTGTTGGGGTTCAGTGTTGGGGGTTCGCTGTTGTGGGTTCAACTTTGGGGTTCAGTGTTAGGGTTCGGTGCTGGGGTTCGGTGTTGGGGTTCAGTGGTGGGGTTCAGTGTTGGGCGTTTGTCAGCATTGGGGGTGTCAGTGTTGATGTGTTCAGTGTTGGGGGTTCAGTGTCGGGGCTGGTCAGTGTTTGGGGTTCAGTGTTTGGGGGTTCAGTGTTGGTGTCCAGTGTTGGGGTTTAATGTTGGGGTTCAGTGTTGGACTGGTCCGTTTTGGGGGGTCAGTGTTGGGGTGTTCAGTGTTGGGGGTCGGTGTTTGGGGGTGTCAGTGTTGGGGTTCAGTGTTGGGGGTTCGCTGTTGTGGGTTCAACTGTGGGGTTCAGTGTTAGGGTTCGGTGCAGGGGTTCGGTGTTGGGGTTCAGTGGTAAGGGTTCAGTGTTGGGGTTCAGTGTTAGGGTTCAGTGTTGGGGTTCAGCGTTAGGGGCTCAGTTTTGGGGTCCCATGTCGGGGTTCTGTGTTGGGGGTCCAGTGTTGGGTTTCAGTATTAGGGTTCAGTGCTGGTGTCCAGTGCTGGTGTTCAGTGCTATGGCTCGGTGTTGGGTGTTCAGTGTTGGGGTTCAGTGTTGGGGGTTCAGTGTTGGGAATCAGTGTTGGTGGTTCAGTATTGGGGGTTTTGTGTTGGTGGTTCAGTGTTGGGGGTTCAGTGCTGGGGCCCAGTGTGGGGTTCAGTGTTGGGGTTCAGTTTTTGTGTTCAGCATTGGGAGTTCAGTGGTGGGGTTCAGTGGTGGCGTTCAGTGTTGGGGTTCATTGGTGGTGATTCCGTTTTGGGGTTCAGTAGTGGGGGTCAGTGTTGGGGTTCACTGTTTGGGTCCAGCGTTAGGGACTCAGTGTTGGGGGTTCAGTGTTGGGAATCAGTGTTGGTGGTTCTGTGTTGGGCGTTTTGTGTTGGTGGTTCAGTGTTGGGGGGTCAGTGCTGGGGTTCAGTGTTGGGGTCCAGTGTTGGGGTTCAGTGCGGGAGTTCAGTGCTGGGGTTCAGTGCTGGGGGTTCAGTGTTGGGGTTCAGTATTGGGGGTTCGGTGTTAGGTTTCAGTGTTCAGGGTTAGTGTAGGGGTTCAGAGCTATGGCTCGGTGTTGGGGTTCAGTGATGGGGGTTCAGTGTTGGGGGTTCAGTGTTGGGGGGTTCAGTGTTGGGAATCAGTGTTGGGCTTCATTGTTGGGGGTTGTGTGGTGGTGGTCCAGTGCTGGGAGGTCAGTGCTGGGGTTCAGTGTTGGGTGTTCAGTGTTGGGGTTCAGTGTTGCTGCTCAGCATTGGGAGTTCAGTGTTGGGGTTCAGTGTTGGGGTTCATTGGTGGGGGTTCGGTGTTGGGGTTCAGTGTTGGGTGCCAGTGTTGGGGTTCATTGGTGGGGTTCATTGGTGGCGGTTCGGTGTTGGGGTTCAGTGTTGGGGATTCAGTGTTGGGGTTCAGTATTGGGGTTCAATTTTGGGGATTCAGTGTTGGCGGTTCAGTGTCGGGGATTCAGTGTTGGGGTTCAGTGTTGGGGTTCAGTGTTGGGTGTTCAGTGTTGGGGTTCAGTGTTGGGCGTTTGTCAGCATTGGGGGGTCAGTGTTGATGTGTTCAGTGTTGGGGGTTCAGTGTCGGGGCTGGTCAGTGTTTGGGGTTCAGTGTTTGGGGGTTCAGTGTTGGTGTTCAGTGTTGGGGTTTAATGTTGGGGTTCAGTGTTGGACTGGTCCGTTTTGGGGGTTCAGTGTTGGGTGTTCATTGTTGGGGGTTCAGTGTTGGGGATTCAGTGTTGGGGGTTCAATGTTGGGTTTAGTGTTGGGGGTCAGTGTTTGGGGGTGTCAGTGTTGGGGTTCAGTGTTGGGGGTTCGGTGTTGGGGGTTCAACTTTGGGGTTCAGTGTTAGGGTTCGGTGCTGGGGTTCGGTGTTGGGGTTCAGTGGTGGGGGTTCAGTGTTGGGGTTCAGTGTTAGGGTTCAGTGTTGGGTTTCAGCGTTAGGGGCTCAGTTTCGGGGTCCCATGTCGGGGTTCTGTGTTGGGGGTCCAGTGTTGGGTTTCAGTATTGGGTTCAGTGCTGGGGTCCAGTGCTGGTGTTCAGTGCTATGGCTCGGTGTTGGGTGTTCAGTGTTCGGGTTCAGTGTTGGGGGTTCAGTGTTGGTGGTTCAGTATTGGGGGTTTTGTGTTGGTGGTTCAGTGTTGGGTGTTCAGTGTTGGGGTTCAGTGTTGCTGCTCAGCATTGGGAGTTCAGTGTTGGGGTTCAGTGTTGGGGTTCATTGGTGGGGGTTCGGTGTTGGGGTTCAGTGTTGGGTGCCAGTGTTGGGGTTCATTGGTGGGGTTCATTGGTGGCAATTCGGTGTTGGGGTTCAGTGTTGGGGATTCAGTGTTGGGGTTCAGTATTGGGGTTCAATTTTGGGGATTCAGTGTTGGCGGTTCAGTGTCGGGGATTCAGTGTTGGGGTTCAGTGTTGGGGTTCAGTGTTGGGTGTTCAGTGTTGGGGTTCAGTGTTGGGCGTTTGTCAGCATTGGGGGGTCAGTGTTGATGTGTTCAGTGTTGGGGGTTCAGTGTCGGGGCTGGTCAGTGTTTGGGGTTCAGTGTTTGGGGGTTCAGTGTTGGTGTTCAGTGTTGGGGTTTAATGTTGGGGTTCAGTGTTGGACTGGTCCGTTTTGGGGGTTCAGTGTTGGGTGTTCATTGTTGGGGGTTCAGTGTTGGGGATTCAGTGTTGGGGGTTCAATGTTGGGTTTAGTGTTGGGGGTCAGTGTTGGGGTGTTCAGTGTTGGGGGTCGGTGTTTGGGGGTGTCAGTGTTGGGGTTCAGTGTTGGGGGTTCGCTGTTGTGGGTTCAACTTTGGGGTTCAGTGTTAGGGTTCGGTGCTGGGGTTCGGTGTTGGGGTTCAGTGGTGGGGGTTCAGTGTTGGGGTTCAGTGTTATGGTTCAGTGTTGGGGTTCAGCGTTAGGGGCTCAGTTTTGGGGTCCCATGTCGGGGTTCTGTGTTGGGGGTCCAGTGTTGGGTTTCAGTATTAGGGTTCAGTGCTGGGGTCCAGTGCTGGTGTTCAGTGCTATGGCTCGGTGTTGGGTGTTCAGTGCTGGGGTTCAGTGTTGGGATTCAGTGTTGGGGGTTCAGTGTTGGGTGTTCTGTGTTGGTGGTTCAGTGTTGGGGGTTCAGTGCTGGGGTCCAGTGTGGGGGTTCAGTGTTGGGGTTCAGTGTTGGGGTTCAGTTTTGGTATTCAGCATTGGGAGTTCAGTGGTGGGGTTCAGTGGTGGCGTTCAGTGTTGGGGTTCATTGGTGGTGATTCGGTTTTGGGGTTCAGTAGTGGGGGTCAGTGTTGGGGTTCACTGTTTGGGTCCAGCGTTAGGGACTCAGTGTTGGGGGTTCAGTGTTGGGAATCAGTGTTGGTGGTTCTGTGTTGGGCGTTTTGTGTTGGTGGTTCAGTGTTGGGAGTTCAGTGCTGGGGTTCAGTTTTGGGGTCCAGTGTTGGGGTTCATTGGTGGGGGTTCGGTGTTGGGGTTCAGTGTTGGGTGCCAGTGTTGGGGTTAATTGGTGGGGTTCATTGGTGGCGGTTCGGTGTTGGGGTTCAGTGTTGGGGATTCAGTGTTGGGGTTCAGTATTGGGGTTCAATTTTGGGGATTCAGTGTTGGCGGTTCAGTGTCGGGGATTCAGTGTTGGGGTTCAGTGTTGGGGTTCAGTGTTGGGTGTTCAGTGTTGGGGTTCAGTGTTGGGCGTTTGTCAGCATTGGGGGGTCAGTGTTGATGTGTTCAGTGTTGGGGGTTCAGTGTCGGGGCTGGTCAGTGTTTGGGGTTCAGTGTTTGGGGGTTCAGTGTTGGTGTTCAGTGTTGGGGTTTAATGTTGGGGTTCAGTGTTGGACTGGTCCGTTTTGGGGGTTCAGTGTTGGGTGTTCATTGTTGGGGGTTCAGTGTTGGGGATTCAGTGTTGGGGGTTCAATGTTGGGTTTAGTGTTGGGGGTCAGTGTTTGGGGGTGTCAGTGTTGGGGTTCAGTGTTGGGGGTTCGGTGTTGGGGGTTCAACTTTGGGGTTCAGTGTTAGGGTTCGGTGCTGGGGTTCGGTGTTGGGGTTCAGTGGTGGGGGTTCAGTGTTGGGGTTCAGTGTTAGGGTTCAGTGTTGGGTTTCAGCGTTAGGGGCTCAGTTTTGGGGTCCCATGTCGGGGTTCTGTGTTGGGGGTCCAGTGTTGGGTTTCAGTATTGGGTTCAGTGCTGGGGTCCAGTGCTGGTGTTCAGTGCTATGGCTCGGTGTTGGGTGTTCAGTGTTCGGGTTCAGTGTTGGGGGTTCAGTGTTGGTGGTTCAGTATTGGGGGTTTTGTGTTGGTGGTTCAGTGTTGGGGGTTCAGTGCTGGGGTCCAGTGTGGGGTTCAGTGGTGGGGTTCAGTGCTGGGAGGTCAGTGCTGGGGTTCAGTGTTGGGTGTTCAGTGTTGGGGTTCAGTGTTGGTGCTCAGCATTGGGAGTTCAGTGTTGGGGTTCAGTGTTGGGGTTCATTGGTGGGGTTCATTGGTGGGGGTTCGGTGTTGGGGTTCAGTGTTGGGTGCCAGTGTTGGGGTTCATTGGTGGGGTTCATTGGTGGCGGTTCGGTGTTGGGGTTCAGTGTTGGGGATTCAGTGTTGGGGTTCAGTATTGGGGTTCAATTTTGGGGATTCAGTGTTGGCGGTTCAGTGTCGGAGATTCAGTGTTGGGGTACAGTGTTGGGGTTAAGTGTTGGGGTTCAGTGTTGGGCGTTTGTCAGCATTGGGGGGGTCAGTGTTGATGTGTTCAGTGTTGGGGGTTCAGTGTCGGCGCTGGTCAGTGTTTGGGGTTCAGTGTTTGGGGGTTCAGTGTTGGTGTTCAGTGTTGGGGTTTAATGTTGGGGTTCAGTGTTGGATTGGTCCGTTTTGGGGGTTCAGTGTTGGGTGTTCATTGCTGGGGGTTCAGTGTTGGGGATTCAGTGTTGGGGGTTCAATGTTGGGTTTAGTGTTGGGGGTCAGTGTTGGGGTGTTCAGTGTTGGGGGTCGGTGTTTGGGGGTGTCAGTGTTGGGGTTCAGTGTTGGGGGTTCGCTGTTGTGGGTTCAACTTTGGGGTTCAGTGTTAGGGTTCGGTGCTGGGGTTCGGTGTTGGGGTTCAGTGGTGGGGTTCAGTGTTGGGCGTTTGTCAGCATTGGGGGTGTCAGTGTTGATGTGTTCAGTGTTGGGGGTTCAGTGTCGGGGCTGGTCAGTGTTTGGGGTTCAGTGTTTGGGGGTTCAGTGTTGGTGTCCAGTGTTGGGGTTTAATGTTGGGGTTCAGTGTTGGACTGGTCCGTTTTGGGGGGTCAGTGTTGGGGTGTTCAGTGTTGGGGGTCGGTGTTTGGGGGTGTCAGTGTTGGGGTTCAGTGTTGGGGGTTCGCTGTTGTGGGTTCAACTGTGGGGTTCAGTGTTAGGGTTCGGTGCAGGGGTTCGGTGTTGGGGTTCAGTGGTAAGGGTTCAGTGTTGGGGTTCAGTGTTAGGGTTCAGTGTTGGGGTTCAGCGTTAGGGGCTCAGTTTTGGGGTCCCATGTCGGGGTTCTGTGTTGGGGGTCCAGTGTTGGGTTTCAGTATTAGGGTTCAGTGCTGGTGTCCAGTGCTGGTGTTCAGTGCTATGGCTCGGTGTTGGGTGTTCAGTGTTGGGGTTCAGTGTTGGGGGTTCAGTGTTGGGAATCAGTGTTGGTGGTTCAGTATTGGGGGTTTTGTGTTGGTGGTTCAGTGTTGGGGGTTCAGTGCTGGGGCCCAGTGTGGGGTTCAGTGTTGGGGTTCAGTTTTTGTGTTCAGCATTGGGAGTTCAGTGGTGGGGTTCAGTGGTGGCGTTCAGTGTTGGGGTTCATTGGTGGTGATTCCGTTTTGGGGTTCAGTAGTGGGGGTCAGTGTTGGGGTTCACTGTTTGGGTCCAGCGTTAGGGACTCAGTGTTGGGGGTTCAGTGTTGGGAATCAGTGTTGGTGGTTCTGTGTTGGGCGTTTTGTGTTGGTGGTTCAGTGTTGGGGGGTCAGTGCTGGGGTTCAGTGTTGGGGTCCAGTGTTGGGGTTCAGTGCGGGAGTTCAGTGCTGGGGTTCAGTGCTGGGGGTTCAGTGTTGGGGTTCAGTATTGGGGGTTCGGTGTTAGGTTTCAGTGTTCAGGGTTAGTGTAGGGGTTCAGAGCTATGGCTCGGTGTTGGGGTTCAGTGATGGGGGTTCAGTGTTGGGGGTTCAGTGTTGGGGGGTTCAGTGTTGGGAATCAGTGTTGGGCTTCATTGTTGGGGGTTGTGTGGTGGTGGTCCAGTGCTGGGAGGTCAGTGCTGGGGTTCAGTGTTGGGTGTTCAGTGTTGGGGTTCAGTGTTGCTGCTCAGCATTGGGAGTTCAGTGTTGGGGTTCAGTGTTGGGGTTCATTGGTGGGGGTTCGGTGTTGGGGTTCAGTGTTGGGTGCCAGTGTTGGGGTTCATTGGTGGGGTTCATTGGTGGCGGTTCGGTGTTGGGGTTCAGTGTTGGGGATTCAGTGTTGGGGTTCAGTATTGGGGTTCAATTTTGGGGATTCAGTGTTGGCGGTTCAGTGTCGGGGATTCAGTGTTGGGGTTCAGTGTTGGGGTTCAGTGTTGGGTGTTCAGTGTTGGGGTTCAGTGTTGGGCGTTTGTCAGCATTGGGGGGTCAGTGTTGATGTGTTCAGTGTTGGGGGTTCAGTGTCGGGGCTGGTCAGTGTTTGGGGTTCAGTGTTTGGGGGTTCAGTGTTGGTGTTCAGTGTTGGGGTTTAATGTTGGGGTTCAGTGTTGGACTGGTCCGTTTTGGGGGTTCAGTGTTGGGTGTTCATTGTTGGGGGTTCAGTGTTGGGGATTCAGTGTTGGGGGTTCAATGTTGGGTTTAGTGTTGGGGGTCAGTGTTTGGGGGTGTCAGTGTTGGGGTTCAGTGTTGGGGGTTCGGTGTTGGGGGTTCAACTTTGGGGTTCAGTGTTAGGGTTCGGTGCTGGGGTTCGGTGTTGGGGTTCAGTGGTGGGGGTTCAGTGTTGGGGTTCAGTGTTAGGGTTCAGTGTTGGGTTTCAGCGTTAGGGGCTCAGTTTCGGGGTCCCATGTCGGGGTTCTGTGTTGGGGGTCCAGTGTTGGGTTTCAGTATTGGGTTCAGTGCTGGGGTCCAGTGCTGGTGTTCAGTGCTATGGCTCGGTGTTGGGTGTTCAGTGTTCGGGTTCAGTGTTGGGGGTTCAGTGTTGGTGGTTCAGTATTGGGGGTTTTGTGTTGGTGGTTCAGTGTTGGGGGTTCAGTGCTGGGGTCCAGTGTGGGGTTCAGTGGTGGGGTTCAGTGCTGGGAGGTCAGTGCTGGGGTTCAGTGTTGGGTGTTCAGTGTTGGGGTTCAGTGTTGGTGCTCAGCATTGGGAGTTCAGTGTTGGGGTTCAGTGTTGGGGTTCATTGGTGGGGTTCATTGGTGGGGGTTCGGTGTTGGGGTTCAGTGTTGGGTGCCAGTGTTGGGGTTCATTGGTGGGGTTCATTGGTGGCGGTTCGGTGTTGGGGTTCAGTGTTGGGGATTCAGTGTTGGGGTTCAGTATTGGGGTTCAATTTTGGGGATTCAGTGTTGGCAGTTCAGTGTCGGAGATTCAGTGTTGGGGTACAGTGTTGGGGTTCAGTGTTGGGGTTCAGTGTTGGGCGTTTGTCAGCATTGGGGGGGTCAGTGTTGATGTGTTCAGTGTTGGGGGTTCAGTTTCGGCGCTGGTCAGTGTTTGGGGTTCAGTGTTTGGGGGTTCAGTGTTGGTGTTCAGTGTTGGGGTTTAATGTTGGGGTTCAGTGTTGGATTGGTCCGTTTTGGGGGTTCAGTGTTGGGTGTTCATTGCTGGGGGTTCAGTGTTGGGGATTCAGTGTTGGGGGTTCAATGTTGGGTTTAGTGTTGGGGGTCAGTGTTGGGGTGTTCAGTGTTGGGGGTCGGCGTTTGGGGGTGTCAGTGTTGGGGTTCAGTGTTGGGGGTTCGCTGTTGTGGGTTCAACTTTGGGGTTCAGTGTTAGGGTTCGGTGCTGGGGTTCGGTGTTGGGGTTCAGTGGTGGGGTTCAGTGTTGGACTGGTCCGTTTTGGGGGGTCAGTGTTGGGGTGTTCAGTGTTGGGGGTTCAGTGTCGGGGCTGGTCAGTGTTTGGGGTTCAGTGTTTGGGGGTTCAGTGTTGGTGTCCAGTGTTGGGGTTTAATGTTGGGTTTCAGTGTTGGACTGGTCCGTTTTGGGGGGTCAGTGTTGGGGTGTTCAGTGTTGGGGATCGGTGTTTGGGGGTGTCAGTGTTGGGGTTCAGTGTTGGGGGTTCGCTGTTGTGGGTTCAACTGTGGGATTCAGTGTTAGGGTTCGGTGCAGGGGTTCGGTGTTGGGGTTCAGTGGTAAGGGTTCAGTGTTGGGGTTCAGTGTTAGGGTTCAGTGTTGGGGTTCAGCGTTAGGGGCTCAGTTTTGGGGTCCCATGTCGGGGTTCTGTGTTGGGGGTCCAGTGTTGGGTTTCAGTATTAGGGTTCAGTGCTGGTGTCCAGTGCTGGTGTTCAGTGCTATGGCTCGGTGTTGGGTGTTCAGTGTTGGGGTTCAGTGTTGGGGGTTCAGTGTTGGGAATCAGTGTTGGTGGTTCAGTATTGGGGGTTTTGTGTTGGTGGTTCAGTGTTGGGGGTTCAGTGCTGGGGCCCAGTGTGGGGTTCAGTGTTGGGGTTCAGTTTTTGTGTTCAGCATTGGGAGTTCAGTGGTGGGGTTCAGTGGTGGCGTTCAGTGTTGGGGTTCATTGGTGGTGATTCCGTTTTGGGGTTCAGTAGTGGGGGTCAGTGTTGGGGTTCACTGTTTGGGTCCAGCGTTAGGGACTCAGTGTTGGGGGTTCAGTGTTGGGAATCAGTGTTGGTGGTTCTGTGTTGGGCGTTTTGTGTTGGTGGTACAGTGTTGGGGGGTCAGTGCTGGGGTTCAGTGTTGGGGTCCAGTGTTGGGGTTCAGTGCGGGAGTTCAGTGCTGGGGTTCAGTGCTGGGGGTTCAGTGTTGGGGTTCAGTATTGGGGGTTCGGTGTTAGGTTTCAGTGTTCAGGGTTAGTGTAGGGGTTCAGAGCTATGGCTCGGTGTTGGGGTTCAGTGGTGGGGGTTCAGTGTTGGGGGTTCAGTGTTGGGGGGTTCAGTGTTGGGAATCAGTGTTGGGCTTCATTGTTGGGGGTTGTGTGGTGGTGGTCCAGTGTTGGGGGTTCAGTGTTGGGGTTCAGTGTTGGGGTCCAGTGTGGGGGTTCAGTGAGGGTGTTCAGTGCTGGGATTCACTCTTGTAGGTTCAGTGGTGGGGTTCAGTGCTGGGAGGTCAGTGCTGGGGTTCAGTGTTGGGTGTTCAGTGTTGGGGTTCATTGGTGGGGTTCATTGGTGGGGGTTCGGTGTTGGGGTTCAGCGTTGGGGGCCAGTGTTGGGGTTCACTGTTGGGGGTCAGTGTTAGGGGCTCGGTGTTGGGGGTTCAGTGTTGGTGTTCAGTGTCAGGGTTCAGTGCTGGGGGTCAGTATTGGGGGTTCAGCGTTAGGTTCAGTGTTCAAGGTTTAGTGTTGGAGTTCAGTGCTATGACTCGGTGTTGGGGTTCAGTGTTGGTGGTCCAGTGTTGGGGGTTCACTGTCGGGGTTCAGTGTTGGGGTCCAGTGTGGGGGTTCAATGTTGGGTTCAGTGCTGGGGTTCACTCTTGCGGGTTCAGTGTTGGGGTTCAGTGCTGGGAGGTCAGTGATGGGGTTCAGTGTTGGGGTCCAGTGTGGGGGTCCAGTGTTAGGGTTCAGTGCGGGAGTTCAGTGCTGGGGTTCAGTGTTGGGGCTCAGTGCTGGGAGGTCAGTGATGGGGTTCAGTGTTGGGGTCCAGTGTGGGAGTCCAGTGTTGGGGTTCAGTGCGGGATTTCAGTGCTGGGGTTCAGTGTTGGGGTTCAGTTTTGGTGTTCTGCATTGGGAGTGCAGTGTTGGGGTTCAGTGGCAGTGTTCAGTGTTGTGGGGTTCAGTGTTGAGAATCTGTGTTGTGGGTTTTGTGTTGGTGGTTCAGTGCTGGGGTTCAGTGTTGGGGTCCAGTGTGGGGGTTCAGCGCAGGAGTTCAGTGTTAGGGTTCAGTGTTGGGGTTCAGCGTTAGGGGCTCAGTTTTGGGGTCCCATGTCGGGGTTCTGTGTTGGGGGTCCAGTGTTGGGTTTCAGTATTAGGGTTCAGTGCTGGGGTCCAGTGCTGGTGTTCAGTGCTATGGCTCGGTGTTGGGTGTTCAGTGTTGGGGTTCAGTGTTGGGATTCAGTGTTGGGGGTTCAGTGTTGGGTGTTTTGTGTTGGTGGTTCAGTGTTGGGGGTTCAGTGCTGGGGTCCAGTGTGGGGGTTCAGTGTTGGGGTTCAGTGTTGGGGTTCAGTTTTGGTGTTCAGCATTGGGAGTTCAGTGGTGGGGTTCAGTGGTGGCGTTCAGTGTTGGGGTTCATTGGTGGTGATTCGGTTTTGGGGTTCAGTAGTGGAAGTCAGTGTTGGGGTTCACTGTTTGGGTCCAGCGTTAGGGACTCAGTGTTGGGGGTTCAGTGTTGGGAATCAGCGTTGGTGGTTCTGTGTTGGGCGTTTTGTGTTGGTGGTTCAGTGTTGGGGGTTCAGTGCTGGTGTTCAGTGTTGGGGTCCAGTGTTGGGGTTCAGTGCGGGAGTTCAGTGCTGGGGTTCAGTGCTGGGGGTCCAGTGTTGGGGTTCAGTATTGGGGGTTCGGTGTTAGGTTTCAGTGTTCAGGGTTAGTGTTGGGGTTCAGAGCTATGGCTCGGTGTTGGTGTTCAGTGATGGGGGTTCAGTGTTGGGGGGTTCAGTGTTGGGAATCAGTGTTGGGCTTCATTGTTGGGGGTTGTGTGGTGGTGGTCCAGTGTTGGGGGTTCAGTGTTGGGGTTCAGTGTTGGGGTCCAGTGTGGGGGTTCAGTGAGGGTGTTCAGTGCTGGGATTCACTCTTGTGGGTTCAGTGGTGGGGTTCAGTGCTGGGAGGTCAGTGCTGGGGTTCAGTGTTGGGTGTTCAGTGTTGGGGTTCAGTGTTGGTGCTCAGCATTGGGAGTTCAGTGTTGGGGTTCAGTGTTGGGGTTCATTGGTGGGGTTCATTGGTGGGGGTTCTGTGTTGGGGTTCAGTGTTGGGTGCCAGTGTTGGGGTTCATTGATGGGGTTCATTGGTGGCGGTTCGGTGTTGGGGTTCAGTGTTGGGGATTCAGTGTTGGGGTTCAGTATTGGGGTTCAATTTTGGGATTCAGTGTTGGCGGTTCAGTGTCGGGGATTCAGTGTTGGGGTTCAGTGTTGGGGTTCAGTGTTGGGTGTTCAGTGTTGGGGTTCAGTGTTGGGCGTTTGTCAGCATTGGGGGGGTCAGTGTTGATGTGTTCAGTGTTGGGGGTTCAGTGTCGGGGCTGGTCAGTGTTTGGGGTTCAGTGTTTGGGGGTTCAGTGTTGGTGTTCAGTGTTGGGGTTTAATGTTGGGGTTCAGTGTTGGACTGGTCCGTTTTGGGGGTTCAGTGTTGGGTGTTCATTGTTGGGGGTTCAGTGTTGGGGATTCAGTGTTGGGGGTTCAATGTTGGGTTTAGTGTTGGGGGTCAGTGTTGGGGTGTTCAGTGTTGGGGGTCGGTGTTTGGGGGTGTCAGTGTTGGGGTTCAGTGTTGGGGGTTCGGTGTTGGGGGTTCAACTTTGGGGTTCAGTGTTAGGGTTCGGTGCTGGGTTCGGTGTTGGGGTTCAGTGGTGGGGGTTCAGTGTTGGGGTTCAGTGTTAGGGTTCAGTGTTGGGTTTCAGCGTTAGGGGCTCAGTTTTGGGGTCCCATGTCGGGGTTCTGTGTTGGGGGTCCAGTGTTGGGTTTCAGTATTAGGGTTCAGTGCTGGGGTCCAGTGCTGGTGTTCAGTGCTATGGCTCGGTGTTGGGTGTTCAGTGTTGGGGTTCAGTGTTGGGGGTTCAGTGTTGGTGGTTCAGTATTGGGGGTTTTGTGTTGGTGGTTCAGTGTTGGGAGTTCAGTGCTGGGGTCCAGTGTGGGGTTCAGTGGTGGGGTTCAGTGCTGGGAGGTCAGTGCTGGGGTTCAGTGTTGGGTGTTCAGTGTTGGGGTTCAGTGTTGGTGCTCAGCATTGGGAGTTCAGTGTTGGGGTTCAGTGTTGGGGTTCATTGGTGCGGTTCATTGGTGGGGGTTCGGTGTTGGGGTTCAGTGTTGGGTGCCAGTGTTGGGGTTCATTGGTGGGGTTCATTGGTGGCGGTTCGGTGTTGGGGTTCAGTGTTGGAGGTTCAGTGTTGGGGTTCAGTATTGGGGTTCAATTTTGGGGATTCAGTGTTGGCGGTTCAGTGTCGGGGATTCAGTGTTGGGGTTCAGTGTTGGGGTTCAGTGTTGGGGTTCAGTGTTGGGCGTTTGTCAGCATTGGGGGGGTCAGTGTTGATGTGTTCAGTGTTGGGGGTTCAGTGTCGGGGCTGGTCAGTCTTTGGGGTTCAGTGTTTGGGGGTTCAGTGTTGGTGTTCAGTGTTGGGGTTTAATGTTGGGGTTCAGTGTTGGACTGGTCCGTTTTGGGGGTTCAGTGTTGGGTGTTCATTGTTGGGGGTTCAGTGTTGGGGATTCAGTGTTGGGGGTTCAATGTTGGGTTTAGTGTTGGGGGTCAGTGTTGGGGTGTTCAGTGTTGGGGGTCGGTGTTTGGGGGTGTCAGTGTTGGGGTTCAGTGTTGGGGGTTCGCTGCTGTGGGTTCAACTGTGGGGTTCAGTGTTAGGGTTCGGTGCTGGGGTTCGGTGTTGGGGTTCAGTGGTAAGGGTTCAGTGTTGGGGTTCAGTGTTAGGGTTCAGTGTTGGGGTTCAGCGTTAGGGGCTCAGTTTTGGGGTCCCATGTCGGGGTTCTGTGTTGGGGGTCCAGTGTTGGGTTTCAGTATTGGGGTTCAGTGTTGGGAATCAGTGTTGGTGGTTCAGTATTGGGGGTTTTGTGTTGGTGGTTCAGTGTTGGGGGTTCAGTGCTGGGTTTAGTGTTGGGGGTCAGTGCTGGGGTCCAGTGCTGGTGTTCAGTGCTATGGCTCGGTGTTGGGTGTTCAGTGCTGGGGTTCAGTGTTGGGATTCAGTGTTGGGGGTTCAGTGTTGGGTGTTCTGTGTTGGTGGTTCAGTGTTGGGGGTTCAGTGCTGGGGTCCAGTGTGGGGGTTCAGTGTTGGGGTTCAGTGTTGGGGTTCAGTTTTGGTGTTCAGCATTGGGAGTTCAGTGGTGGGGTTCAGTGGTGGCGTTCAGTGTTGGGGTTCATTGGTGGTGATTCGGTTTTGGGGTTCAGTAGTGGGGGTCAGTGTTGGGGTTCACTGTTTGGGTCCAGCGTTAGGGACTCAGTGTTGGGGGTTCAGTGTTGGGAATCAGTGTTGGTGGTTCTGTGTTGGGCGTTTTGTGTTGGTGGTTCAGTGTTGGGGGTTCAGTGCTGGGGTTCAGTTTTGGGGTCCAGTGTTGGGGTTCAGTGCGGGAGTTCAGTGCTGGGGTTCAGTGCTGGGGGTTCAGTGTTGGGGTTCAGTATTGGGGGTTCGGTGTTAGGTTTCAGTGTTCAGGGTTAGTGTTGGGGTTCAGAGCTATGGCTCGGTGTTGGGGTTCAGTGGTGGGGGTTCAGTGTTGGGGGTTCAGTGTTGGGGGGTTCAGTGTTGGGAATCAGTGTTGGGCTTCATTGTTGGGGGTTGTGTGGTGGTGGTCCAGTGTTGGGGGTTCAGTATTGGGGTTCAGTGTTGGGGTCCAGTGTGGGGGTTCAGTGAGGGTGTTCAGTGCTGGGATTCACTCTTGTGGGTTCAGTGGTGGGGTTCAGTGCTGGGAGGTCAGTGCTGGGGTTCAGTGTTGGGTGTTCAGTGTTGGGGTTCAGTGTTGGTGCTCAGCATTGGGAGTTCAGTGTTGGGGTTCAGTGTTGGGGTTCATTGGTGGGGTTCATTGGTGGGGGTTCGGTGTTGGGGTTCAGTGTTGGGTGCCAGTGTTGGGGTTCATTGGTGGGGTTCATTGGTGGCGGTTCGGTGTTGGGGTTCAGTGTTGGGGATTCAGTGTTGGGGTTCAGTATTGGGGTTCAATTTTGGGGATTCAGTGTTGGCGGTTCAGTGTCGGGGATTCAGTGTTGGGGTTCAGTGTTGGGGTTCAGTGTTGGGTGTTCAGTGTTGTGGTTCAGTGTTGGGCGTTTGTCAGCGTTGGAGGGGTCAGTGTTGATGTGTTCAGTGTTGGGGGTTCAGTGCTGGGAGGTCAGTGATGGGGTTCAGTGTTGGGGTCCAGTGTGGGGGTCCAGTGTTAGGGTTCAGTGCGGGAGTTCAGTGCTGGGGTTCAGTGTTGGGGCTCAGTGCTGGGAGGTCAGTGATGGCGTTCAGTGTTGGGGTCCAGTATGGGAGTTCAGTGTTGGGGTTCAGTGCGGGAGTTCAGTGCTGGGGTTCAGTGTTGGGGTTCAGTTTTGGTCTCCTGCATTGGGAGTGCAGTGTTGGGGTTCAGTGGCAGTGTTCAGTGTTGTGGGGTTCAGTGTTGAGAATCTGTGTTGTGGGTTTTGTGTTGGTGGTTCAGTGCTGGGGTTCAGTGTTGGGGTCCAGTGTGGGGGTTCAGCGCAGGAGTTCAGTGCTGGGGTCCAGTGCTGGGGGTCAGTATTGGGGTTTCAGTGTTAGGGTTCAGTGTTCAGGGTTAGTGTTGGGGTTCAGTGCTATGGCTCGGTGTTGGGGTTCAGTGGTGGGGGGTTCAGTGTTGGGGGGTCAGTGTTGGTGTTCAGTGTTGGGGTTTAATGTTGGGGTTCAGTGTTGGACTGGTCCGTTTTGGGGGTTCAGTGTTGGGTGTTCATTGTTGGGGGTTCAGTGTTGGGGATTCAGTGTTGGGGGTTCAATGTTGGGTTTAGTGTTGGGGGTCAGTGTTGGGGTGTTCAGTGTTGGGGGTCGGTGTTTGGGGTGTCAGTGTTGGGGTTCAGTGTTGGGGGTTCGCTGTTGTGGGTTCAACTTTGGGGTTCAGTGTTAGGGTTCGGTGCTGGGGTTCGGTGTTGGGGTTCAGTGGTGGGGGTTCAGTGTTGGGGTTCAGTGTTAGGGTTCAGTGTTGGGGTTCAGCGTTAGGGGCTCAGTTTTGGGGTCCCATGTCGGGGTTCTGTGTTGGGGGTCCAGTGTTGGGTTTCAGTATTAGGGTTCAGTGCTGGGGTCCAGTGCTGGTGTTCAGTGCTATGGCTCGGTGTTGGGTGTTCAGTGTTGGGGTTCAGTGTTGGGGGTTCAGTGTTGGGTGTTTTGTGTTGGTGGTTCAGTGTTGGGGGTTCAGTGCTGGGGTCCAGTGTGGGGGTTCAGTGTTGGGGTTCAGTGTTGGGGTTCAGTTTTGGTGTTCAGCATTGGGAGTTCAGTGGTGGGGTTCAGTGGTGGCGTTCAGTGTTGGGGTTCATTGGTGGTGATTCGGTTTTGGGGTTCAGTAGTGGGGGTCAGTGTTGGGGTTCACTGTTTGGGTCCAGCGTTAGGGACTCAGTGTTGGGGGTTCAGTGTTGGGAATCAGTGTTGGTGGTTCTGCGTTGGGCGTTTTGTGTTGGTGGTTCAGTGTTGGGGGTTCAGTGCTGGGGTTCAGTGTTGGGGTCCAGTGTTGGGGTTCAGTGCGGGAGTTCAGTGCTGGGGTTCAGTGCTAGGGGTTCAGTGTTGGGGTTCAGTATTGGGGGTTCGGTGTTAGGTTTCAGTGTTCAGGGTTAGTGTTGGGGTTCAGAGCTATGGCTCGGTGTTGGGGTTCAGTGATGGGGGTTCAGTGTTGGGGGTTCAGTGTTGGGGGGTTCAGTGTTGGGAATCAGTGTTGGGCTTCGTTGTTGGGGGTTGTGTGGTGGTGGTCCAGTGCTGGGAGGTCAGTGCTGGGGTTCAGTGTTGGGTGTTCAGTGTTGGGGTTCAGTGTTGCTGCTCAGCATTGGGAGTTCAGTGTTGGGGTTCAGTGTTGGGGTTCATTGGTGGGGGTTCGGTG
The DNA here is from genome assembly GCF_044704955.1 of Pristiophorus japonicus. NCBI lineage: Eukaryota > Metazoa > Chordata > Chondrichthyes > Pristiophoridae > Pristiophorus > Pristiophorus japonicus. The sequence continues at coordinate 59,515,573 of NC_091993.1, forward strand.
TTGGGGTTCAGTGTTGGGTGCCAGTGTTGGGGTTCATTGGTGGGGTTCATTGGTGGCAATTCGGTGTTGGGGTTCAGTGTTGGGGATTCAGTGTTGGGGTTCAGTATTGGGGTTCAATTTTGGGGATTCAGTGTTGGCGGTTCAGTGTCGGGGATTCAGTGTTGGGGTTCAGTGTTGGGGTTCAGTGTTGGGTGTTCAGTGTTGGGGTTCAGTGTTGGGCGTTTGTCAGCATTGGGGGGTCAGTGTTGATGTGTTCAGTGTTGGGGGTTCAGTGTCGGGGCTGGTCAGTGTTTGGGGTTCAGTGTTTGGGGGTTCAGTGTTGGTGTTCAGTGTTGGGGTTTAATGTTGGGGTTCAGTGTTGGACTGGTCCGTTTTGGGGGTTCAGTGTTGGGTGTTCATTGTTGGGGGTTCAGTGTTGGGGATTCAGTGTTGGGGGTTCAATGTTGGGTTTAGTGTTGGGGGTCAGTGTTGGGGTGTTCAGTGTTGGGGGTCGGTGTTTGGGGGTGTCAGTGTTGGGGTTCAGTGTTGGGGGTTCGGTGTTGGGGGTTCGGTGTTGGGGGTTCAACTTTGGGGTTCAGTGTTAGGGTTCGGTGCTGGGTTCGGTGTTGGGGTTCAGTGGTGGGGGTTCAGTGTTGGGGTTCAGTGTTAGGGTTCAGTGTTGGGTTTCAGCGTTAGGGGCTCAGTTTTGGGGTCCCATGTCGGGGTTCTGTGTTGGGGGTCCAGTGTTGGGTTTCAGTATTAGGGTTCAGTGCTGGGGTCCAGTGCTGGTGTTCAGTGCTATGGCTCGGTGTTGGGTGTTCAGTGTTGGGGTTCAGTGTTGGGGGTTCAGTGTTGGTGGTTCAGTATTGGGGGTTTTGTGTTGGTGGTTCAGTGTTGGGGGTTCAGTGCTGGGGTCCAGTGTGGGGTTCAGTGGTGGGGTTCAGTGCTGGGAGGTCAGTGCTGGGGTTCAGTGTTGGGTGTTCAGTGTTGGGGTTCAGTGTTGGTGCTCAGCATTGGGAGTTCAGTGTTGGGGTTCATTGTTGGGGTTCATTGGTGCGGTTCATTGGTGGGGGTTCGGTGTTGGGGTTCAGTGTTGGGTGCCAGTGTTGGGGTTCATTGGTGGGGTTCATTGGTGGCGGTTCGGTGTTGGGGATTCAGTGTTGGGGGTTCAGTGTTGGGGTTCAGTATTGGGGTTCAATTTTGGGGATTCAGAGTTGGCGGTTCAGTGTCGGGGATTCAGTGTTGGGGTTCAGTGTTGGGGTTCAGTGTTGGGGTTCAGTGTTGGGCGTTTGTCAGCATTGGGGGGTCAGTGTTGATGTGTTCAGTGTTGGGGGTTCAGTGTCGGGGCTGGTCAGTCTTTGGGGTTCAGTGTTTGGGGGTTCAGTGTTGGTGTTCAGTGTTGGGGTTTAATGTTGGGGTTCAGTGTTGGACTGGTCCGTTTTGGGGGTTCAGTGTTGGGTGTTCATTGTTGGGGGTTCAGTGTTGGGGATTCAGTGTTGGGGGTTCAATGTTGGGTTTAGTGTTGGGGGTCAGTGTTGGGGTGTTCAGTGTTGGGGGTCGGTGTTTGGGGGTGTCAGTGTTGGGGTTCAGTGTTGGGGGTTCGCTGTTGTGGGTTCAACTGTGGGGTTCAGTGTTAGGGTTCGGTGCTGGGGTTCGGTGTTGGGGTTCAGTGGTAAGGGTTCAGTGTTGGGGTTCAGTGTTAGGGTTCAGTGTTGGGGTTCAGCGTTAGGGGCTCAGTTTTGGGGTCCCATGTCGGGGTTCTGTGTTGGGGTCCAGTGTTGGGTTTCAGTATTGGGGTTCAGTGTTGGGAATCAGTGTTGGTGGTTCAGTATTGGGGGTTTTGTGTTGGTGGTTCAGTGTTGGGGGTTCAGTGCTGGGGCCCAGTGTGGGGTTCAGTGTTGGGGTTCAGTGTTGGGGTTCAGTTTCTGTGTTCAGCATTGGGAGTTCAGTGGTGGGGTTCAGTGGTGGCGTTCAGTGTTGGGGTTCATTGGTGGTGATTCGGTTTTGGGGTTCAGAAGTGGGGGTCAGTGTTGGGGTTCACTGTTTGGGTCCAGCGTTAGGGACTCAGTGTTGGGGGTTCAGTGTTGGGAATCAGTGTTGGTGGTTCTGTGTTGGGCGTTTTGTGTTGGTGGTTCAGTGTTGGGGGGTCAGTGCTGGGGTTCAGTGTTGGGGTCCAGTGTTGGGGTTCAGTGCGGGAGTTCAGTGCTGGGGTTCAGTGCTGGGGGTTCAGTGTTGGGGTTCAGTATTGGGGGTTCGGTGTTAGGTTTCAGTGTTCAGGGTTAGTGTAGGGGTTCAGAGCTATGGCTCGGTGTTGGGGTTCAGTGGTGGGAGTTCAGTGTTGGGGGTTCAGTGTTGGGGGGTTCAGTGTTGGGAATCAGTGTTGGGCTTCATTGTTGGGGGTTGTGTGGTGGTGGTCCAGTGTTGGGGGTTCAGTGTTGGGGTTCAGTGTTGGGGTCCAGTGTGGGGGTTCAGTGAGGGTGTTCAGTGCTGGGATTCACTCTTGTAGGTTCAGTGGTGAGGTTCAGTGCTGGGAGGTCAGTGCTGGGGTTCAGTGTTGGGTGTTCAGTGTTGGGGTTCATTGGTGGGGTTCATTGGTGGGGGTTCGGTGTTGGGGTTCAGTGTTGGGGGCCAGTGTTGGGGTTCAATGTTGGGGGTCAGTGTTAGGGGCTCGGTGTTGGGGGTTCAGTGTTGGTGTTCAGTGTCAGGGTTCAGTGCTGGGGGTCAGTATTGGGGGTTCAGCGTTAGGTTCAGTGTTCAAGGTTTAGTGTTGGGGTTCAGTGCTATGACTCGGTGTTGGGGTTCAGTGTTGGTGGTCCAGTGTTGGGGGTTCACTGTCGGGGTTCAGTGTTGGGGTCCAGTGTGGGGGTTCAATGTTGGGTTCAGTGCTGGGGTTCACTCTTGCGGGTTCAGTGTTGGGGTTCAGTGCTGGGAGGTCAGTGATGGGGTTCAGTGTTGGGGTCCAGTGTGGGGGTCCAGTGTTAGGGTTCAGTGCGGGAGTTCAGTGCTGGGGTTCAGTGTTGGGGCTCAGTGCTGGGAGGTCAGTGATGGCGTTCAGTGTTGGGGTCCAGTGTGGGAGTCCAGTGTTGGGGTTCAGTGCGGGAGTTCAGTGCTGGGGTTCAGTGTTGGGGTTCAGTTTTGGTGTTCTGCATTGGGAGTGCAGTGTTGGGGTTCAGTGGCAGTGTTCAGTGTTGTGGGGTTCAGTGTTGAGAATCTGTGTTGTGGGTTTTGTGTTGGTGGTTCAGTGCTGGGGTTCAGTGTTGGGGTCCAGTGTGGGGGTTCAGCGCAGGAGTTCAGTGCTGGGGTCCAGTGCTGGGGGTCAGTATTGGGGTTTCAGTGTTAGGGTTCAGTGTTCAGGGTTAGTGTTGGGGTTCAGTGCTATGGCTCGGTGTTGGGGTTCAGTGGTGGGGGGTTCAGTGTTGGGGGGTCAGTGTTGGTGTTCAGTGTTGGGGTTTAATGTTGGGGTTCAGTGTTGGACTGGTCCGTTTTGGGGGTTCAGTGTTGGGTGTTCATTGTTGGGGGTTCAGTGTTGGGGATTCAGTGTTGGGGGTTCAATGTTGGGTTTAGTGTTGGGGGTCAGTGTTGGGGTGTTCAGTGTTGGGGGTCGGTGTTTGGGGGTGTCAGTGTTGGGGTTCAGTGTTGGGGGTTCGCTGTTGTGGGTTCAACTTTGGGGTTCAGTGTTAGGGTTCGGTGCTGGGGTTCGGTGTTGGGGTTCAGTGGTGGGGGTTCAGTGTTGGGGTTCAGTGTTATGGTTCAGTGTTGGGGTTCAGCGTTAGGGGCTCAGTTTTGGGGTCCCATGTCGGGGTTCTGTGTTGGGGGTCCAGTGTTGGGTTTCAGTATTAGGGTTCAGTGCTGGGGTCCAGTGCTGGTGTTCAGTGCTATGGCTCGGTGTTGGGTGTTCAGTGCTGGGGTTCAGTGTTGGGATTCAGTGTTGGGGGTTCAGTGTTGGGTGTTCTGTGTTGGTGGTTCAGTGTTGGGGGTTCAGTGCTGGGGTCCAGTGTGGGGGTTCAGTGTTGGGGTTCAGTGTTGGGGTTCAGTTTTGGTATTCAGCATTGGGAGTTCAGTGGTGGGGTTCAGTGGTGGCGTTCAGTGTTGGGGTTCATTGGTGGTGATTCGGTTTTGGGGTTCAGTAGTGGGGGTCAGTGTTGGGGTTCACTGTTTGGGTCCAGCGTTAGGGACTCAGTGTTGGGGGTTCAGTGTTGGGAATCAGTGTTGGTGGTTCTGTGTTGGGCGTTTTGTGTTGGTGGTTCAGTGTTGGGGGTTCAGTGCTGGGGTTCAGTTTTGGGGTCCAGTGTTGGGGTTCAGTGCGGGAGTTCAGTGCTGGGGTTCAGTGCTGGGGGTTCAGTGTTGGGGTTCAGTATTGGGGGTTCGGTGTTAGGTTTCAGTGTTCAGGGTTAGTGTTGGGGTTCAGAGCTATGGCTCGGTGTTGGGGTTCAGTGGTGGGGGTTCAGTGTTGGGGGTTCAGTGTTGGGGGGTTCAGTGTTGGGAATCAGTGTTGGGCTTCATTGTTGGGGGTTGTGTGGTGGTGGTCCAGTGTTGGGGGTTCAGTATTGGGGTTCAGTGTTGGGGTCCAGTGTGGGGGTTCAGTGAGGGTGTTCAGTGCTGGGATTCACTCTTGTGGGTTCAGTGGTGGGGTTCAGTGCTGGGAGGTCAGTGCTGGGGTTCAGTGTTGGGTGTTCAGTGTTGGGGTTCAGTGTTGGTGCTCAGCATTGGGAGTTCAGTGTTGGGGTTCAGTGTTGGGGTTCATTGGTGGGGTTCATTGGTGGGGGTTCGGTGTTGGGGTTCAGTGTTGGGTGCCAGTGTTGGGGTTCATTGGTGGGGTTCATTGGTGGCGGTTCGGTGTTGGGGTTCAGTGTTGGGGATTCAGTGTTGGGGTTCAGTATTGGGGTTCAATTTTGGGGATTCAGTGTTGGCGGTTCAGTGTCGGGGATTCAGTGTTGGGGTTCAGTGTTGGGGTTCAGTGTTGGGTGTTCAGTGTTGTGGTTCAGTGTTGGGCGTTTGTCAGCGTTGGAGGGGTCAGTGTTGATGTGTTCAGTGTTGGGGGTTCAGTGCTGGGAGGTCAGTGATGGGGTTCAGTGTTGGGGTCCAGTGTGGGGGTCCAGTGTTAGGGTTCAGTGCGGGAGTTCAGTGCTGGGGTTCAGTGTTGGGGCTCAGTGCTGGGAGGTCAGTGATGGCGTTCAGTGTTGGGGTCCAGTATGGGAGTTCAGTGTTGGGGTTCAGTGCGGGAGTTCAGTGCTGGGGTTCAGTGTTGGGGTTCAGTTTTGGTCTCCTGCATTGGGAGTGCAGTGTTGGGGTTCAGTGGCAGTGTTCAGTGTTGTGGGGTTCAGTGTTGAGAATCTGTGTTGTGGGTTTTGTGTTGGTGGTTCAGTGCTGGGGTTCAGTGTTGGGGTCCAGTGTGGGGGTTCAGCGCAGGAGTTCAGTGCTGGGGGTTCAGTGCTGGGGGGTCAGTATTAGGGTTTCAGTGTTAGGGTTCAGTGTTCAGGGTTAGTGTTGGGGTTCAGTGCTATGGCTCGGTGTTGGGGTTCAGTGGTGGGGGGTTCAGTGTTGGGGGGTCAGTGTTGGTGTTCAGTGTTGGGGTTTAATGTTGGGGTTCAGTGTTGGACTGGTCCGTTTTGGGGGTTCAGTGTTGGGTGTTCATTGTTGGGGGTTCAGTGTTGGGGATTCAGTGTTGGGGGTTCAATGTTGGGTTTAGTGTTGGGGGTCAGTGTTGGGGTGTTCAGTGTTGGGGGTCGGTGTTTGGGGTGTCAGTGTTGGGGTTCAGTGTTGGGGGTTCGCTGTTGTGGGTTCAACTTTGGGGTTCAGTGTTAGGGTTCGGTGCTGGGGTTCGGTGTTGGGGTTCAGTGGTGGGGGTTCAGTGTTGGGGTTCAGTGTTAGGGTTCAGTGTTGGGGTTCAGCGTTAGGGGCTCAGTTTTGGGGTCCCATGTCGGGGTTCTGTGTTGGGGGTCCAGTGTTGGGTTTCAGTATTAGGGTTCAGTGCTGGGGTCCAGTGCTGGTGTTCAGTGCTATGGCTCGGTGTTGGGTGTTCAGTGTTGGGGTTCAGTGTTGGGATTCAGTGTTGGGGGTTCAGTGTTGGGTGTTTTGTGTTGGTGGTTCAGTGTTGGGGGTTCAGTGCTGGGGTCCAGTGTGGGGGTTCAGTGTTGGGGTTCAGTGTTGGGGTTCAGTTTTGGTGATCAGCATTGGGAGTTCAGTGGTGGGGTTCAGTGGTGGCGTTCAGTGTTGGGGTTCATTGGTGGTGATTCGGTTTTGGGGTTCAGTAGTGGGGGTCAGTGTTGGGGTTCACTGTTTGGGTCCAGCGTTAGGGACTCAGTGTTGGGGGTTCAGTGTTGGGAATCAGTGTTGGTGGTTCTGTGTTGGGCGTTTTGTGTTGGTGGTTCAGTGTTGGGGGTTCAGTGCTGGGGTTCAGTGTTGGGGTCCAGTGTTGGGGTTCAGTGCGGGAGTTCAGTGCTGGGGTTCAGTGCTGGGGGTTCAGTGTTGGGGTTCAGTATTGGGGGTTCGGTGTTAGGTTTCAGTGTTCAGGGTTAGTGTTGGGGTTCAGAGCTATGGCTCGGTGTTGGGGTTCAGTGATGGGGGTTCAGTGTTGGGGGTTCAGTGTTGGGGGGTTCAGTGTTGGGAATCAGTGTTGGGCTTCATTGTTGGGGGTTGTGTGGTGGTGGTCCAGTGCTGGGAGGTCAGTGCTGGGGTTCAGTGTTGGGTGTTCAGTGTTGGGGTTCAGTGTTGCTGCTCAGCATTGGGAGTTCAGTGTTGGGGTTCAGTGTTGGGGTTCATTGGTGGGGGTTCGGTGTTGGGGTTCAGTGTTGGGTGCCAGTGTTGGGGTTCATTGGTGGGGTTCATTGGTGGCGGTTCGGTGTTGGGGTTCAGTGTTGGGGATTCAGTGTTGGGGTTCAGTATTGGGGTTCAATTTTGGGGATTCAGTGTTGGCGGTTCAGTGTCGGGGATTCAGTGTTGGGGTTCAGTGTTGGGGTTCAGTGTTGGGTGTTCAGTGTTGGGGTTCAGTGTTGGGCGTTTGTCAGCATTGGGGGGTCAGTGTTGATGTGTTCAGTGTTGGGGGTTCAGTGTCGGGGCTGGTCAGTATTTGGGGTTCAGTGTTTGGGGGTTCAGTGTTGGTGTTCAGTGTTGGGGTTTAATGTTGGGGTTCAGTGTTGGACTGGTCCGTTTTGGGGGTTCAGTGTTGGGTGTTCATTGTTGGGGGTTCAGTGTTGGGGATTCAGTGTTGGGGGTTCAATGTTGGGTTTAGTGTTGGGGGTCAGTGTTTGGGGGTGTCAGTGTTGGGGTTCAGTGTTGGGGGTTCGGTGTTGGGGGTTCAACTTTGGGGTTCAGTGTTAGGGTTCGGTGCTGGGGTTCGGTGTTGGGGTTCAGTGGTGGGGGTTCAGTGTTGGGGTTCAGTGTTAGGGTTCAGTGTTGGGTTTCAGCGTTAGGGGCTCAGTTTTGGGGTCCCATGTCGGGGTTCTGTGTTGGGGGTCCAGTGTTGGGTTTCAGTATTGGGTTCAGTGCTGGGGTCCAGTGCTGGTGTTCAGTGCTATGGCTCAGTGTTGGGTGTTCAGTGTTCGGGTTCAGTGTTGGGGGTTCAGTGTTGGTGGTTCAGTATTGGGGGTTTTGTGTTGGTGGTTCAGTGTTGGGGGTTCAGTGCTGGGGTCCAGTGTGGGGTTCAGTGGTGGGGTTCAGTGCTGGGAGGTCAGTGCTGGGGTTCAGTGTTGGGTGTTCAGTGTTGGGGTTCAGTGTTGGTGCTCAGCATTGGGAGTTCAGTGTTGGGGTTCAGTGTTGGGGTTCATTGGTGGGGTTCATTGGTGGGGGTTCGGTGTTGGGGTTCAGTGTTGGGTGCCAGTGTTGGGGTTCATTGGTGGGGTTCATTGGTGGCGGTTCGGTGTTGGGGTTCAGTGTTGGGGATTCAGTGTTGGGGTTCAGTATTGGGGTTCAATTTTGGGGATTCAGTGTTGGCGGTTCAGTGTCGGAGATTCAGTGTTGGGGTACAGTGTTGGGGTTCAGTGTTGGGGTTCAGTGTTGGGCGTTTGTCAGCATTGGGGGGGTCAGTGTTGATGTGTTCAGTGTTGGGGGTTCAGTGTCGGCGCTGGTCAGTGTTTGGGGTTCAGTGTTTGGGGGTTCAGTGTTGGTGTTCAGTGTTGGGGTTTAATGTTGGGGTTCAGTGTTGGATTGGTCCGTTTTGGGGGTTCAGTGTTGGGTGTTCATTGCTGGGGGTTCAGTGTTGGGGATTCAGTGTTGGGGGTTCAATGTTGGGTTTAGTGTTGGGGGTCAGTGTTGGGGTGTTCAGTGTTGGGGGTCGGTGTTTGGGGGTGTCAGTGTTGGGGTTCAGTGTTGGGGGTTCGCTGTTGTGGGTTCAACTTTGGGGTTCAGTGTTAGGGTTCGGTGCTGGGGTTCGGTGTTGGGGTTCAGTGGTGGGGTTCAGTGTTGGGCGTTTGTCAGCATTGGGGGTGTCAGTGTTGATGTGTTCAGTGTTGGGGGTTCAGTGTCGGGGCTGGTCAGTGTTTGGGGTTCAGTGTTTGGGGGTTCAGTGTTGGTGTCCAGTGTTGGGGTTTAATGTTGGGGTTCAGTGTTGGACTGGTCCGTTTTGGGGGGTCAGTGTTGGGGTGTTCAGTGTTGGGGGTCGGTGTTTGGGGGTGTCAGTGTTGGGGTTCAGTGTTGGGGGTTCGCTGTTGTGGGTTCAACTGTGGGGTTCAGTGTTAGGGTTCGGTGCAGGGGTTCGGTGTTGGGGTTCAGTGGTAAGGGTTCAGTGTTGGGGTTCAGTGTTAGTGTTCAGTGTTGGGGTTCAGCGTTAGGGGCTCAGTTTTGGGGTCCCATGTCGGGGTTCTGTGTTGGGGGTCCAGTGTTGGGTTTCAGTATTAGGGTTCAGTGCTGGTGTCCAGTGCTGGTGTTCAGTGCTATGGCTCGGTGTTGGGTGTTCAGTGTTGGGGTTCAGTGTTGGGGGTTCAGTGTTGGGAATCAGTGTTGGTGGTTCAGTATTGGGGGTTTTGTGTTGGTGGTTCAGTGTTGGGGGTTCAGTGCTGGGGCCCAGTGTGGGGTTCAGTGTTGGGGTTCAGTTTTTGTGTTCAGCATTGGGAGTTCAGTGGTGGGGTTCAGTGGTGGCGTTCAGTGTTGGGGTTCATTGGTGGTGATTCCGTTTTGGGGTTCAGTAGTGGGGGTCAGTGTTGGGGTTCACTGTTTGGGTCCAGCGTTAGGGACTCAGTGTTGGGGGTTCAGTGTTGGGAATCAGTGTTGGTGGTTCTGTGTTGGGCGTTTTGTGTTGGTGGTTCAGTGTTGGGGGGTCAGTGCTGGGGTTCAGTGTTGGGGTCCAGTGTTGGGGTTCAGTGCGGGAGTTCAGTGCTGGGGTTCAGTGCTGGGGGTTCAGTGTTGGGGTTCAGTATTGGGGGTTCGGTGTTAGGTTTCAGTGTTCAGGGTTAGTGTAGGGGTTCAGAGCTATGGCTCGGTGTTGGGGTTCAGTGATGGGGGTTCAGTGTTGGGGGTTCAGTGTTGGGGGGTTCAGTGTTGGGAATCAGTGTTGGGCTTCATTGTTGGGGGTTGTGTGGTGGTGGTCCAGTGCTGGGAGGTCAGTGCTGGGGTTCAGTGTTGGGTGTTCAGTGTTGGGGTTCAGTGTTGCTGCTCAGCATTGGGAGTTCAGTGTTGGGGTTCAGTGTTGGGGTTCATTGGTGGGGGTTCGGTGTTGGGGTTCAGTGTTGGGTGCCAGTGTTGGGGTTCATTGGTGGGGTTCATTGGTGGCGGTTCGGTGTTGGGGTTCAGTGTTGGGGATTCAGTGTTGGGGTTCAGTATTGGGGTTCAATTTTGGGGATTCAGTGTTGGCGGTTCAGTGTCGGGGATTCAGTGTTGGGGTTCAGTGTTGGGCGTTTGTCAGCATTGGGGGGTCAGTGTTGATGTGTTCAGTGTTGGGGGTTCAGTGTCGGGGCTGGTCAGTGTTTGGGGTTCAGTGTTTGGGGGTTCAGTGTTGGTGTTCAGTGTTGGGGTTTAATGTTGGGGTTCAGTGTTGGACTGGTCCGTTTTGGGGGTTCAGTGTTGGGTGTTCATTGTTGGGGGTTCAGTGTTGGGGATTCAGTGTTGGGGGTTCAATGTTGGGTTTAGTGTTGGGGGTCAGTGTTTGGGGGTGTCAGTGTTGGGGTTCAGTGTTGGGGGTTCGGTGTTGGGGGTTCAACTTTGGGGTTCAGTGTTAGGGTTCGGTGCTGGGGTTCGGTGTTGGGGTTCAGTGGTGGGGGTTCAGTGTTGGGGTTCAGTGTTAGGGTTCAGTGTTGGGTTTCAGCGTTAGGGGCTCAGTTTCGGGGTCCCATGTCGGGGTTCTGTGTTGGGGGTCCAGTGTTGGGTTTCAGTATTGGGTTCAGTGCTGGGGTCCAGTGCTGCTGTTCAGTGCTATGGCTCGGTGTTGGGTGTTCAGTGTTCGGGTTCAGTGTTGGGGGTTCAGTGTTGGTGGTTCAGTATTGGGGGTTTTGTGTTGGTGGTTCAGTGTTGGGGGTTCAGTGTTGGGGTTCAGTGTTGCTGCTCAGCATTGGGAGTTCAGTGTTGGGGTTCAGTGTTGGGGTTCATTGGTGGGGGTTCGGTGTTGGGGTTCAGTGTTGGGTGCCAGTGTTGGGGTTCATTGGTGGGGTTCATTGGTGGCGGTTCGGTGTTGGGGTTCAGTGTTGGGGATTCAGTGTTGGGGTTCAGTATTGGGGTTCAATTTTGGGGATTCAGTGTTGGCGGTTCAGTGTCGGGGATTCAGTGTTGGGGTTCAGTGTTGGGCGTTTGTCAGCATTGGGGGGTCAGTGTTGATGTGTTCAGTGTTGGGGGTTCAGTGTCGGGGCTGGTCAGTGTTTGGGGTTCAGTGTTTGGGGGTTCAGTGTTGGTGTTCAGTGTTGGGGTTTAATGTTGGGGTTCAGTGTTGGACTGGTCCGTTTTGGGGGTTCAGTGTTGGGTGTTCATTGTTGGGGGTTCAGTGTTGGGGATTCAGTGTTGGGGGTTCAATGTTGGGTTTAGTGTTGGGGGTCAGTGTTTGGGGGTGTCAGTGTTGGGGTTCAGTGTTGGGGGTTCGGTGTTGGGGGTTCAACTTTGGGGTTCAGTGTTAGGGTTCGGTGCTGGGGTTCGGTGTTGGGGTTCAGTGGTGGGGGTTCAGTGTTGGGGTTCAGTGTTAGGGTTCAGTGTTGGGTTTCAGCGTTAGGGGCTCAGTTTCGGGGTCCCATGTCGGGGTTCTGTGTTGGGGGTCCAGTGTTGGGTTTCAGTATTGGGTTCAGTGCTGGGGTCCAGTGCTGGTGTTCAGTGCTATGGCTCGGTGTTGGGTGTTCAGTGTTCGGGTTCAGTGTTGGGGGTTCAGTGTTGGTGGTTCAGTATTGGGGGTTTTGTGTTGGTGGTTCAGTGTTGGGGGTTCAGTGCTGGGGTCCAGTGTGGGGTTCAGTGGTGGGGTTCAGTGCTGGGAGGTCAGTGCTGGGGTTCAGTGTTGGGTGTTCAGTGTTGGGGTTCAGTGTTGGTGCTCAGCATTGGGAGTTCAGTGTTGGGGTTCAGTGTTGGGGTTCATTGGTGGGGTTCATTGGTGGGGGTTCGGTGTTGGGGTTCAGTGTTGGGTGCCAGTGTTGGGGTTCATTGGTGGGGTTCATTGGTGGCGGTTCGGTGTTGGGGTTCAGTGTTGGGGATTCAGTGTTGGGGTTCAGTATTGGGGTTCAATTTTGGGGATTCAGTGTTGGCGGTTCAGTGTCGGAGATTCAGTGTTGGGGTACAGTGTTGGGGTTCAGTGTTGGGGTTCAGTGTTGGGCGTTTGTCAGCATTGGGGGGGTCAGTGTTGATGTGTTCAGTGTTGGGGGTTCAGTGTCGGCGCTGGTCAGTGTTTGGGGTTCAGTGTTTGGGGGTTCAGTGTTGGTGTTCAGTGTTGGGGTTTAATGTTGGGGTTCAGTGTTGGATTGGTCCGTTTTGGGGGTTCAGTGTTGGGTGTTCATTGCTGGGGGTTCAGTGTTGGGGATTCAGTGTTGGGGGTTCAATGTTGGGTTTAGTGTTGGGGGTCAGTGTTGGGGTGTTCAGTGTTGGGGGTCGGTGTTTGGGGGTGTCAGTGTTGGGGTTCAGTGTTGGGGGTTCGCTGTTGTGGGTTCAACTGTGGGGTTCAGTGTTAGGGTTCGGTGCAGGGGTTCGGTGTTGGGGTTCAGTGGTAAGGGTTCAGTGTTGGGGTTCAGTGTTAGGGTTCAGTGTTGGGGTTCAGCGTTAGGGGCTCAGTTTTGGGGTCCCATGTCGGGGTTCTGTGTTGGGGGTCCAGTGTTGGGTTTCAGTATTAGGGTTCAGTGCTGGTGTCCAGTGCTGGTGTTCAGTGCTATGGCTCGGTGTTGGGTGTTCAGTGTTGGGGTTCAGTGTTGGGGGTTCAGTGTTGGGAATCAGTGTTGGTGGTTCAGTATTGGGGGTTTTGTGTTGGTGGTTCAGTGTTGGGGGTTCAGTGCTGGGGCCCAGTGTGGGGTTCAGTGTTGGGGTTCAGTTTTTGTGTTCAGCATTGGGAGTTCAGTGGTGGGGTTCAGTGGTGGCGTTCAGTGTTGGGGTTCATTGGTGGTGATTCCGTTTTGGGGTTCAGTAGTGGGGGTCAGTGTTGGGGTTCACTGTTTGGGTCCAGCGTTAGGGACTCAGTGTTGGGGGTTCAGTGTTGGGAATCAGTGTTGGTGGTTCTGTGTTGGGCGTTTTGTGTTGGTGGTACAGTGTTGGGGGGTCAGTGCTGGGGTTCAGTGTTGGGGTCCAGTGTTGGGGTTCAGTGCGGGAGTTCAGTGCTGGGGTTCAGTGCTGGGGGTTCAGTGTTGGGGTTCATTATTAGGGGTTCGGTGTTAGGTTTCAGTGTTCAGGGTTAGTGTAGGGGTTCAGAGCTATGGCTCGGTGTTGGGGTTCAGTGGTGGGGGTTCAGTGTTGGGGGTTCAGTGTTGGGGGGTTCAGTGTTGGGAATCAGTGTTGGGCTTCATTGTTGGGGGTTGTGTGGTGGTGGTCCAGTGTTGGGGGTTCAGTGTTGGGGTTCAGTGTTGGGGTCCAGTGTGGGGGTTCAGTGAGGGTGTTCAGTGCTGGGATTCACTCTTGTAGGTTCAGTGGTGGGGTTCAGTGCTGGGAGGTCAGTGCTGGGGTTCAGTGTTGGGTGTTCAGTGTTGGGGTTCATTGGTGGGGTTCATTGGTGGGGGTTCGGTGTTGGGGTTCAGCGTTGGGGGCCAGTGTTGGGGTTCACTGTTGGGGGTCAGTGTTAGGGGCTCGGTGTTGGGGGTTCAGTGTTGGTGTTCAGTGTCAGGGTTCAGTGCTGGGGGTCAGTATTGGGGGTTCAGCGTTAGGTTCAGTGTTCAAGGTTTAGTGTTGGAGTTCAGTGCTATGACTCGGTGTTGGGGTTCAGTGTTGGTAGTCCAGTGTTGGGGGTTCACTGTCGGGGTTCAGTGTTGGGGTCCAGTGTGGGGGTTCAATGTTGGGTTCAGTGCTGGGGTTCACTCTTGCGGGTTCAGTGTTGGGGCTCAGTGCTGGGAGGTCAGTGATGGGGTTCAGTGTTGGGGTCCAGTGTGGGAGTCCAGTGTTGGGGTTCAGTGCGGGATTTCAGTGCTGGGGTTCAGTGTTGGGGTTCAGTTTTGGTGTTCTGCATTGGGAGTGCAGTGTTGGGGTTCAGTGGCAGTGTTCAGTGTTGTGGGGTTCAGTGTTGAGAATCTGTGTTGTGGGTTTTGTGTTGGTGGTTCAGTGCTGGGGTTCAGTGTTGGGGTCCAGTGTGGGGGTTCAGCGCAGGAGTTCAGTGCTGGGGGTTCAGTGCTGGGGGTCAGTATTGGGGTTTCAGTGTTAGGGTTCAGTGTTCAGGGTTAGTGTTGGGGTTCAGTGCTATGGCTCGGTGTTGGGGTTCAGTGTTGGGGGGGTCAGTGTTGGGGGGTCAGTGTTGGTGTTCAGTGTTGGGGGTTAATGTTGGGGTTCAGTGTTGGACTGGTCCGTTTTGGGGGTTCAGTGTTGGGTGTTCATTGTTGGGGGTTCAGTGTTGGGGATTCAGTGTTGGGGGTTCAATGTTGGGTTTAGTGTTGGGGGTCAGTGTTGGGGTGTTCAGTGTTGGGGGTCAGTGTTGGGGTGTTCAGTGTTGGGGGTCGGTGTTTGGGGGTGTCAGTGTTGGGGTTCAGTGTTGGGGGTTCGCTGTTGTGGGTTCAACTTTGGGGTTCAGTGTTAGGGTTCGGTGCTGGGGTTCGGTGTTGGGGTTCAGTGGTGGGGGTTCAGTGTTGGGGTTCAGTGTTAGGATTCAGTGTTGGGGTTCAGCGTTAGGGGCTCAGTTTTGGGGTCCCATGTCGGGGTTCTGTGTTGGGGGGTCAGTGTTGGTGTTCAGTGTTGGGGTTTAATGTTGGGGTTCAGTGTTGGACTGGTCCGTTTTGGGGGTTCAGTGTTGGGTGTTCATTGTTGGGGGTTCAGTGTTGGGGATTCAGTGTTGGGGGTTCAATGTTGGGTTTAGTGTTGGGGGTCAGTGTTGGGGTGTTCAGTGTTGGGGGTCGGTGTTTGGGGGTGTCAGTGTTGGGGTTCAGTGTTGGGGGTTCGCTGTTGTGGGTTCAACTTTGGGGTTCAGTGTTAGGGTTCGGTGCTGGGGTTCGGTGTTGGGGTTCAGTGGTGGGGGTTCAGTGTTGGGGTTCAGTGTTAGGGTTCAGTGTTGGGGTTCAGCGTTAGGGGCTCAGTTTTGGGGTCCCATGTCGGGGTTCTGTGTTGGGGGTCCAGTGTTGGGTTTCAGTATTAGGGTTCAGTGCTGGGGTCCAGTGCTGGTGTTCAGTGCTATGGCTCGGTGTTGGGTGTTCAGTGTTGGGGTTCAGTGTTGGGATTCAGTGTTGGGGGTTCAGTGTTGGGTGTTTTGTGTTGGTGGTTCAGTGTTGGGGGTTCAGTGCTGGGGTCCAGTGTGGGGGTTCAGTGTTGGGGTTCAGTGTTGGGGTTCAGTTTTGGTGTTCAGCATTGGGAGTTCAGTGGTGGGGTTCAGTGGTGGCGTTCAGTGTTGGGGTTCATTGGTGGTGATTCGGTTTTGGGGTTCAGTAGTGGGGGTCAGTGTTGGGGTTCACTGTTTGGGTCCAGCGTTAGGGACTCAGTGTTGGGGGTTCAGTGATGGGAATGAGCGTTGGTGGTTCTGTGTTGGGCGTTTTGTGTTGGTGGTTCAGTGTTGGGGGTTCAGTGCTGGGGTTCAGTGTTGGGGTCCAGTGTTGGGGTTCAGTGCGGGAGTTCAGTGCTGGGGTTCAGTGCTGGGGGTTCAGTGTTGGGGTTCAGTATTGGGGGTTCGGTGTTAGGTTTCAGTGTTCAGGGTTAGTGTTGGGGTTCAGAGCTGTGGCTCGGTGTTGGGGTTCAGTGATGGGGGTTCAGTGTTGGGGGTTCAGTGTTGGGGGTTCAGTGTTGGGAATCAGTGTCGGGCTTCATTGTTGGGGGTTGTGTGGTGGTGGTCCAGTGTTGGGGGTTCAGTGTTGGGGTTCAGTGTTGGGGTCCAGTGTGGGGGTTCAGTGAGGGTGTTCAGTGCTGGGATTCACTCTTGTGGGTTCAGTGGTGGGGTTCAGTGGTGGGAGGTCAGTGCTGGGGTTCAGTGTTGGGTGTTCAGTGTTGGGGTTCAGTGTTGGTGCTCAGCATTGGGAGTTCAGTGTTGGGGTTCATTGGTGGGGTTCATTGGTGGGGGTTCGGTGTTGGGGTTCAGTGTTGGGTGCCAGTGTTGGGGTTCATTGGTGGGGTTCATTGGTGGCGGTTCGGTGTTGGGGTTCAGTGTTGGGGATTCAGTGTTGGGGTTCAGTATTGGGGTTCAATTTTGGGGATTCAGTGTTGGCGGTTCAGTGTCGGGGATTCAGTGTTGGGGTTCAGTGTTGGGGTTCAGTGTTGGGTGTTCAGTGTTGTGGTTCAGTGTTGGGCGTTTGTCAGCGTTGGAGGGGTCAGTGTTGATGTGTTCAGTGTTGGGGGTTCAGTGTCGGGGCTGGTCAGTGTTTGGGGTTCAGTGTTTGGGGGTTCAGTGTTGGTGTTCAGTGTTGGGGTTTAATGTTGGGGTTCAGTGTTGGACTGGTCCGTTTTGGGGGTTCAGTGTTGGGTGTTCATTGTTGGGGGTTCAGTGTTGGGGATTCAGTGTTGGGGGGTCAATGTTGGGTTTAGTGTTGGGGTCAGTGTTGGGGTGTTCAGTGTTGGGGGTCGGTGTTCGGGGGTGTCAGTGTTGGGGTTCAGTGTTGGGGGTTCGGTGTTGGGGTTTCAACTTTGGGGTTCAGTGTTAGGGTTCGGTGCTGGGGTTCGGTGTTGGGGTTCAGTGGTGGGGGTTCAGTGTTGGGGTTCAGTGTTAGGGTTCAGTGTTGGGTTTCAGCGTTAGGGGCTCAGTTTTGGGGTCCCATGTCGGGGTTCTGTGTTGGGGGTCCAGTGTTGGGTTTCAGTATTAGGGTTCAGTGCTGGGGTCCAGTGCTGGTGTTCAGTGCTATGGCTCGGTGTTGGGTGTTCAGTGTTGGGGTTCAGTATTGGGGGTTTTGTGTTGGTGGTTCAGTGTTGGGGGTTCAGTGCTGGGGTCCAGTGTGGGGTTCAGTGGTGGGGTTCAGTGCTGGGAGGTCAGTGCTGGGGTTCAGTGTTGGGTGTTCAGTGTTGGGGTTCAGTGTTGGTGCTCAGCATTGGGAGTTCAGTGTTGGGGTTCAGTGTTGGGGTTCATTGGTGCGGTTCATTGGTGGGGGTTCGGTGTTGGGGTTCAGTGTTGGGTGCCAGTGTTGGGGTTCATTGGTGGGGTTCATTGGTGGCGGTTCGGTGTTGGGGTTCAGTGTTGGGGGTTCAGTGTTGGGGTTCAGTATTGGGGTTCAATTTTGGGGATTCAGTGTTGGCGGTTCAGTGTTGGGGATTCAGTGTTTGGGTTCAGTGTTGGGGTTCAGTGTTGGGGTTCAGTGTTGGGCGTTTGTCAGCATTGGGGGGGTCAGTGTTGATGTGTTCAGTGTTGGGGGTTCAGTGTCGGGGCTGGTCAGTGTTTGGGGTTCAGTGTTTGGGGGTTCAGTGTTGGTGTTCAGTGTTGGGGTTTAATGTTGGGGTTCAGTGTTGGACTGGTCCGTTTTGGGGGTTCAGTGTTGGGTGTTCATTGTTGGGGGTTCAGTGTTGGGGATTCAGTGTTGGGGGTTCAATGTTGGGTTTAGTGTTGGGGGTCAGTGTTGGGGTGTTCAGTGTTGGGGGTCGGTGTTTGGGGGTGTCAGTGTTGGGGTTCAGTGTTGGGGGTTCGCTGTTGTGGGTTCAACTGTGGGGTTCAGTGTTAGGGTTCGGTGCTGGGGTTCGGTGTTGCGGTTCAGTGGTAAGGGTTCAGTGTTGGGGTTCAGTGTTAGGGTTCAGTGTTGGGGTTCAGCGTTAGGGGCTCAGTTTTGGGGTCCCATGTCGGGGTTCTGTGTTGGGGGTCCAGTGTTGGGTTTCAGTATTGGGGTTCAGTGTTGGGAATCAGTGTTGGTGGTTCAGTATTGGGGGTTTTGTGTTGGTGGTTCAGTGTTGGGGGTTCAGTGCTGGGGCCCAGTGTGGGGTTCAGTGTTGGGGTTCAGTGTTGGGGTTCAGTTTTTGTGTTCAGCATTGGGAGTTCAGTGGTGGGGTTCAGTGGTGGCGTTCAGTGTTGGGGTTCATTGGTGGTGATTCGGTTTTGGGGTTCAGTAGTGGGGGTCAGTGTTGGGGTTCACTGTTTGGGTCCAGCGTTAGGGACTCAGTGTTGGGGGTTCAGTGTTGGGAATCAGTGTTGGTGGTTCTGTGTTGGGCGTTTTGTGTTGGTGGTTCAGTGTTGGGGGTTCAGTGCTGGGGTTCAGTGTTGGGGTCCAGTGTTGGGGTTCAGTGCGGGAGTTCAGTGCTGGGGTTCAGTGCTGGGGGTTCAGTGTTGGGGTTCAGTATTGGGGGTTCGGTGTTAGGTTTCAGTGTTCAGGGTTAGTGTTGGGGTTCAGAGCTGTGGCTCGGTGTTGGGGTTCAGTGATGGGGGTTCAGTGTTGGGGGTTCAGTGTTGGGGGTTCAGTGTTGGGAATCAGTGTCGGGCTTCATTGTTGGGGGTTGTGTGGTGGTGGTCCAGTGTTGGGGGTTCAGTGTTGGGGTTCAGTGTTGGGGTCCAGTGTGGGGGTTCAGTGAGGGTGTTCAGTGCTGGGATTCACTCTTGTGGGTTCAGTGGTGGGGTTCAGTGGTGGGAGGTCAGTGCTGGGGTTCAGTGTTGGGTGTTCAGTGTTGGGGTTCAGTGTTGGTGCTCAGCATTGGGAGTTCAGTGTTGGGGTTCATTGGTGGGGTTCATTGGTGGGGGTTCGGTGTTGGGGTTCAGTGTTGGGTGCCAGTGTTGGGGTTCATTGGTGGGGTTCATTGGTGGCGGTTCGGTGTTGGGGTTCAGTGTTGGGGATTCAGTGTTGGGGTTCAGTATTGGGGTTCAATTTTGGGGATTCAGTGTTGGCGGTTCAGTGTCGGGGATTCAGTGTTGGGGTTCAGTGTTGGGGTTCAGTGTTGGGTGTTCAGTGTTGTGGTTCAGTGTTGGGCGTTTGTCAGCGTTGGAGGGGTCAGTGTTGATGTGTTCAGTGTTGGGGGTTCAGTGTCGGGGCTGGTCAGTGTTTGGGGTTCAGTGTTTGGGGGTTCAGTGTTGGTGTTCAGTGTTGGGGTTTAATGTTGGGGTTCAGTGTTGGACTGGTCCGTTTTGGGGGTTCAGTGTTGGGTGTTCATTGTTGGGGGTTCAGTGTTGGGGATTCAGTGTTGGGGGGTCAATGTTGGGTTTAGTGTTGGGGTCAGTGTTGGGGTGTTCAGTGTTGGGGGTCGGTGTTCGGGGGTGTCAGTGTTGGGGTTCAGTGTTGGGGGTTCGGTGTTGGGGTTTCAACTTTGGGGTTCAGTGTTAGGGTTCGGTGCTGGGGTTCGGTGTTGGGGTTCAGTGGTGGGGGTTCAGTGTTGGGGTTCAGTGTTAGGGTTCAGTGTTGGGTTTCAGCGTTAGGGGCTCAGTTTTGGGGTCCCATGTCGGGGTTCTGTGTTGGGGGTCCAGTGTTGGGTTTCAGTATTAGGGTTCAGTGCTGGGGTCCAGTGCTGGTGTTCAGTGCTATGGCTCGGTGTTGGGTGTTCAGTGTTGGGGTTCAGTATTGGGGGTTTTGTGTTGGTGGTTCAGTGTTGGGGGTTCAGTGCTGGGGTCCAGTGTGGGGTTCAGTGGTGGGGTTCAGTGCTGGGAGGTCAGTGCTGGGGTTCAGTGTTGGGTGTTCAGTGTTGGGGTTCAGTGTTGGTGCTCAGCATTGGGAGTTCAGTGTTGGGGTTCAGTGTTGGGGTTCATTGGTGCGGTTCATTGGTGGGGGTTCGGTGTTGGGGTTCAGTGTTGGGTGCCAGTGTTGGGGTTCATTGGTGGGGTTCATTGGTGGCGGTTCGGTGTTGGGGTTCAGTGTTGGGGGTTCAGTGTTGGGGTTCAGTATTGGGGTTCAATTTTGGGGATTCAGTGTTGGCGGTTCAGTGTTGGGGATTCAGTGTTTGGGTTCAGTGTTGGGGTTCAGTGTTGGGGTTCAGTGTTGGGCGTTTGTCAGCATTGGGGGGGTCAGTGTTGATGTGTTCAGTGTTGGGGGTTCAGTGTCGGGGCTGGTCAGTGTTTGGGGTTCAGTGTTTGGGGGTTCAGTGTTGGTGTTCAGTGTTGGGGTTTAATGTTGGGGTTCAGTGTTGGACTGGTCCGTTTTGGGGGTTCAGTGTTGGGTGTTCATTGTTGGGGGTTCAGTGTTGGGGATTCAGTGTTGGGGGTTCAATGTTGGGTTTAGTGTTGGGGGTCAGTGTTGGGGTGTTCAGTGTTGGGGGTCGGTGTTTGGGGGTGTCAGTGTTGGGGTTCAGTGTTGGGGGTTCGCTGTTGTGGGTTCAACTGTGGGGTTCAGTGTTAGGGTTCGGTGCTGGGGTTCGGTGTTGCGGTTCAGTGGTAAGGGTTCAGTGTTGGGGTTCAGTGTTAGGGTTCAGTGTTGGGGTTCAGCGTTAGGGGCTCAGTTTTGGGGTCCCATGTCGGGGTTCTGTGTTGGGGGTCCAGTGTTGGGTTTCAGTATTGGGGTTCAGTGTTGGGAATCAGTGTTGGTGGTTCAGTATTGGGGGTTTTGTGTTGGTGGTTCAGTGTTGGGGGTTCAGTGCTGGGGCCCAGTGTGGGGTTCAGTGTTGGGGTTCAGTGTTGGGGTTCAGTTTTTGTGTTCAGCATTGGGAGTTCAGTGGTGGGGTTCAGTGGTGGCGTTCAGTGTTGGGGTTCATTGGTGGTGATTCGGTTTTGGGGTTCAGTAGTGGGGGTCAGTGTTGGGGTTCACTGTTTGGGTCCAGCGTTAGGGACTCAGTGTTGGGGGTTCAGTGTTGGGAATCAGTGTTGGTGGTTCTGTGTTGGGCGTTTTGTGTTGGTGGTTCAGTGTTGGGGGGTCAGTGCTGGGGTTCAGTGTTGGGGTCCAGTGTTGGGGTTCAGTGCGGGAGTTCAGTGCTGGGGTTCAGTGCTGGGGGTTCAGTGTTGGGGTTCAGTATTGGGGGTTCGGTGTTAGGTTTCAGTGTTCAGGGTTAGTGTAGGGGTTCAGAGCTATGGCTCGGTGTTGGGGTTCAGTGGTGGGAGTTCAGTGTTGGGGGTTCAGTGTTGGGGGGTTCAGTGTTGGGAATCAGTGTTGGGCTTCATTGTTGGGGGTTGTGTGGTGGTGGTCCAGTGTTGGGGGTTCAGTGTTGGGGTTCAGTGTTGGGGTCCAGTGTGGGGGTTCAGTAAGGGTGTTCAGTGCTGGGATTCACTCTTGTAGGTTCAGTGGTGGGGTTCAGTGCTGGGAGGTCAGTGCTGGGGTTCAGTGTTGGGTGTTCAGTGTTGGGGTTCATTGGTGGGGTTCATTGGTGGGGGTTCGTTGTTGGGGTTCAGTGTTGGGGGCCAGTGTTGGGGTTCAATGTTGGGGGTCAGTGTTAGGGGCTCGGTGTTGGGGGTTCAGTGTTGGTGTTCAGTGTCAGGGTTCAGTGCTGGGGGTCAGTATTGGGGGTTCAGCGTTAGGTTCAGTGTTCAAGGTTTAGTGTTGGGGTTCAGTGCTATGACTCGGTGTTGGGGTTCAGTGTTGGTGGTCCAGTGTCGGGGGTTCACTGTCGGGGTTCAGTGTTGGGGTCCAGTGTGGGGGTTCAATGTTGGGTTCAGTGCTGGGGTTCACTCTTGCGGGTTCAGTGTTGGGGTTCAGTGCTGGGAGGTCAGTGATGGGGTTCAGTGTTGGGGTCCAGTGTGGGGGTCCAGTGTTAGGGTTCAGTGCGGGAGTTCAGTGCTGGGGTTCAGTGTTGGGGCTCAGTGCTGGGAGGTCAGTGATGGCTTTCAGTGTTGGGGTCCAGTGTGGGAGTCCAGTGTTGGGGTTCAGTGCGGGAGTTCAGTGTTGGGGTTCAGTTTTGGTGTTCTGCATTGGGAGTGCAGTGTTGGGGTTCAGTGGCAGTGTTCAGTGTTGTGGGGTTCAGTGTTGAGAATCTGTGTTGTGGGTTTTGTGTTGGTGGTTCAGTGCTGGGGTTCAGTGTTGGGGTCCAGTGTGGGGGTTCAGCGCAGGAGTTCAGTGCTGGGGGTCCAGTGCTGGGGGTCAGTATTGGGGTTTCAGTGTTAGGGTTCAGTGTTCAGGGTTAGTGTTGGGGTTCAGTGCTATGGCTCGGTGTTGGGGTTCAGTGGTGGGGGGTTCAGTGTTGGGGGGTCAGTGTTGGTGTTCAGTGTTGGGGTTTAATGTTGGGGTTCAGTGTTGGACTGGACCGTTTTGGGGGTTCAGTGTTGGGTGTTCATTGTTGGGGGTTCAGTGTTGGGGATTCAGTGTTGGGGGTTCAATGTTGGGTTTAGTGTTGGGGGTCAGTGTTGGGGTGTTCAGTGTTGGGGGTCGGTGTTTGGGGGTGTCAGTGTTGGGGTTCAGTGTTGGGGGCTCGCTGTTGTGGGTTCAACGTTGGGGTTCAGTGTTAGGGTTCGGTGCTGGGGTTCGGTGTTGGTGTTCAGTGGTGGGGGTTCAGTTTTGGGGTTCAGTGTTATGGTTCAGTGTTGGGGTTCAGCGTTAGGGGCTCAGTTTTGGGGTCCCATGTCGGGGTTCTGTGTTGGGGGTCCAGTGTTGGGTTTCAGTATTAGGGTTCAGTGCTGGGGTCCAGTGCTGGTGTTCAGTGCTATGGCTCGGTGTTGGGTGTTCAGTGTTGGGGTTCAGTGTTGGGATTCAGTGTTGGGGGTTCAGTGTTGGGTGTTTTGTGTTGGTGGTTCAGTGTTGGGGTTCAGTGTTGGGGTTCAGTTTTGGTGTTCAGCATTGGGAGTTCAGTGGTGGGGTTCAGTGGTGGCGTTCAGTGTTGGGGTTCATTGGTGGTGATTCGGTTTTGGGGTTCAGTAGTGGGGGTCAGTGTTGGGGTTCACTGTTTGGGTCCAGCGTTAGGGACTCAGTGTTGGGGGTTCAGTGTTGGGAATCAGTGTTGGTGGTTCTGTGTTGGGCGTTTTGTGTTGGTGGTTCAGTGTTGGGGGTTCAGTGCTGGGGTTCAGTGTTGGGGTCCAGTGTTGGGGTTCAGTGCGGGAGTTCAGTGATGGGGTTCAGTGCTGGGGGTTCAGTGTTGGGGTTCAGTATTGGGGGTTCGGTGTTAGGTTTCAGTGTTCAGGGTTAGTGTTGGGGTTCAGAGCTATGGCTCGGTGTTGGGGTTCAGTGGTGGGGGTTCAGTGTTGGGGGTTCAGTGTTGGGGGGTTCAGTGTTGGGAATCAGTGTTGGGCTTCATTGTTGGGGGTTGTGTGGTGGTGGTCCAGTGTTGGGGGTTCAGTATTGGGGTTCAGTGTTGGGGTCCAGTGTGGGGGTTCAGTGAGGGTGTTCAGTGCTGGGATTCACTCTTGTGGGTTCAGTGGTGGGGTTCAGTGCTGGGAGGTCAGTGCTGGGGTTCAGTGTTGGGTGTTCAGTGTTGGGGTTCAGTGTTGGTGCTCAGCATTGGGAGTTCAGTGCTGGGGTTCAGTGTTGGGGTTCATTGGTGGGGTCCATTGGTGGGGGTTCGGTGTTGGGGTTCAGTGTTGGGTGCCATTGTTGGGGTTCATTGGTGGGGTTCATTGGTGGCGGTTCGGTGTTGGGGTTCAGTGTTGGGGATTCAGTGTTGGGGTTCAGTATTGGGGTTCAATTTTGGGGATTCAGTGTTGGGGTTCAGTGTTGGGGTTCAGTGTTGGGTGTTCAGTGTTGTGGTTCAGTGTTGGGCGTTTGTCAGCGTTGGAGGGGTCAGTGTTGATGTGTTCAGTGTTGGGGGTTCAGTGCTGGGAGGTCAGTGATGGGGTTCAGTGTTGGGGTCCAGTGTGGGGGTCCAGTGTTAGGGTTCAGTGCGGGAGTTCAGTGCTGGGGTTCAGTGTTGGGGCTCAGTGCTGGGAGGTCAGTGATGGCGTTCAGTGTTGGGGTCCAGTATGGGAGTTCAGTGTTGGGGTTCAGTGCGGGAGTTCAGTGCTGGGGTTCAGTGTTGGGGTTCAGTTTTGGTGTTCTGCATTGGGAGTGCAGTGTTGGGGTTCAGTGGCAGTGTTCAGTGTTGTGGGGTTCAGTGTTGAGAATCTGTGTTGTGGGTTTTGTGTTGGTGGTTCAGTGCTGGGGTTCAGTGTTGGGGTCCAGTGTGGGGGTTCAGCGCAGGAGTTCAGTGCTGGGGGTTCAGTGCTGGGGGTCAGTATTGGGGTTTCAGTGTTAGGGTTTAGTGTTCAGGGTTAGTGTTGGGGTTCAGTGCTATGGCTCGGTGTTGGGGTTCAGTGGTGGGGGGTTCAGTGTTGGGGGGTCAGTGTTGGTGTTCAGTGTTGGGGTTTAATGTTGGGGTTCAGTGTTGGACTGGTCCGTTTTGGGGGTTCAGTGTTGGGTGTTCATTGTTGGGGGTTCAGTGTTGGGGATTCAGTGTTGGGGGTTCAATGTTGGGTTTAGTGTTGGGGGTCAGTGTTGGGGTGTTCAGTGTTGGGGGTCGGTGTTTGGGGGTGTCAGTGTTGGGGTTCAGTGTTGGGGGTTCGCTGTTGTGGGTTCAACTTTGGGGTTCAGTGTTAGGGTTCGGTGCTGGGGTTCGGTGTTGGGGTTCAGTGGTGGGGGTTCAGTGTTGGGGTTCAATGTTAGGGTTCAGTGTTGGGGTTCAGCGTTAGGGGCTCAGTTTTGGGGTCCCATGTCGGGGTTCTGTGTTGGGGGTCCAGTGTTGGGTTTCAGTATTAGGGTTCAGTGCTGGGGTCCAGTGCTGGTGTTCAGTGCTATGGCTCGGTGTTGGGTGTTCAGTGTTGGGGTTCAGTGTTGGGATTCAGTGTTGGGGGTTCAGTGTTGGGTGTTTTGTGTTGGTGGTTCAGTGTTGGGGGTTCAGTGCTGGGGTCCAGTGTGGGGGTTCAGTGTTGGGGTTCAGTGTTGGGGTTCAGTTTTGGTGTTCAGCATTGGGAGTTCAGTGGTGGGGTTCAGTGGTGGCGTTCAGTTTTGGGGTTCATTGGTGGTGATTCGGTTTTGGGGTTCAGTAGTGGGGGTCAGTGTTGGGGTTCACTGTTTGGGTCCAGCGTTAGGGACTCAGTGTTGGGGGTTCAGTGTTGGGAATCAGTGTTGGTGGTTCTGTGTTGGGCGTTTTGTGTTGGTGGTTCAGTGTTGGGGGTTCAGTGCTGGGGTTCAGTGTTGGGGTCCAGTGTTGGGGTTCAGTGCGGGAGTTCAGTGCTGGGGTTCAGTGCTGGGGGTTCAGTGTTGGGGTTCAGTATTGGGGGTTCGGTGTTAGGTTTCAGTGTTCAGGGTTAGTGTTGGGGTTCAGAGCTATGGCTCGGTGTTGGGGTTCAGTGATGGGGGTTCAGTGTTGGGGGTTCAGTGTTGGGGGGTCCAGTGTTGGGAATCAATGTTGGGCTTCATTGTTGGGGGTTGTGTGGTGGTGGTCCAGTGTTGGGGGTTCAGTGTTGGGGTTCAGTGTTGGGGTCCAGTGTGGGGGTTCATTTGTGCGGTTCATTGGTGGGGGTTCGGTGTTGGGGTTCAGTGTTGGGTGCCAGTGTTGGGGTTCATTGGTGGGGTTCATTGGTGGCGGTTCGGTGTTGGGGTTCAGTGTTGGGGATTCAGTGTTGGGGTTCAGTATTGGGGTTCAATTTTGGGGATTCAGTGTTGGCGGTTCAGTATCGGGGATTCAGTGTTGGGGTTCAGTGTTGGGGTTCAGTGTTGGGTGTTCAGTGTTGGGGTTCAGTGTTGGGCGTTTGTCAGCATTGGGGGGTCAGTGTTGATGTGTTCAGTGTTGGGGGTTCAATGTCGGGGCTGGTCAGTGTTTGGGGTTCAGTGTTTGGGGGTTCAGTGTTGGTGTTCAGTGGTGGGGTTTAATGTTGGGGTTCAGTGTTGGACTGGTCCGTTTTGGGGGTTCAGTGTTGGGTGTTCATTGTTGGGGGTTCAGTGTTGGGGATTCAGTGTTGGGGGTTCAATGTTGGGTTTAGTGTTGGGGGTCAGTGTTTGGGGGTGTCAGTGTTGGGGTTCAGTGTTGGGGGTTCGGTGTTGGGGTTCAACTTTGGGGTTCAGTGTTAGGGTTCGGTGCTGGGGTTCGGTGTTGGGGTTCAGTGGTGGGGGTTCAGTGTTGGGGTTCAGTGTTAGGGTTCAGTGTTGGGTTTCAGCGTTAGGGGCTCAGTTTTGGGGTCCCATGTCGGGGTTCTGTGTTGGGGGTCCAGTGTTGGGTTTCAGTATTGGGTTCAGTGCTGGGGTCCAGTGCTGGTGTTCAGTGCTATGGCTCGGTGTTGGGTGTTCAGTGTTGGGGTTCAGTGTTGGGGGTTCAGTGTTGGTGGTTCAGTATTGGGGGTTTTGTGTTGGTGGTTCAGTGTTGGGGGTTCAGTGCTGGGGTTCAGTGTTGGGGTCCAGTGTTGGGGTTCAGTGCGGGAGTTCAGTGCTGGGGTTCAGTGCTGGGGGTTCAGTGTTGGGGTTCAGTATTGGGGGTTCGGTGTTAGGTTTCAGTGTTCAGGGTTAGTGTAAGGGTTCAGAGCTATGGCTCGGTGTTGGGGTTCAGTGGTGGGAGTTCAGTGTTGGGGGTTCAGTGTTGGGGGGTTCAGTGTTGGGAATCAGTGTTGGGCTTCATTGTTGGGGGTTGTGTGGTGGTGGTCCAGTGTTGGGGGTTCAGTGTTGGGGTTCAGTGTTGGGGTCCAGTGTGGGGGTTCAGTGAGGGTGTTCAGTGCTGGGATTCACTCTTGTAGGTTCAGTGGTGGGGTTCAGTGCTGGGAGGTCAGTGCTGGGGTTCAGTGTTGGGTGTTCAGTGTTGGGGTTCATTGGTGGGGTTCATTGGTGGGGGTTCGGTGTTGGGGTTCAGTGTTGGGGGCCAGTGTTGGGGTTCAATGTTGGGGGTCAGTGTTAGGGGCTCGGTGTTGGGGGTTCAGTGTTGGTGTTCAGTGTCAGGGTTCAGTGCTGGGGGTCAGTATTGGTGGTTCAGCGTTAGGTTCAGTGTTCAAGGTTTAGTGTTGGGGTTCAGTGCTATGACTCGGTGTTGGGGTTCAGTGTTGGTGGTCCAGTGTTGGGGGTTCACTGTCGGGGTTCAGTGTTGGGGTCCAGTGTGGGGTTCAATGTTGGGTTCAGTGCTGGGGTTCACTCTTGCGGGTTCAGTGTTGGGGTTCAGTGCTGGGAGGTCAGTGATGGGGTTCAGTGTTGGGGTCCAGTGTGGGGGTCCAGTGTTAGGGTTCAGTGCGGGAGTTCAGTGCTGGGGTTCAGTGTTGGGGCTCAGTGCTGGGAAGTCAGTGATGGCGTTCAGTGTTGGGGTCCAGTGTGGGAGTCCAGTGTTGGGGTTCAGTGCGGGAGTTCAGTGCTGGGGTTCAGTGTTGGGGTTCAGTTTTGGTGTTCTGCATTGGGAGTGCAGTGTTGGGGTTCAGTGGCAGTGTTCAGTGTTGTGGGGTTCAGTGTTGAGAATCTGTGTTGTGGGTTTTGTGTTGGTGGTTCAGTGCTGGGGTTCAGTGTTGGGGTCCAGTGTGGGGGTTCAGCGCAGGAGTTCAGTGCTGGGGGTTCAGTGCTGGGGGTCAGTATTGGGGTTTCAGTGTTAGGGTTCAGTGTTCAGGGTTAGTGTTGGGGTTCAGTGCTATGGCTCGGTGTTGGGGTTCAGTGGTGGGGGGTTCAGTGTTGGGGGGTCAGTGTTGGTGTTCAGTGTTGGGGTTTAATGTTGGGGTTCAGTGTTGGACTGGTCCGTTTTGGGGGTTCAGTTTTGGGTGTTCATTGTTGGGGGTTCAGTGTTGGGGATTCAGTGTTGGGGGTTCAATGTTGGGTTTAGTGTTGGGGGTCAGTGTTGGGGTGTTCAGTGTTGGGGGTCGGTGTTTGGGGGTGTCAGTGTTGGGGTTCAGTGTTGGGGGTTCGCTGTTGTGCGTTCAACTTTGGGGTTCAGTGTTAGGGTTCGGTGCTGGGGTTCGGTGTTGGGGTTCAGTGGTGGGGGTTCAGTGTTGGGGTTCAGTGTTAGGGTTCAGTGTTGGGGTTCAGCGTTAGGGGCTCAGTTTTGGGGTCCCATGTCGGGGTTCTGTGTTGGGGGTCCAGTGTTGGGTTTCAGTATTAGGGTTCAGTGCTGGGGTCCAGTGCTGGTGTTCAGTGCTATGGCTCGGTGTTGGGTGTTCAGTGTTATGGTTCAGTGTTGGGATTCAGCGTTAGGGGCTCAGTTTTGGGGTCCCATGTCGGGGTTATGTGTTGGGGGTCCATTGTTGGGTTTCAGTATTAGGGTTCAGTGCTGGGGTCCAGTGCTGGTGTTCAGTGCTATGGCTCGGTGTTGGGTGTTCAGTGTTGGGGTTCAGTGTTGGGATTCAGTGTTGGGGGTTCAGTGTTGGGTGTTTTGTGTTGGTGGTTCAGAGTTGGGGGTTCAGTGCTGGGGTCCAGTGTGGGGGTTCAGTGTTGGGGTTCAGTGTTGGGGTTCAGTTTTGGTGTTCAGCATTGGGAGTTCAGTGGTGGGGTTCAGTGGTGGCGTTCAGTGTTGGGGTTCATTGGTGGTGATTCGGTTTTGGGGTTCAGTAGTGGGGGTCAGTGTTGGGGTTCACTGTTTGGGTCCAGCGTTAGGGACTCAGTGTTGGGGGTTCAGTGTTGGGAATCAGTGTTGGTGGTTCTGTGTTGGGCGTTTTGTGTTGGTGGTTCAGTGTTGGGGGTTCAGTGCTGGGGTTCAGTGTTGGGGTCCAGTGTTGGGGTTCAGTGCGGGAGTTCAGTGCTGGGATTCAGTGCTGGGGGTTCAGTGTTGGGGTTCAGTATTGGGGGTTCGGTGTTAGGTTTCAGTGTTCAGGGTTAGTGTTGGGGTTCAGAGCTATGGCTCGGTGTTGGGGTTCAGTGATGGGGGTTCAGTGTTGGGGGTTCAGTGTTGGGGGTCCAGTGTTGGGAATCAGTGTTGGGCTTCATTGTTGGGGGTTGTGTGGTGGTGGTCCAGTGTTGGGGGTTCAGTGTTGGGGTTCAGTGTTGGGGTCCAGTGTGGGGGTTCAGTGAGGGTGTTCAGTGCTGGGATTCACTCTTGTGGGTTCAGTGGTGGGGTTCAGTGCTGGGAGGTCAGTGCTGGGGTTCAGTGTTGGGTGTTCAGTGTTGGGGTTCAGTGTTGGTGCTCAGCATTGGGAGTTCAGTGTTGGGGTTCAGTGTTGGGGTTCATTGGTGTGGTTCATTGGTGGGGGTTCGGTGTTGGGGTTCAGTGTTGGGTGCCAGTGTTTTGGTTCATTGGTGGGGTTCATTGGTGGCGGTTCGGTGTTGGGGTTCAGTGTTGGGGATTCAGTGTTGGGGTTCAGTATTGGGGTTCAATTTTGGGGATTCAGTGTTGGCGGTTCAGTGTCGGGGATTCAGTGTTGGGGTTCAGTGTTGGGGTTCAGTGTTGGGTGTTCAGTGTTGGGGTTCAGTGTTGGGCGTTTGTCAGCATTGGGGGGTCAGTGTTGATGTGTTCAGTGTTGGGGGTTCAGTGTCGGGGCTGGTCAGTGTTTGGGGTTCAGTGTTTGGGGGTTCAGTGTTGGTGTGCAGTGGTGGGGTTTAATGTTGGGGTTCAGTGTTGGACTGGTCCGTTTTGGGGGTTCAGTGTTGGGTGTTCATTGTTGGGGGTTCAGTGTTGGGGATTCAGTGTTGGTGGTTCAGTATTGGGGGTTTTGTGTTGGTGGTTCAGTGTTGGGGGTTCAGTGCTGGGATCCAGTGTGGGGTTCAGTGGTGGGGTTCAGTGCTGGGAGGTCAGTGCTGGGGTTCAGTGTTGGGTGTTCAGTGTTGGGGTTCAGTGTTGGTGCTCAGCATTGGGAGTTCAGTGTTGGGGTTCAGTGTTGGGGTTCATTGGTGCGGTTCATTGGTGGGGGTTCGGTGTTGGGGTTCAGTGTTGGGTGCCAGTGTTGGGGTTCATTGGTGGGGTTCATTGGTGGCGGTTCGGTGTTGGGGTTCAGTGTTGGGGGTTCAGTGTTGGGGTTCAGTATTGGGGTTCAATTTTGGGGATTCAGTGTTGGCGGTTCAGTGTTGGGCGTTTGTCAGCATTGGGGGGGTCAGTGTTGATGTGTTCAGTGTTGGGGGTTCAGTGTCGGGGCTGGTCAGTGTTTGGGGTTCAGTGTTTGGGGGTTCAGTGTTGGTGTTCAGTGTTGGGGTTTAATGTTGGGGTTCAGTGTTGGGTGTTCATTGTTGGGGGTTCAGTGTTGGGGATTCAGTGTTGGGGGTTCAATGTTGGGTTTAGTGTTGGGGGTCAGTGTTGGGGTGTTCAGTGTTGGGGGTCGGTGTTTGGGGGTGTCAGTGTTGGGGTTCAGTGTTGGGGGTTCGCTGTTGTGGGTTCAACTGTGGGGTTCAGTGTTAGGGTTCGGTGCTGGGGTTCGGTGTTGGGGTTCAGTGGTAAGGGTTCAGTGTTGGGGTTCAGTGTTAGGGTTCAGTGTTGGGGTTCAGCGTTAGGGGCTCAGTTTTGGGGTCCCATGTCGGGGTTCTGTGTTGGGGGTCCAGTGTTGGGTTTCAGTATTGGGGTTCAGTGTTGGGAATCAGTGTTGGTGGTTCAGTATTGGGGGTTTTGTGTTGGTGGTTCAGTGTTGGGGGTTCAGTGCTGGGGCCCAGTGTGGGGTTCAGTGTTGGGGTTCAGTGTTGGGGTTCAGTTTTTGTGTTCAGCATTGGGAGTTCAGTGGTGGGGTTCAGTGGTGGCGTTCAGTGTTGGGGTTCATTGGTGGTGATTCGGTTTTGGGGTTCAGTAGTGGGGGTCAGTGTTGGGGTTCACTGTTTGGGTCCAGCGTTAGGGACTCAGTGTTGGGGGTTCAGTGTTGGGAATCAGTGTTGGTGGTTCTGTGTTGGGCGTTTTGTGTTGGTGGTTCAGTGTTGGGGGGTCAGTGCTGGGGTTCAGTGTTGGGGTCCAGTGTTGGGGTTCAGTGCGGGAGTTCAGTGCTGTGGTTCAGTGCTGGGGGTTCAGTGTTGGGGTTCAGTATTGGGGGTTCGGTGTTAGGTTTCAGTGTTCAGGGTTAGTGTAGGGGTTCAGAGCTATGGCTCGGTGTTGGGGTTCAGTGGTGGGAGTTCAGTGTTGGGGGTTCAGTGTTGGGGGGTTCAGTATTGGGGGTTTTGTGTTGGTGGTTCAGTGTTGGGGGTTCAGTGCTGGGATCCAGTGTGGGGTTCAGTGGTGGGGTTCAGTGCTGGGAGGTCAGTGCTGGGGTTCAGTGTTGGGTGTTCAGTGTTGGGGTTCAGTGTTGGTGCTCAGCATTGGGAGTTCAGTGTTGGGGTTCAGTGTTGGGGTTCATTGGTGCGGTTCATTGGTGGGGGTTCGGTGTTGGGGTTCAGTGTTGGGTGCCAGTGTTGGGGTTCATTGGTGGGGTTCATTGGTGGCGGTTCGGTGTTGGGGTTCAGTGTTGGGGGTTCAGTGTTGGGGTTCAGTATTGGGGTTCAATTTTGGGGATTCAGTGTTGGCGGTTCAGTGTTGGGCGTTTGTCAGCATTGGGGGGGTCAGTGTTGATGTGTTCAGTGTTGGGGGTTCAGTGTCGGGGCTGGTCAGTGTTTGGGGTTCAGTGTTTGGGGGTTCAGTGTTGGTGTTCAGTGTTGGGGTTTAATGTTGGGGTTCAGTGTTGGGTGTTCATTGTTGGGGGTTCAGTGTTGGGGATTCAGTGTTGGGGGTTCAATGTTGGGTTTAGTGTTGGGGGTCAGTGTTGGGGTGTTCAGTGTTGGGGGTCGGTGTTTGGGGGTGTCAGTGTTGGGGTTCAGTGTTGGGGGTTCGCTGTTGTGGGTTCAACTGTGGGGTTCAGTGTTAGGGTTCGGTGCTGGGGTTCGGTGTTGGGGTTCAGTGGTAAGGGTTCAGTGTTGGGGTTCAGTGTTAGGGTTCAGTGTTGGGGTTCAGCGTTAGGGGCTCAGTTTTGGGGTCCCATGTCGGGGTTCTGTGTTGGGGGTCCAGTGTTGGGTTTCAGTATTGGGGTTCAGTGTTGGGAATCAGTGTTGGTGGTTCAGTATTGGGGGTTTTGTGTTGGTGGTTCAGTGTTGGGGGTTCAGTGCTGGGGCCCAGTGTGGGGTTCAGTGTTGGGGTTCAGTGTTGGGGTTCAGTTTTTGTGTTCAGCATTGGGAGTTCAGTGGTGGGGTTCAGTGGTGGCGTTCAGTGTTGGGGTTCATTGGTGGTGATTCGGTTTTGGGGTTCAGTAGTGGGGGTCAGTGTTGGGGTTCACTGTTTGGGTCCAGCGTTAGGGACTCAGTGTTGGGGGTTCAGTGTTGGGAATCAGTGTTGGTGGTTCTGTGTTGGGCGTTTTGTGTTGGTGGTTCAGTGTTGGGGGGTCAGTGCTGGGGTTCAGTGTTGGGGTCCAGTGTTGGGGTTCAGTGCGGGAGTTCAGTGCTGTGGTTCAGTGCTGGGGGTTCAGTGTTGGGGTTCAGTATTGGGGGTTCGGTGTTAGGTTTCAGTGTTCAGGGTTAGTGTAGGGGTTCAGAGCTATGGCTCGGTGTTGGGGTTCAGTGGTGGGAGTTCAGTGTTGGGGGTTCAGTGTTGGGGGGTTCAGTGTTGGGAATCAGTGTTGGGCTTCATTGTTGGGGGTTGTGTGGTGGTGGTCCAGTGTTGGGGGTTCAGTGTTGGGGTTCAGTGTTGGGGTCCAGTGTGGGGGTTCAGTAAGGGTGTTCAGTGCTGGGATTCACTCTTGTAGGTTCAGTGGTGGGGTTCAGTGCTGGGAGGTCAGTGCTGGGGTTCAGTGTTGGGTGTTCAGTGTTGGGGTTCATTGGTGGGGTTCATTGGTGGGGGTTCGGTGTTGGGGTTCAGTGTTGTGGGCCAGTGTTGGGGTTCAATGTTGGGGGTCAGTGATAGGGGCTCGGTGTTGGGGGTTCAGTGTTGGTGTTCAGTGTCAGGGTTCAGTGCTGGGGGTCAGTATTGGGGGTTCAGCGTTAGGTTCAGTGTTCAAGGTTTAGTGTTGGGGTTCAGTGCTATGACTCGGTGTTGGGGTTCAGTGTTGGTGGTCCAGTGTTGGGGGTTCACTGTCGGGGTTCAGTGTTGGGGTCCAGTGTGGGGGTTCAATGTTGGGTTCAGTGCTGGGGTTCACTCTTGCGGGTTCAGTGTTGGGGTTCAGTGCTGGGAGGTCAGTGATGGGGTTCAGTGTTGGGGTCCAGTGTGGGGGTCCAGTGTTAGGGTTCAGTGCGGGAGTTCAGTGCTGGGGTTCAGTGTTGGGGCTCAGTGCTGGGAGGTCAGTGATGGCGTTCAGTGTTGGGGTCCAGTGTGGGAGTCCAGTGTTGGGGTTCAGTGCGGGAGTTCAGTGCTGGGGTTCAGTGTTGGGGTTCAGTTTTGGTGTTCTGCATTGGGAGTGCAGTGTTGGGGTTCAGTGGCAGTGTTCAGTGTTGTGGGTTTCAGTGTTGAGAATCTGTGTTGTGGGTTTTGTGTTGGTGGTTCAGTGCTGGGGTTCAGTGTTGGGGTCCAGTGTGGGGGTTCAGCGCAGGAGTTCAGTGCTGGGGGTCCAGTGCTGGGGGTCAGTATTGGGGTTTCAGTGTTAGGGTTCAGTGTTCAGGGTTAGTGTTGGGGTTCAGTGCTATGGCTCGGTGTTGGGGTTCAGTGGTGGGGGGTTCAGTGTTGGGGGGTCAGTGTTGGTGTTCAGTGTTGGGGTTTAATGTTGGGGTTCAGTGTTGGACTGGACCGTTTTGGGGGTTCAGTGTTGGGTGTTCATTGTTGGGGGTTCAGTGTTGGGGATTCAGTGTTGGGGGTTCAATGTTGGGTTTAGTGTTGGGGGTCAGTGTTGGGGTGTTCAGTGTTGGGGGTCGGTGTTTGGGGGTGTCAGTGTTGGGGTTCAGTGTTGGGGGCTCGCTGTTGTGGGTTCAACGTTGGGGTTCAGTGTTAGGGTTCGGTGCTGGGGTTCGGTGTTGGGGTTCAGTGGTGGGGGGTTCAGTTTTGGGGTTCAGTGTTATGGTTCAGTGTTGGGGTTCAGCGTTAGGGGCTCAGTTTTGGGGTCCCATGTCGGGGTTCTGTGTTGGGGGTCCAGTGTTGGGTTTCAGTATTAGGGTTCAGTGCTGGGGTCCAGTGCTGGTGTTCAGTGCTATGGCTCGGTGTTGGGTGTTCAGTGTTGGGGTTCAGTGTTGGGATTCAGTGTTGGGGGTTCAGTGTTGGGTGTTTTGTGTTGGTGGTTCAGTGTTGGGGGTTCAGTGCTGGGGTCCAGTGTGGGGGTTCAGTGTTGGGGTTCAGTGTTGGGGTTCAATTTTGGGGATTCAGTGTTGGCGGTTCAGTATCGGGGATTCAGTGTTGGGGTTCAGTGTTGGGGTTCAGTGTTGGGTGTTCAGTGTTGGGGTTCAGTGTTGGGCGTTTGTCAGCATTGGGGGGTCAGTGTTGATGTGTTCAGTGTTGGGGGTTCAATGTCGGGGCTGGTCAGTGTTTGGGGTTCAGTGTTTGGGGGTTCAGTGTTGGTGTTCAGTGGTGGGGTTTAATGTTGGGGTTCAGTGTTGGACTGGTCCGTTTTGGGGGTTCAGTGTTGGGTGTTCATTGTTGGGGGTTCAGTGTTGGGGATTCAGTGTTGGGGGTTCAATGTTGGGTTTAGTGTTGGGGGTCAGTGTTTGGGGGTGTCAGTGTTGGGGTTCAGTGTTGGGGGTTCGGTGTTGGGGTTCAACTTTGGGGTTCAGTGTTAGGGTTCGGTGCTGGGGTTCGGTGTTGGGGTTCAGTGGTGGGGGTTCAGTGTTGGGGTTCAGTGTTAGGGTTCAGTGTTGGGTTTCAGCGTTAGGGGCTCAGTTTTGGGGTCCCATGTCGGGGTTCTGTGTTGGGGGTCCAGTGTTGGGTTTCAGTATTGGGTTCAGTGCTGGGGTCCAGTGCTGGTGTTCAGTGCTATGGCTCGGTGTTGGGTGTTCAGTGTTGGGGTTCAGTGTTGGGGGTTCAGTGTTGGTGGTTCAGTATTGGGGGTTTTGTGTTGGTGGTTCAGTGTTGGGGGTTCAGTGCTGGGGTTCAGTGTTGGGGTCCAGTGTTGGGGTTCAGTGCGGGAGTTCAGTGCTGGGGTTCAGTGCTGGGGGTTCAGTGTTGGGGTTCAGTATTGGGGGTTCGGTGTTAGGTTTCAGTGTTCAGGGTTAGTGTAAGGGTTCAGAGCTATGGCTCGGTGTTGGGGTTCAGTGGTGGGAGTTCAGTGTTGGGGGTTCAGTGTTGGGGGGTTCAGTGTTGGGAATCAGTGTTGGGCTTCATTGTTGGGGGTTGTGTGGTGGTGGTCCAGTGTTGGGGGTTCAGTGTTGGGGTTCAGTGTTGGGGTCCAGTGTGGGGGTTCAGTGAGGGTGTTCAGTGCTGGGATTCACTCTTGTAGGTTCAGTGGTGGGGTTCAGTGCTGGGAGGTCAGTGCTGGGGTTCAGTGTTGGGTGTTCAGTGTTGGGGTTCATTGGTGGGGTTCATTGGTGGGGGTTCGGTGTTGGGGTTCAGTGTTGGGGGCCAGTGTTGGGGTTCAATGTTGGGGGTCAGTGTTAGGGGCTCGGTGTTGGGGGTTCAGTGTTGGTGTTCAGTGTCAGGGTTCAGTGCTGGGGGTCAGTATTGGTGGTTCAGCGTTAGGTTCAGTGTTCAAGGTTTAGTGTTGGGGTTCAGTGTTGGTGGTCCAGTGTTGGGGGTTCACTGTCGGGGTTCAGTGTTGGGGTCCAGTGTGGGGTTCAATGTTGGGTTCAGTGCTGGGGTTCACTCTTGCGGGTTCAGTGTTGGGGTTCAGTGCTGGGAGGTCAGTGATGGGGTTCAGTGTTGGGGTCCAGTGTGGGGGTCCAGTGTTAGGGTTCAGTGCGGGAGTTCAGTGCTGGGGTTCAGTGTTGGGGCTCAGTGCTGGGAAGTCAGTGATGGCGTTCAGTGTTGGGGTCCAGTGTGGGAGTCCAGTGTTGGGGTTCAGTGCGGGAGTTCAGTGCTGGGGTTCAGTGTTGGGGTTCAGTTTTGGTGTTCTGCATTGGGAGTGCAGTGT
Source organism: Pristiophorus japonicus (assembly GCF_044704955.1). NCBI lineage: Eukaryota > Metazoa > Chordata > Chondrichthyes > Pristiophoridae > Pristiophorus > Pristiophorus japonicus. Next base: position 59,550,593 of record NC_091993.1, read on the forward strand.
TGGGGTTCAGTGGCAGTGTTCAGTGTTGTGGGGTTCAGTGTTGAGAATCTGTGTTGTGGGTTTTGTGTTGGTGGTTCAGTGCTGGGGTTCAGTGTTGGGGTCCAGTGTGGGGGTTCAGCGCAGGAGTTCAGTGCTGGGGGTTCAGTGCTGGGGGTCAGTATTGGGGTTTCAGTGTTAGGGTTCAGTGTTCAGGGTTAGTGTTGGGGTTCAGTGCTATGGCTCGGTGTTGGGGTTCAGTGGTGGGGGGTTCAGTGTTGGGGGGTCAGTGTTGGTGTTCAGTGTTGGGGTTTAATGTTGGGGTTCAGTGTTGGACTGGTCCGTTTTGGGGGTTCAGTTTTGGGTGTTCATTGTTGGGGGTTCAGTGTTGGGGATTCAGTGTTGGGGGTTCAATGTTGGGTTTAGTGTTGGGGGTCAGTGTTGGGGTGTTCAGTGTTGGGGGTCGGTGTTTGGGGGTGTCAGTGTTGGGGTTCAGTGTTGGGGGTTCGCTGTTGTGCGTTCAACTTTGGGGTTCAGTGTTAGGGTTCGGTGCTGGGGTTCGGTGTTGGGGTTCAGTGGTGGGGGTTCAGTGTTGGGGTTCAGTGTTAGGGTTCAGTGTTGGGGTTCAGCGTTAGGGGCTCAGTTTTGGGGTCCCATGTCGGGGTTCTGTGTTGGGGGTCCAGTGTTGGGTTTCAGTATTAGGGTTCAGTGCTGGGGTCCAGTGCTGGTGTTCAGTGCTATGGCTCGGTGTTGGGTGTTCAGTGTTATGGTTCAGTGTTGGGATTCAGCGTTAGGGGCTCAGTTTTGGGGTCCCATGTCGGGGTTATGTGTTGGGGGTCCATTGTTGGGTTTCAGTATTAGGGTTCAGTGCTGGGGTCCAGTGCTGGTGTTCAGTGCTATGGCTCGGTGTTGGGTGTTCAGTGTTGGGGTTCAGTGTTGGGATTCAGTGTTGGGGGTTCAGTGTTGGGTGTTTTGTGTTGGTGGTTCAGAGTTGGGGGTTCAGTGCTGGGGTCCAGTGTGGGGGTTCAGTGTTGGGGTTCAGTGTTGGGGTTCAGTTTTGGTGTTCAGCATTGGGAGTTCAGTGGTGGGGTTCAGTGGTGGCGTTCAGTGTTGGGGTTCATTGGTGGTGATTCGGTTTTGGGGTTCAGTAGTGGGGGTCAGTGTTGGGGTTCACTGTTTGGGTCCAGCGTTAGGGACTCAGTGTTGGGGGTTCAGTGTTGGGAATCAGTGTTGGTGGTTCTGTGTTGGGCGTTTTGTGTTGGTGGTTCAGTGTTGGGGGTTCAGTGCTGGGGTTCAGTGTTGGGGTCCAGTGTTGGGGTTCAGTGCGGGAGTTCAGTGCTGGGATTCAGTGCTGGGGGTTCAGTGTTGGGGTTCAGTATTGGGGGTTCGGTGTTAGGTTTCAGTGTTCAGGGTTAGTGTTGGGGTTCAGAGCTATGGCTCGGTGTTGGGGTTCAGTGATGGGGGTTCAGTGTTGGGGGTTCAGTGTTGGGGGTCCAGTGTTGGGAATCAGTGTTGGGCTTCATTGTTGGGGGTTGTGTGGTGGTGGTCCAGTGTTGGGGGTTCAGTGTTGGGGTTCAGTGTTGGGGTCCAGTGTGGGGGTTCAGTGAGGGTGTTCAGTGCTGGGATTCACTCTTGTGGGTTCAGTGGTGGGGTTCAGTGCTGGGAGGTCAGTGCTGGGGTTCAGTGTTGGGTGTTCAGTGTTGGGGTTCAGTGTTGGTGCTCAGCATTGGGAGTTCAGTGTTGGGGTTCAGTGTTGGGGTTCATTGGTGTGGTTCATTGGTGGGGGTTCGGTGTTGGGGTTCAGTGTTGGGTGCCAGTGTTTTGGTTCATTGGTGGGGTTCATTGGTGGCGGTTCGGTGTTGGGGTTCAGTGTTGGGGATTCAGTGTTGGGGTTCAGTATTGGGGTTCAATTTTGGGGATTCAGTGTTGGCGGTTCAGTGTCGGGGATTCAGTGTTGGGGTTCAGTGTTGGGGTTCAGTGTTGGGTGTTCAGTGTTGGGGTTCAGTGTTGGGCGTTTGTCAGCATTGGGGGGTCAGTGTTGATGTGTTCAGTGTTGGGGGTTCAGTGTCGGGGCTGGTCAGTGTTTGGGGTTCAGTGTTTGGGGGTTCAGTGTTGGTGTGCAGTGGTGGGGTTTAATGTTGGGGTTCAGTGTTGGACTGGTCCGTTTTGGGGGTTCAGTGTTGGGTGTTCATTGTTGGGGGTTCAGTGTTGGGGATTCAGTGTTGGTGGTTCAGTATTGGGGGTTTTGTGTTGGTGGTTCAGTGTTGGGGGTTCAGTGCTGGGATCCAGTGTGGGGTTCAGTGGTGGGGTTCAGTGCTGGGAGGTCAGTGCTGGGGTTCAGTGTTGGGTGTTCAGTGTTGGGGTTCAGTGTTGGTGCTCAGCATTGGGAGTTCAGTGTTGGGGTTCAGTGTTGGGGTTCATTGGTGCGGTTCATTGGTGGGGGTTCGGTGTTGGGGTTCAGTGTTGGGTGCCAGTGTTGGGGTTCATTGGTGGGGTTCATTGGTGGCGGTTCGGTGTTGGGGTTCAGTGTTGGGGGTTCAGTGTTGGGGTTCAGTATTGGGGTTCAATTTTGGGGATTCAGTATTGGCGGTTCAGTGTTGGGCGTTTGTCAGCATTGGGGGGGTCAGTGTTGATGTGTTCAGTGTTGGGGGTTCAGTGTCGGGGCTGGTCAGTGTTTGGGGTTCAGTGTTTGGGGGTTCAGTGTTGGTGTTCAGTGTTGGGGTTTAATGTTGGGGTTCAGTGTTGGGTGTTCATTGTTGGGGGTTCAGTGTTGGGGATTCAGTGTTGGGGGTTCAATGTTGGGTTTAGTGTTGGGGGTCAGTGTTGGGGTGTTCAGTGTTGGGGGTCGGTGTTTGGGGGTGTCAGTGTTGGGGTTCAGTGTTGGGGGTTCGCTGTTGTGGGTTCAACTGTGGGGTTCAGTGTTAGGGTTCGGTGCTGGGGTTCGGTGTTGGGGTTCAGTGGTAAGGGTTCAGTGTTGGGGTTCAGTGTTAGGGTTCAGTGTTGGGGTTCAGCGTTAGGGGCTCAGTTTTGGGGTCCCATGTCGGGGTTCTGTGTTGGGGGTCCAGTGTTGGGTTTCAGTATTGGGGTTCAGTGTTGGGAATCAGTGTTGGTGGTTCAGTATTGGGGGTTTTGTGTTGGTGGTTCAGTGTTGGGGGTTCAGTGCTGGGGCCCAGTGTGGGGTTCAGTGTTGGGGTTCAGTGTTGGGGTTCAGTTTTTGTGTTCAGCATTGGGAGTTCAGTGGTGGGGTTCAGTGGTGGCGTTCAGTGTTGGGGTTCATTGGTGGTGATTCGGTTTTGGGGTTCAGTAGTGGGGGTCAGTGTTGGGGTTCACTGTTTGGGTCCAGCGTTAGGGACTCAGTGTTGGGGGTTCAGTGTTGGGAATCAGTGTTGGTGGTTCTGTGTTGGGCGTTTTGTGTTGGTGGTTCAGTGTTGGGGGGTCAGTGCTGGGGTTCAGTGTTGGGGTCCAGTGTTGGGGTTCAGTGCGGGAGTTCAGTGCTGTGGTTCAGTGCTGGGGGTTCAGTGTTGGGGTTCAGTATTGGGGGTTCGGTGTTAGGTTTCAGTGTTCAGGGTTAGTGTAGGGGTTCAGAGCTATGGCTCGGTGTTGGGGTTCAGTGGTGGGAGTTCAGTGTTGGGGGTTCAGTGTTGGGGGGTTCAGTATTGGGGGTTTTGTGTTGGTGGTTCAGTGTTGGGGGTTCAGTGCTGGGATCCAGTGTGGGGTTCAGTGGTGGGGTTCAGTGCTGGGAGGTCAGTGCTGGGGTTCAGTGTTGGGTGTTCAGTGTTGGGGTTCAGTGTTGGTGCTCAGCATTGGGAGTTCAGTGTTGGGGTTCAGTGTTGGGGTTCATTGGTGCGGTTCATTGGTGGGGGTTCGGTGTTGGGGTTCAGTGTTGGGTGCCAGTGTTGGGGTTCATTGGTGGGGTTCATTGGTGGCGGTTCGGTGTTGGGGTTCAGTGTTGGGGGTTCAGTGTTGGGGTTCAGTATTGGGGTTCAATTTTGGGGATTCAGTGTTGGCGGTTCAGTGTTGGGCGTTTGTCAGCATTGGGGGGGTCAGTGTTGATGTGTTCAGTGTTGGGGGTTCAGTGTCGGGGCTGGTCAGTGTTTGGGGTTCAGTGTTTGGGGGTTCAGTGTTGGTGTTCAGTGTTGGGGTTTAATGTTGGGGTTCAGTGTTGGGTGTTCATTGTTGGGGGTTCAGTGTTGGGGATTCAGTGTTGGGGGTTCAATGTTGGGTTTAGTGTTGGGGGTCAGTGTTGGGGTGTTCAGTGTTGGGGGTCGGTGTTTGGGGGTGTCAGTGTTGGGGTTCAGTGTTGGGGGTTCGCTGTTGTGGGTTCAACTGTGGGGTTCAGTGTTAGGGTTCGGTGCTGGGGTTCGGTGTTGGGGTTCAGTGGTAAGGGTTCAGTGTTGGGGTTCAGTGTTAGGGTTCAGTGTTGGGGTTCAGCGTTAGGGGCTCAGTTTTGGGGTCCCATGTCGGGGTTCTGTGTTGGGGGTCCAGTGTTGGGTTTCAGTATTGGGGTTCAGTGTTGGGAATCAGTGTTGGTGGTTCAGTATTGGGGGTTTTGTGTTGGTGGTTCAGTGTTGGGGGTTCAGTGCTGGGGCCCAGTGTGGGGTTCAGTGTTGGGGTTCAGTGTTGGGGTTCAGTTTTTGTGTTCAGCATTGGGAGTTCAGTGGTGGGGTTCAGTGGTGGCGTTCAGTGTTGGGGTTCATTGGTGGTGATTCGGTTTTGGGGTTCAGTAGTGGGGGTCAGTGTTGGGGTTCACTGTTTGGGTCCAGCGTTAGGGACTCAGTGTTGGGGGTTCAGTGTTGGGAATCAGTGTTGGTGGTTCTGTGTTGGGCGTTTTGTGTTGGTGGTTCAGTGTTGGGGGGTCAGTGCTGGGGTTCAGTGTTGGGGTCCAGTGTTGGGGTTCAGTGCGGGAGTTCAGTGCTGTGGTTCAGTGCTGGGGGTTCAGTGTTGGGGTTCAGTATTGGGGGTTCGGTGTTAGGTTTCAGTGTTCAGGGTTAGTGTAGGGGTTCAGAGCTATGGCTCGGTGTTGGGGTTCAGTGGTGGGAGTTCAGTGTTGGGGGTTCAGTGTTGGGGGGTTCAGTGTTGGGAATCAGTGTTGGGCTTCATTGTTGGGGGTTGTGTGGTGGTGGTCCAGTGTTGGGGGTTCAGTGTTGGGGTTCAGTGTTGGGGTCCAGTGTGGGGGTTCAGTAAGGGTGTTCAGTGCTGGGATTCACTCTTGTAGGTTCAGTGGTGGGGTTCAGTGCTGGGAGGTCAGTGCTGGGGTTCAGTGTTGGGTGTTCAGTGTTGGGGTTCATTGGTGGGGTTCATTGGTGGGGGTTCGGTGTTGGGGTTCAGTGTTGTGGGCCAGTGTTGGGGTTCAATGTTGGGGGTCAGTGATAGGGGCTCGGTGTTGGGGGTTCAGTGTTGGTGTTCAGTGTCAGGGTTCAGTGCTGGGGGTCAGTATTGGGGGTTCAGCGTTAGGTTCAGTGTTCAAGGTTTAGTGTTGGGGTTCAGTGCTATGACTCGGTGTTGGGGTTCAGTGTTGGTGGTCCAGTGTTGGGGGTTCACTGTCGGGGTTCAGTGTTGGGGTCCAGTGTGGGGGTTCAATGTTGGGTTCAGTGCTGGGGTTCACTCTTGCGGGTTCAGTGTTGGGGTTCAGTGCTGGGAGGTCAGTGATGGGGTTCAGTGTTGGGGTCCAGTGTGGGGGTCCAGTGTTAGGGTTCAGTGCGGGAGTTCAGTGCTGGGGTTCAGTGTTGGGGCTCAGTGCTGGGAGGTCAGTGATGGCGTTCAGTGTTGGGGTCCAGTGTGGGAGTCCAGTGTTGGGGTTCAGTGCGGGAGTTCAGTGCTGGGGTTCAGTGTTGGGGTTCAGTTTTGGTGTTCTGCATTGGGAGTGCAGTGTTGGGGTTCAGTGGCAGTGTTCAGTGTTGTGGGTTTCAGTGTTGAGAATCTGTGTTGTGGGTTTTGTGTTGGTGGTTCAGTGCTGGGGTTCAGTGTTGGGGTCCAGTGTGGGGGTTCAGCGCAGGAGTTCAGTGCTGGGGGTCCAGTGCTGGGGGTCAGTATTGGGGTTTCAGTGTTAGGGTTCAGTGTTCAGGGTTAGTGTTGGGGTTCAGTGCTATGGCTCGGTGTTGGGGTTCAGTGGTGGGGGGTTCAGTGTTGGGGGGTCAGTGTTGGTGTTCAGTGTTGGGGTTTAATGTTGGGGTTCAGTGTTGGACTGGACCGTTTTGGGGGTTCAGTGTTGGGTGTTCATTGTTGGGGGTTCAGTGTTGGGGATTCAGTGTTGGGGGTTCAATGTTGGGTTTAGTGTTGGGGGTCAGTGTTGGGGTGTTCAGTGTTGGGGGTCGGTGTTTGGGGGTGTCAGTGTTGGGGTTCAGTGTTGGGGGCTCGCTGTTGTGGGTTCAACGTTGGGGTTCAGTGTTAGGGTTCGGTGCTGGGGTTCGGTGTTGGGGTTCAGTGGTGGGGGGTTCAGTTTTGGGGTTCAGTGTTATGGTTCAGTGTTGGGGTTCAGCGTTAGGGGCTCAGTTTTGGGGTCCCATGTCGGGGTTCTGTGTTGGGGGTCCAGTGTTGGGTTTCAGTATTAGGGTTCAGTGCTGGGGTCCAGTGCTGGTGTTCAGTGCTATGGCTCGGTGTTGGGTGTTCAGTGTTGGGGTTCAGTGTTGGGATTCAGTGTTGGGGGTTCAGTGTTGGGTGTTTTGTGTTGGTGGTTCAGTGTTGGGGGTTCAGTGCTGGGGTCCAGTGTGGGGGTTCAGTGTTGGGGTTCAGTGTTGGGGTTCAGTTTTGGTGTTCAGCATTGGGAGTTCAGTGGTGGGGTTCAGTGGTGGCGTTCAGTGTTGGGGTTCATTGGTGGTGATTCGGTTTTGGGGTTCAGTAGTGGGGGTCAGTGTTGGGGTTCACTGTTTGGGTCCAGCGTTAGGGACTCAGTGTTGGGGGTTCAGTGTTGGGAATCAGTGTTGGTGGTTCTGTGTTGGGCGTTTTGTGTTGGTGGTTCAGTGTTGGGGGTTCAGTGCTGGGGTTCAGTGTTGGGGTCCAGTGTTGGGGTTCAGTGCGGGAGTTCAGTGATGGGGTTCAGTGCTGGGGGTTCAGTGTTGGGGTTCAGTATTGGGGGTTCGGTGTTAGGTTTCAGTGTTCAGGGTTAGTGTTGGGGTTCAGAGCTATGGCTCGGTGTTGGGGTTCAGTGGTGGGGGTTCAGTGTTGGGGGTTCAGTGTTGGGGGGTTCAGTGTTGGGAATCAGTGTTGGGCTTCATTGTTGGGGGTTGTGTGGTGGTGGTCCAGTGTTGGGGGTTCAGTATTGGGGTTCAGTGTTGGGGTCCAGTGTGGGGGTTCAGTGAGGGTGTTCAGTGCTGGGATTCACTCTTGTGGGTTCAGTGGTGGGGTTCAGTGCTGGGAGGTCAGTGCTGGGGTTCAGTGTTGGGTGTTCAGTGTTGGGGTTCAGTGTTGGTGCTCAGCATTGGGAGTTCAGTGTTGGGGTTCAGTGTTGGGGTTCATTGGTGGGGTCCATTGGTGGGGGTTCGGTGTTGGGGTTCAGTGTTGGGTGCCATTGTTGGGGTTCATTGGTGGGGTTCATTGGTGGCGGTTCGGTGTTGGGGTTCAGTGTTGGGGATTCAGTGTTGGGGTTCAGTATTGGGGTTCAATTTTGGGGATTCAGTGTTGGGGTTCAGTGTTGGGGTTCAGTGTTGGGTGTTCAGTGTTGTGGTTCAGTGTTGGGCGTTTGTCAGCGTTGGAGGGGTCAGTGTTGATGTGTTCAGTGTTGGGGGTTCAGTGCTGGGAGGTCAGTGATGGGGTTCAGTGTTGGGGACCAGTGTGGGGGTCCAGTGTTAGGCTTCAGTGCGGGAGTTCAGTGCTGGGGTTCAGTGTTGGGGCTCAGTGCTGGGAGGTCAGTGATGGCGTTCAGTGTTGGGGTCCAGTATGGGAGTTCAGTGTTGGGGTTCAGTGCGGGAGTTCAGTGCTGGGGTTCAGTGTTGGGGTTCAGTTTTGGTGTTCTGCATTGGGAGTGCAGTGTTGGGGTTCAGTGGCAGTGTTCAGTGTTGTGGGGTTCAGTGTTGAGAATCTGTGTTGTGGGTTTTGTGTTGGTGGTTCAGTGCTGGGGTTCAGTGTTGGGGTCCAGTGTGGGGGTTCAGCGCAGGAGTTCAGTGCTGGGGGTTCAGTGCTGGGGGTCAGTATTGGGGTTTCAGTGTTAGGGTTTAGTGTTCAGGGTTAGTGTTGGGGTTCAGTGCTATGGCTCGGTGTTGGGGTTCAGTGGTGGGGGGTTCAGTGTTGGGGGGGTCAGTGTTGGTGTTCAGTGTTGGGGTTTAATGTTGGGGTTCAGTGTTGGACTGGTCCGTTTTGGGGGTTCAGTGTTGGGTGTTCATTGTTGGGGGTTCAGTGTTGGGGATTCAGTGTTGGGGGTTCAATGTTGGGTTTAGTGTTGGGGGTCAGTGTTGGGGTGTTCAGTGTTGGGGGTCGGTGTTTGGGGGTGTCAGTGTTGGGGTTCAGTGTTGGGGGTTCGCTGTTGTGGGTTCAACTTTGGGGTTCAGTGTTAGGGTTCGGTGCTGGGGTTCGGTGTTGGGGTTCAGTGGTGGGGGTTCAGTGTTGGGGTTCAATGTTAGGGTTCAGTGTTGGGGTTCAGCGTTAGGGGCTCAGTTTTGGGGTCCCATGTCGGGGTTCTGTGTTGGGGGTCCAGTGTTGGGTTTCAGTATTAGGGTTAAGTGCTGGGGTCCAGTGCTGGTGTTCAGTGCTATGGCTCGGTGTTGGGTGTTCAGTGTTGGGGTTCAGTGTTGGGATTCAGTGTTGGGGGTTCAGTGTTGGGTGTTTTGTGTTGGTGGTTCAGTGTTGGGGGTTCAGTGCTGGGGTCCAGTGTGGGGGTTCAGTGTTGGGGTTCAGTGTTGGGGTTCAGTTTTGGTGTTCAGCATTGGGAGTTCAGTGGTGGGGTTCAGTGGTGGCGTTCAGTTTTGGGGTTCATTGGTGGTGATTCGGTTTTGGGGTTCAGTAGTGGGGGTCAGTGTTGGGGTTCACTGTTTGGGTCCAGCGTTAGGGACTCAGTGTTGGGGGTTCAGTGTTGGGAATCAGTGTTGGTGGTTCTGTGTTGGGCGTTTTGTGTTGGTGGTTCAGTGTTGGGGGTTCAGTGCTGGGGTTCAGTGTTGGGGTCCAGTGTTGGGGTTCAGTGCGGGAGTTCAGTGCTGGGGTTCAGTGCTGGGGGTTCAGTGTTGGGGTTCAGTATTGGGGGTTCGGTGTTAGGTTTCAGTGTTCAGGGTTAGTGTTGGGGTTCAGAGCTATGGCTCGGTGTTGGGGTTCAGTGATGGGGGTTCAGTGTTGGGGGTTCAGTGTTGGGGGGTCCAGTGTTGGGAATCAATGTTGGGCTTCATTGTTGGGGGTTGTGTGGTGGTGGTCCAGTGTTGGGGGTTCAGTGTTGGGGTTCAGTGTTGGGGTCCAGTGTGGGGGTTCAGTGAGGGTGTTCAGTGCTGGGATTCACTCTTGTGGGTTCAGTGGTGGGGTTCAGTGCTGGGAGGTCAGTGCTGGGGTTCAGTGTTGGGTGTTCAGTGTTGGGGTTCAGTGTTGGTGCTCAGCATTGGGAGTTCAGTGTTGGGGTTCAGTGTTGGGGTTCATTTGTGCGGTTCATTGGTGGGGGTTCGGTGTTGGGGTTCAGTGTTGGGTGCCAGTGTTGGGGTTCATTGGTGGGGTTCATTGGTGGCGGTTCGGTGTTGGGGTTCAGTGTTGGGGATTCAGTGTTGGGGTTCAGTATTGGGGTTCAATTTTGGGGATTCAGTGTTGGCGGTTCAGTATCGGGGATTCAGTGTTGGGGTTCAGTGTTGGGGTTCAGTGTTGGGTGTTCAGTGTTGGGGTTCAGTGTTGGGCGTTTGTCAGCATTGGGGGGTCAGTGTTGATGTGTTCAGTGTTGGGGGTTCAATGTCGGGGCTGGTCAGTGTTTGGGGTTCAGTGTTTGGGGGTTCAGTGTTGGTGTTCAGTGGTGGGGTTTAATGTTGGGGTTCAGTGTTGGACTGGTCCGTTTTGGGGGTTCAGTGTTGGGTGTTCATTGTTGGGGGTTCAGTGTTGGGGATTCAGTGTTGGGGGTTCAATGTTGGGTTTAGTGTTGGGGGTCAGTGTTTGGGGGTGTCAGTGTTGGGGTTCAGTGTTGGGGGTTCGGTGTTGGGGGTTCAACTTTGGGGTTCAGTGTTAGGGTTCGGTGCTGGGGTTCGGTGTTGGGGTTCAGTGGTGGGGGTTCAGTGTTGGGGTTCAGTGTTAGGGTTCAGTGTTGGGTTTCAGCGTTAGGGGCTCAGTTTTGGGGTCCCATGTCGGGGTTCTGTGTTGGGGGTCCAGTGTTGGGTTTCAGTATTGGGTTCAGTGCTGGGGTCCAGTGCTGGTGTTCAGTGCTATGGCTCGGTGTTGGGTGTTCAGTGTTGGGGTTCAGTGTTGGGGGTTCAGTGTTGGTGGTTCAGTATTGGGGGTTTTGTGTTGGTGGTTCAGTGTTGGGGGTTCAGTGCTGGGGTTCAGTGTTGGGGTCCAGTGTTGGGGTTCAGTGCGGGAGTTCAGTGCTGGGGTTCAGTGCTGGGGGTTCAGTGTTGGGGTTCAGTATTGGGGGTTCGGTGTTAGGTTTCAGTGTTCAGGGTTAGTGTAGGGGTTCAGAGCTATGGCTCGGTGTTGGGGTTCAGTGGTGGGAGTTCAGTGTTGGGGGTTCAGTGTTGGGGGGTTCAGTGTTGGGAATCAGTGTTGGGCTTCATTGTTGGGGGTTGTGTGGTGGTGGTCCAGTGTTGGGGGTTCAGTGTTGGGGTTCAGTGTTGGGGTCCAGTGTGGGGGTTCAGTGAGGGTGTTCAGTGCTGGGATTCACTCTTGTAGGTTCAGTGGTGGGGTTCAGTGCTGGGAGGTCAGTGCTGGGGTTCAGTGTTGGGTGTTCAGTGTTGGGGTTCATTGGTGGGGTTCATTGGTGGGGGTTCGGTGTTGGGGTTCAGTGTTGGGGGCCAGTGTTGGGGTTCAATGTTGGGGGTCAGTGTTAGGGGCTCGGTGTTGGGGGTTCAGTGTTGGTGTTCAGTGTCAGGGTTCAGTGCTGGGGGTCAGTATTGGTAATTCAGCGTTAGGTTCAGTGTTCAAGGTTTAGTGTTGGGGTTCAGTGCTATGACTCGGTGTTGGGGTTCAGTGTTGGTGGTCCAGTGTTGGGGGTTCACTGTCGGGGTTCAGTGTTGGGGTCCAGTGTGGGGGTTCAATGTTGGGTTCAGTGCTGGGGTTCACTCTTGCGGGTTCAGTGTTGGGGTTCAGTGCTGGGAGGTCAGTGATGGGGTTCAGTGTTGGGGTCCAGTGTGGGGGTCCAGTGTTAGGGTTCAGTGCGGGAGTTCAGTGCTGGGGTTCAGTGTTGGGGCTCAGTGCTGGGAAGTCAGTGATGGCGTTCAGTGTTGGGGTCCAGTGTGGGAGTCCAGTGTTGGGGTTCAGTGCGGGAGTTCAGTGCTGGGGTTCAGTGTTGGGGTTCAGTTTTGGTGTTCTGCATTGGGAGTGCAGTGTTGGGGTTCCGTGGCAGTGTTCAGTGTTGTGGGGTTCAGTGTTGAGAATCTGTGTTGTGGGTTTTGTGTTGGTGGTTCAGTGCTGGGGTTCAGTGTTGGGGTCCAGTGTGGGGGTTCAGCGCAGGAGTTCAGTGCTGGGGTTCAGTGCTGGGGGTCAGTATTGGGGTTTCAGTGTTAGGGTTCAGTGTTCAGGGTTAGTGTTGGGGTTCAGTGCTATGGCTCGGTGTTGGGGTTCAGTGGTGGGGGGTTCAGTGTTGGGGGGTCAGTGTTGGTGTTCAGTGTTGGGGTTTAATGTTGGGGTTCAGTGTTGGACTGGTCCGTTTTGGGGGTTCAGTTTTGGGTGTTCATTGTTGGGGGTTCAGTGTTGGGGATTCAGTGTTGGGGGTTCAATGTTGGGTTTAGTGTTGGGGGTCAGTGTTGGGATGTTCAGTGTTGGGGGTCGGTGTTTGGGGGTGTCAGTGTTGGGGTTCAGTGTTGGGGGTTCGCTGTTGTGCGTTCAACTTTGGGGTTCAGTGTTAGGGTTCGGTGCTGGGGTTCGGTGTTGGGGTTCAGTGGTGGGGGTTCAGTGTTGGGGTTCAGTGTTAGGGTTCAGTGTTGGGGTTCAGCGTTAGGGGCTCAGTTTTGGGGTCCCATGTCGGGGTTCTGTGTTGGGGGTCCAGTGTTGGGTTTCAGTATTAGGGTTCAGTGCTGGGGTCCAGTGCTGGTGTTCAGTGCTATGGCTCGGTGTTGGGTGTTCAGTGTTATGGTTCAGTGTTGGGATTCAGCGTTAGGGGCTCAGTTTTGGGGTCCCATGTCGGGGTTATGTGTTGGGGGTCCATTGTTGGGTTTCAGTATTAGGGTTCAGTGCTGGGGTCCAGTGCTGGTGTTCAGTGCTATGGCTCGGTGTTGGGTGTTCAGTGTTGGGGTTCAGTGTTGGGATTCAGTGTTGGGGGTTCAGTGTTGGGTGTTTTGTGTTGGTGGTTCAGAGTTGGGGGTTCAGTGCTGGGGTCCAGTGTGGGGGTTCAGTGTTGGGGTTCAGTGTTGGGGTTCAGTTTTGGTGTTCAGCATTGGGAGTTCAGTGGTGGGGTTCAGTGGTGGCGTTCAGTGTTGGGGTTCATTGGTGGTGATTCGGTTTTGGGGTTCAGTAGTGGGGGTCAGTGTTGGGGTTCACTGTTTGGGTCCAGCGTTAGGGACTCAGTGTTGGGGGTTCAGTGTTGGGAATCAGTGTTGGTGGTTCTGTGTTGGGCGTTTTGTGTTGGTGGTTCAGTGTTGGGGGTTCAGTGCTGGGGTTCAGTGTTGGGGTCCAGTGTTGGGGTTCAGTGCGGGAGTTCAGTGCTGGGATTCAGTGCTGGGGGTTCAGTGTTGGGGTTCAGTATTGGGGGTTCGGTGTTAGGTTTCAGTGTTCAGGGTTAGTGTTGGGGTTCAGAGCTATGGCTCGGTGTTGGGGTTCAGTGATGGGGGTTCAGTGTTGGGGGTTCAGTGTTGGGGGTCCAGTGTTGGGAATCAGTGTTGGGCTTCATTGTTGGGGGTTGTGTGGTGGTGGTCCAGTGTTGGGGGTTCAGTGTTGGGGTTCAGTGTTGGGGTCCAGTGTGGGGGTTCAGTGAGGGTGTTCAGTGCTGGGATTCACTCTTGTGGGTTCAGTGGTGGGGTTCAGTGCTGGGAGGTCAGTGCTGGGGTTCAGTGTTGGGTGTTCAGTGTTGGGGTTCAGTGTTGGTGCTCAGCATTGGGAGTTCAGTGTTGGGGTTCAGTGTTGGGGTTCATTGGTGGGGTTCATTGGTGGGGGTTCGGTGTTGGGGTTCAGTGTTGGGTGCCAGTGTTTTGGTTCATTGGTGGGGTTCATTGGTGGCGGTTCGGTGTTGGGGTTCAGTGTTGGGGATTCAGTGTTGGGGTTCAGTATTGGGGTTCAATTTTGGGGATTCAGTGTTGGCGGTTCAGTGTCGGGGATTCAGTGTTGGGGTTCAGTGTTGGGGTTCAGTGTTGGGTGTTCAGTGTTGGGGTTCAGTGTTGGGCGTTTGTCAGCATTGGGGGGTCAGTGTTGATGTGTTCAGTGTTGGGGGTTCAGTGTCGGGGCTGGTCAGTGTTTGGGGTTCAGTGTTTGGGGGTTCAGTGTTGGTGTGCAGTGGTGGGGTTTAATGTTGGGGTTCAGTGTTGGACTGGTCCGTTTTGGGGGTTAAGTGTTGGGTGTTCATTGTTGGGGGTTCAGTGTTGAGGATTCAGTGTTGGTGGTTCAGTATTGGGGGTTTTGTGTTGGTGGTTCAGTGTTGGGGGTTCAGTGTTGGGGTTCAGTATTGGGGGTTCGGTGTTAGGTTTCAGTGTTCAGGGTTAGTGTAGGGGTTCAGAGCTATGGCTCGGTGTTGGGGTTCAGTGGTGGGAGTTCAGTGTTGGGGGTTCAGTGTTGGGGGGTTCAGTGTTGGGAATCAGTGTTGGACTTCATTGTTGGGGGTTGTGTGGTGGTGGTCCAGTGTTGGGGGTTCAGTGTTGGGGTTCAGTGTTGGGGTCCAGTGTGGGGGTTCAGTGAGGGTGTTCAGTGCTGGGATTCACTCTTGTAGGTTCAGTGGTGGGGTTCAGTGCTGGGAGGTCAGTGCTGGGGTTCAGTGTTGGGTGTTCAGTGTTGGGGTTCATTGGTGGGGTTCATTGGTGGGGGTTCGGTGTTGGGGTTCAGTGTTGGGGGCCAGTATTGGGGTTCAATGTTGGGGGTCAGTGTTAGGGGCTCGGTGTTGGGGGTTCAGTGTTGGTGTTCAGTGTCAGGGTTCAGTGCTGGGGGTCAGTATTGGTGGTTCAGCGTTAGGTTCAGTGTTCAAGGTTTAGTGTTGGGGTTCAGTGCTATGACTCGGTGTTGGGGTTCAGTGTTGGTGGTCCAGTGTTGGGGGTTCACTGTCGGGGTTCAGTGTTGGGGTCCAGTGTGGGGGTTCAATGTTGGGTTCAGTGCTGGGGTTCACTCTTGCGGGTTCAGTGTTGGGGTTCAGTGCTGGGAGGTCAGTGATGGAGTTCAGTGTTGGGGTCCAGTGTGGGGGTCCAGTGTTAGGGTTCAGTGCGGGAGTTCAGTGCTGGGGTTCAGTGTTGGGGCTCAGTGCTGGGAGGTCAGTGATGGCGTTCAGTGTTGGGGTCCAGTGTGGGAGTCCAGTGTTGGGGTTCAGTGCGGGAGTTCAGTGCTGGGGTTCAGTGTTGGGGTTCAGTTTTGGTGTTCTGCATTGGGAGTGCAGTGTTGGGGTTCAGTGGCAGTGTTCAGTGTTGTGGGGTTCAGTGTTGAGAATCTGTGTTGTGGGTTTTGTGTTGGTGGTTCAGTGCTGGGGTTCAGTGTTGGGGTCCAGTGTGGGGGTTCAGCGCAGGAGTTCAGTGCTGGGGGCCCAGTGCTGGGGGTCAGTATTGGGGTTTCAGTGTTAGGGTTCAGTGTTCAGGGTTAGTGTTGGGGTTCAGTGCTATGGCTCGGTGTTGGGGTTCAGTGGTGGGGGGTTTAGTGTTGGGGGGTCAGTGTTGGTGTTCAGTGTTGGGGTTTAATGTTGGGGTTCAGTGTTGGACTGGACCGTTTTGGGGGTTCAGTGTTGGGTGTTCATTGTTGGGGGTTCAGTGTTGGGGATTCAGTGTTGTGGGTTCAATGTTGGGTTTAGTGTTGGGGGTCAGTGTTGGGGTGTTCAGTGTTGGGGGTCGGTGTTTGGGGGTGTCAGTGTTGGGGGTTCAACTTTGGGGTTCAGTGTTAGGGTTCGGTGCTGGGGTTCGGTGTTGGGGTTCAGTGGTGGGGGTTCAGTGTTGGGGTTCAGTGTTAGGGTTCAGTGTTGGGTTTCAGCGTTAGGGGCTCAGTTTTGGGGTCCCATGTCGGGGTTCTGTGTTGGGGGTCCAGTGTTGGGTTTCAGTATTGGGTTCAGTGCTGGGGTCCAGTGCTGGTGTTCAGTGCTATGGCTCGGTGTTGGGTGTTCAGTGTTCGGGTTCAGTGTTGGTGGTTCAGTATTGGAGGTTTTGTGTTGGTGGTTCAGTGTTGGGGGTTCAGTGCTGGGGTCCAGTGTGGGGTTCAGTGGTGGGGTTCAGTGCTGGGAGGTCAGTGCTGGGGTTCAGTGTTGGGTGTTCAGTGTTGGGGTTCAGTGTTGGTGCTCAGCATTGGGAGTTCAGTGTTGGGGTTCAGTGTTGGGGTTCATTGGTGGGGTTCATTGGTGGGGGTTCGGTGTTGGGGTTCAGTGTTGGGTGCCAGTGTTGGGGTTCATTGGTGGGGATCATTGGTGGCGGTTCGGTGTTGGGGTTCAGTGTTGGGGGTTCAGTGTTGGGGTTCAGTATTGGGGTTCAATTTTGGGGATTCAGTGTTGGCGGTTCAGTGTCGGGGATTCAGTGTTGGGGTTCAGTGTTGGGGTTCAGTGTTGGGCGTTTGTCAGCATTGGGGGTGTCAGTATTGATGTGTTCAGTGTTGGGGGTTCAGTGTCGGGGCTGGTCAGTGTTTGGGGTTCAGTGTTTGGGGGTTCAGTGTTGGTGTTCAGTGTTGGGGTTTAATGTTGGGGTTCAGTGTTGGACTGGTCCGTTTTGGGGGGTCAGTGTTGGGGTGTTCAGTGTTGGGGGTCGGTGTTTGGGGGTGTCAGTGTTGGGGTTCAGTGTTGGGGGTTCGCTGTTGTGGGTTCAACTGTGGGGTTCAGTGTTAGGGTTCGGTGCAGGGGTTCGGTGTTGGGGTTCAGTGGTAAGGGTTCAGTGTTGGGGTTCAGTGTTAGGGTTCAGTGTTGGGGTTCAGCGTTAGGGGCTCAGTTTTGGGGTCCCATGTCGAGGTTCTGTGTTGGGGGTCCAGTGTTGGGTTTCAGTATTAGGGTTCAGTGCTGGGGTCCAGTGCTAGTGTTCAGTGCTATGGCTCGGTGTTGGGTGTTCAGTGTTGGGGTTCAGTGTTGGGGGTTCAGTGTTGGGAATCAGTGTTGGTGGTTCAGTATTGGGGGTTTTGTGTTGGTGGTTCAGTGTTGGGGGTTCAGTGCTGGGGCCCAGTGTGGGGTTCAGTGTTGGGGTTCAGTTTCTGTGTTCAGCATTGGGAGTTCAGTGGTGGGGTTCAGTGGTGGCGTTCAGTGTTGGGGTTCATTGGTGGTGATTCGGTTTTGGGGTTCAGTAGTGGGGGTCAGTGTTGGGGTTCACTGTTTGGGTCCAGCGTTAGGGACTCAGTGTTGGGGGTTCAGTGTTGGGAATCAGTGTTGGTGGTTCTGTGTTGGGCGTTTTGTGTTGGTGGTTCAGTGTTGGGGGGTCAGTGCTGGGGTTCAGTGTTGGGGTCCAGTGTTGGGGTTCAGTGCGGGAGTTCAGTGCTGGGGTTCAGTGCTGGGGGTTCAGTGTTGGGGTTCAGTATTGGGGGTTCGGTGTTAGGTTTCAGTGTTCAGGGTTAGTGTAGGGGTTCATAGCTATGGCTCGGTGTTGGGGTTCAGTGGTGGGGGTTCAGTGTTGGGGGTTCAGTGTTGGGGGGTTCAGTGTTGGGAATCAGTGTTGGGCTTCATTGTTGGGGGTTGTGTGGTGGTGGTCCAGTGTTGGGGGTTCAGTGTTGGGGTTCAGTGTTGGGGTCCAGTGTGGGGGTTCAGTGAGGGTGTTCAGTGCTGGGATTCACTCTTGTAGGTTCAGTGGTGGGGTTCAGTGCTGGGAGGTCAGTGCTGGGGTTCAGTGTTGGGTGTTCAGTGTTGGGGTTCATTGGTGGGGTTCATTGGTGGGGGTTCGGTGTTGGGGTTCAGCGTTGGGGGCCAGTGTTGGGGTTCACTGTTGGGGGTCAGTGTTAGGGGCTCGGTGTTGGGGGTTCAGTGTTGGTGTTCAGTGTCAGGGTTCAGTGCTGGGCGTCAGTATTGGGGGTTCAGCGTTAGGTTCAGTGTTCAAGGTTTAGTGTTGGAGTTCAGTGCTATGACTCGGTGTTGGGGTTCAGTGTTGGTGGTCCAGTGTTGGGGGTTCACTGTCGGGGTTCAGTGTTGGGGTCCAGTGTGGGGGTTCAATGTTGGGTTCAGTGCTGGGGTTCACTCTTGCGGGTTCAGTGTTGGGGTTCAGTGCTGGGAGGTCAGTGATGGGGTTCAGTGTTGGGGTCCAGTGTGGGGGTCCAGTGTTAGGGTTCAGTGCGGGAGTTCAGTGCTGGGGTTCAGTGTTGGGGCTCAGTGCTGGGAGGTCAGTGATGGGGTTCAGTGTTGGGGTCCAGTGTGGGAGTCCAGTGTTGGGGTTCAGTGCGGGATTTCAGTGCTGGGGTTCAGTGTTGGGGTTCAGTTTTGGTGTTCTGCATTGGGAGTGCAGTGTTGGGGTTCAGTGGCAGTGTTCAGTGTTGTGGGGTTCAGTGTTGAGAATCTGTGTTGTGGGTTTTGTGTTGGTGGTTCAGTGCTGGGGTTCAGTGTTGGGGTCCAGTGTGGGGGTTCAGCGCAGGAGTTCAGTGCTGGGGGTTCAGTGCTGGGGGTCAGTATTGGGGTTTCAGTGTTAGGGTTCAGTGTTCAGGGTTAGTGTTGGGGTTCAGTGCTATGGCTCGGTGTTGGGGTTCAGTGGTGGGGGGTTCAGTGTTGGGGGGTCAGTGTTGGTGTTCAGTGTTGGGGTTTAATGTTGGGGTTCAGTGTTGGACTGGTCCGTTTTGGGGGTTCAGTGTTGGGTGTTCATTGTTGGGGGTTCAGTGTTGGGGATTCAGTGTTGGGGGTTCAATGTTGGGTTTAGTGTTGGGGGTCAGTGTTGGGGTGTGCAGTGTTGGGGGTCAGTGTTGGGGTGTTCAGTGTTGGGGGTCGGTGTTTGGGGGTGTCAGTGTTGGGGTTCAGTGTTGGGGGTTCGCTGTTGTGGGTTCAACTTTGGGGTTCAGTGTTAGGGTTCGGTGCTGGGGTTCGGT
This sequence comes from Pristiophorus japonicus, assembly GCF_044704955.1. Lineage (NCBI taxonomy): Eukaryota > Metazoa > Chordata > Chondrichthyes > Pristiophoridae > Pristiophorus > Pristiophorus japonicus. The sequence goes on from NC_091993.1 coordinate 59,568,767, forward strand.
GTTGGGGTTCAGTGGTGGGGGTTCAGTGTTGGGGTTCAGTGTTAGGATTCAGTGTTGGGCTTCATTGTTGGGGGTTGTGTGGTGGTGGTCCAGTGTTGGGGGTTCAGTGTTGGGGTTCAGTGTTGGGGTCCAGTGTGGGGGTTCAGTGAGGGTGTTCAGTGCTGGGATTCACTCTTGTAGGTTCAGTGGTGGGGTTCAGTGCTGGGAGGTCAGTGCTGGGGTTCAGTGTTGGGTGTTCAGTGTTGGGGTTCATTGGTGGGGTTCATTGGTGGGGGTTCGGTGTTGGGGTTCAGTTTTGGGGGCCAGTGTTGGGGTTCAATGTTGGGGGTCAGTGTTAGGGGCTCGGTGTTGGGGGTTCAGTGTTGGTGTTCAGTGTCAGGGTTCAGTGCTGGGGGTCAGTATTGGTGGTTCAGCGTTAGGTTCAGTGTTCAAGGTTTAGTGTTGGGGTTCAGTGCTATGACTCGGTGTTGGGGTTCAGTGTTGGTGGTCCAGTGTGGGGGTTCAGCGCAGGAGTTCAGTGCTGGGGGTCCAGTGCTGGAGGTCAGTATTGGGGTTTCAGTGTTAGGGTTCAGTGTTCAGGGTTACTGTTGGGGTTCAGTGCTATGGCTCGGTGTTGGGGTTCAGTGGTGGGGGGTTTAGTGTTGGGGGGTCAGTGTTGGTGTTCAGTGTTGGGGTTTAATGTTGGGGTTCAGTGTTGGACTGGAACGTTTTGGGGGTTCAGTGTTGGGTGTTCATTGTTGGGGGTTCAGTGTTGGGGATTCAGTGTTGGGGGTTCAATGTTGGGTTTAGTGTTGGGGGTCAGTGTTGGGGTGTTCAGTGTTGGGGGTCGGTGTTTGGGGGTGTCAGTGTTGGGGGTTCAACTTTGGGGTTCAGTGTTAGGGTTCGGTGCTGGGGTTCGGTGTTGGGGTTCAGTGGTGGGGGTTCAGTGTTGGGGTTCAGTGTTAGGGTTCAGTGTTGGGTTTCAGCGTTAGGGGCTCAGTTTTGGGGTCCCATGTCGGGGTTCTGTGTTGGAGGTCCAGTGTTGGGTTTCAGTATTGGGTTCAGTGCTGGGGTCCAGTGCTGGTGTTCAGTGCTATGGCTCGGTGTTGGGTGTTCAGTGTTCGGGTTCAGTGTTGGGGGTTCAGTGTTGGTGGTTCAGTATTGGGGGTTTTGTGTTGGTGGTTCAGTGTTGGGGGTTCAGTGCTGGGGTCCAGTGTGGGGTTCAGTGGTGGGGTTCAGTGCTGGGAGGTCAGTGCTGGGGTTCAGTGTTGGGTGTTCAGTGTTGGGGTTCAGTGTTGGTGCTCAGCATTGGGAGTTCAGTGTTGGGGTTCAGTGTTGGGGTTCATTGGTGGGGTTCATTGGTGGGGGTTCGGTGTTGGGGTTCAGTGTTGGGTGCCAGTGTTGGGGTTCATTGGTGGGGATCATTGGTGGCGGTTCGGTGTTGGGGTTCAGTGTTGGGGGTTCAGTGTTGGGGTTCAGTATTGGGGTTCAATTTTGGGGATTCAGTGTTGGCGGTTCAGTGTCGGGGATTCAGTGTTGGGGTTCAGTGTTGGGGTTCAGTGTTGGGCGTTTGTCAGCATTGGGGGTGTCAGTGTTGATGTGTTCAGTGTTGGGGGTTCAGTGTCGGGGCTGGTCAGTGTTTGGGGTTCAGTGTTTGGGGGTTCAGTGTTGGTGTTCAGTGTTGGGGTTTAATGTTGGGGTTCAGTGTTGGACTGGTCCGTTTTGGGGGGTCAGTGTTGGGGTGTTCAGTGTTGGGGGTCGGTGTTTGGGGGTGTCAGTGTTGGGGTTCAGTGTTGGGGGTTCGCTGTTGTGGGTTCAACTGTGGGGTTCAGTGTTAGGGTTCGGTGCAGGGGTTCGGTGTTGGGGTTCAGTGGTAAGGGTTCAGTGTTGGGGTTCAGTGTTAGGGTTCAGTGTTGGGGTTCAGCGTTAGGGGCTCAGTTTTGGGGTCCCATGTCGAGGTTCTGTGTTGGGGGTCCAGTGTTGGGTTTCAGTATTAGGGTTCAGTGCTGGGGTCCAGTGCTGGTGTTCAGTGCTATGGCTCGGTGTTGGGTGTTCAGTGTTGGGGTTCAGTGTTGGGGGTTCAGTGTTGGGAATCAGTGTTGGTGGTTCAGTATTGGGGGTTTTGTGTTGGTGGTTCAGTGTTGGGGGTTCAGTGCTGGGGCCCAGTGTGGGGTTCAGTGTTGGGGTTCAGTTTCTGTGTTCAGCATTGGGAGTTCAGTGGTGGGGTTCAGTGGTGGCGTTCAGTGTTGGGGTTCATTGGTGGTGATTCGGTTTTGGGGTTCAGTAGTGGGGGTCAGTGTTGGGGTTCACTGTTTGGGTCCAGCGTTAGGGACTCAGTGTTGGGGGTTCAGTGTTGGGAATCAGTGTTGGTGGTTCTGTGTTGGGCGTTTTGTGTTGGTGGTTCAGTGTTGGGGGGTCAGTGCTGGGGTTCAGTGTTGGGGTCCAGTGTTGGGGTTCAGTGCGGGAGTTCAGTGCTGGGGTTCAGTGCTGGGGGTTCAGTGTTGGGGTTCAGTATTGGGGGTTCGGTGTTAGGTTTCAGTGTTCAGGGTTAGTGTAGGGGTTCAGAGCTATGGCTCGGTGTTGGGGTTCAGTGGCGGGGGTTCAGTGTTGGGGGTTCAGTGTTGGGGGGTTCAGTGTTGGGAATCAGTGTTGGGCTTCATTGTTGGGGGTTGTGTGGTGGTGGTCCAGTGTTGGGGGTTCAGTGTTGGGGTTCAGTGTTGGGGTCCAGTGTGGGGGTTCAGTGAGGGTGTTCAGTGCTGGGATTCACTCTTGTAGGTTCAGTGGTGGGGTTCAGTGCTGGGAGGTCAGTGCTGGGGTTCAGTGTTGGGTGTTCAGTGTTGGGGTTCATTGGTGGGGTTCATTGGTGGGGGTTCGGTGTTGGGGTTCAGCGTTGGGGGCCAGTGTTGGGGTTCACTGTTGGGGGTCAGTGTTAGGGGCTCGGTGTTGGGGGTTCAGTGTTGGTGTTCAGTGTCAGGGTTCAGTGCTGGGCGTCAGTATTGGGGGTTCAGCGTTAGGTTCAGTGTTCAAGGTTTAGTGTTGGAGTTCAGTGCTATGACTCGGTGTTGGGGTTCAGTGTTGGTGGTCCAGTGTTGGGGGTTCACTGTCGGGGTTCAGTGTTGGGGTCCAGTGTGGGGGTTCAATGTTGGGTTCAGTGCTGGGGTTCACTCTTGCGGGTTCAGTGTTGGGGTTCAGTGCTGGGAGGTCAGTGATGGGGTTCAGTGTTGGGGTCCAGTGTGGGGGTCCAGTGTTAGGGTTCAGTGCGGGAGTTCAGTGCTGGGGTTCAGTGTTGGGGCTCAGTGCTGGGAGGTCAGTGATGGGGTTCAGTGTTGGGGTCCAGTGTGGGAGTCCAGTGTTGGGGTTCAGTGCGGGATTTCAGTGCTGGGGTTCAGTGTTGGGGTTCAGTTTTGGTGTTCTGCATTGGGAGTGCAGTGTTGGGGTTCAGTGGCAGTGTTCAGTGTTGTGGGGTTCAGTGTTGAGAATCTGTGTTGTGGGTTTTGTGTTGGTGGTTCAGTGCTGGGGTTCAGTGTTGGGGTCCAGTGTGGGGGTTCAGCGCAGGAGTTCAGTGCTGGGGGTTCAGTGCTGGGGGTCAGTATTGGGGTTTCAGTGTTAGGGTTCAGTGTTCAGGGTTAGTGTTGGGGTTCAGTGCTATGGCTCGGTGTTGGGGTTCAGTGGTGGGGGGTTCAGTGTTGGGGGGTCAGTGTTGGTGTTCAGTGTTGGGGTTTAATGTTGGGGTTCAGTGTTGGACTGGTCCGTTTTGGGGGTTCAGTGTTGGGTGTTCATTGTTGGGGGTTCAGTGTTGGGGATTCAGTGTTGGGGGTTCAATGTTGGGTTTAGTGTTGGGGGTCAGTGTTGGGGTGTTCAGTGTTGGGGGTCAGTGTTGGGGTGTTCAGTGTTGGGGGTCGGTGTTTGGGGGTGTCAGTGTTGGGGTTCAGTGTTGGGGGTTCGCTGTTGTGGGTTCAACTTTGGGGTTCAGTGTTAGGGTTCGGTGCTGGGGTTCGGTGTTGGGGTTCAGTGGTGGGGGTTCAGTGTTGGGGTTCAGTGTTAGGATTCAGTGTTGGGCTTCATTGTTGGGGGTTGTGTGGTGGTGGTCCAGTGTTGGGGGTTCAGTGTTGGGGTTCAGTGTTGGGGTCCAGTGTGGGGGTTCAGTGAGGGTGTTCAGTGCTGGGATTCACTCTTGTAGGTTCAGTGGTGGGGCTCAGTGCTGGGAGGTCAGTGCTGGGGTTCAGTGTTGGGTGTTCAGTGTTGGGGTTCATTGGTGGGGTTCATTGGTGGGGGTTCGGTGTTGGGGTTCAGTTTTGGGGGCCAGTGTTGGGGTTCAATGTTGGGGGTCAGTGTTAGGGGCTCGGTGTTGGGGGTTCAGTGTTGGTGTTCAGTGTCAGGGTTCAGTGCTGGGGGTCAGTATTGGTGGTTCAGCGTTAGGTTCAGTGTTCAAGGTTTAGTGTTGGGGTTCAGTGCTATGACTCGGTGTTGGGGTTCAGTGTTGGTGGTCCAGTGTTGGGGGTTCACTGTCGGGGTTCAGTGTTGGGGTCCAGTGTGGGGGTTCAATGTTGGGTTCAGTGCTGGGGTTCACTCTTGCGGGTTCAGTGTTGGGGTTCAGTGCTGGGAGGTCAGTGATGGGGTTCAGTGTTGGGGTCCAGTGTGGGGGTCCAGTGTTAGGGTTCAGTGCGGGAGTTCAGTGCTGGGGTTCAGTGTTGGGGCTCAGTGCTGGGAGGTCAGTGATGGCGTTCAGTGTTGGGGTCCAGTGTGGGAGTCCAGTGTTGGGGTTCAGTGCGGGATTTCAGTGCTGGGGTTCAGTGTTGGGGTTCAGTTTTGGTGTTCTGCATTGGGAGTGCAGTGTTGGGGTTCAGTGGCAGTGTTCAGTGTTGTGGGGTTCAGTGTTGAGAATCTGTGTTGTGGGTTTTGTGTTGGTGGTTCAGTGCTGGGGTTCAGTGTTGGGGTCCAGTGTGGGGGTTCAGCGCAGGAGTTCAGTGCTGGGGGTTCAGTGCTGGGGGTCAGTATTGGGGTTTCAGTGTTAGGGTTCAGTGTTCAGGGTTAGTGTTGGGGTTCAGTGCTATGGCTCGGTGTTGGGGTTCAGTGGTGGGGGGTTCAGTGTTGGGGGGTCAGTGTTGGTGTTCAGTGTTGGGGTTTAATGTTGGGGTTCAGTGTTGGACTGGTCCGTTTTGGGGGTTCAGTGTTGGGTGTTCATTGTTGGGGGTTCAGTGTTGGGGATTCAGTGTTGGGGGTTCAATGTTGGGTTTAGTGTTGGGGGTCAGTGTTGGGGTGTTCAGTGTTGGGGGTCGGTGTTTGGGGGTGTCAGTGTTGGGGTTCAGTGTTGGGGGTTCGCTGTTGTGGGTTCAACTTTGGGGTTCAGTGTTAGGGTTCGGTGCTGGGGTTCGGTGTTGGGGTTCAGTGGTGGGGGTTCAGTGTTGGGGTTCAGTGTTAGGGTTCAGTGTTGGGGTTCAGCGTTAGGGGCTCAGTTTTGGGGTCCCATGTCGGGGTTCTGTGTTGGGGGTCCAGTGTTGGGTTTCAGTATTAGGGTTCAGTGCTGGGGTCCAGTGCTGGTGTTCAGTGCTATGGCTCGGTGTTGGGTGTTCAGTGTTATGGTTCAGTGTTGGGATTCAGCGTTAGGGGCTCAGTTTTGGGGTCCCATGTCGGGGTTATGTGTTGGGGGTCCATTGTTGGGTTTCAGTATTAGGGTTCAGTGCTGGGGTCCAGTGCTGGTGTTCAGTGCTATGGCTCGGTGTTGGGTGTTCAGTGTTGGGGTTCAGTGTTGGGATTCAGTGTTGGGGGTTCAGTGTTGGGTGTTTTGTGTTGGTGGTTCAGTGTTGGGGGTTCAGTGCTGGGGTCCAGTGTGGGGGTTCAGTGTTGGGGTTCAGTGTTGGGGTTCAGTTTTGGTGTTCAGCATTGGGAGTTCAGTGGTGGGGTTCAGTGGTGGCGTTCAGTGTTGGGGTTCATTGGTGGTGATTCGGTTTTGGGGTTCAGTAGTGGGGGTCAGTGTTGTGGTTCACTGTTTGGGTCCAGCGGTAGGGACTCAGTGTTGGGGGTTCAGTGTTGGGAATCAGTGTTGGTGGTTCTGTGTTGGTGGTTCAGTGTTGGGGGTTCAGTGCTGGGGTTCAGTGTTGGGGTCCAGTGTTGGGGTTCAGTGCGGGAGTTCAGTGCTGGGGTTCAGTGCTGGGGGTTCAGTGTTGGGGTTCAGTATTGGGGGTTCGGTGTTAGGTTTCAGTGTTCAGGGTTAGTGTTGGGGTTCAGAGCTATGGCTCGGTGTTGGGGTTCAGTGATGGGGGTTCAGTGTTGGGGGTTCAGTGTTGGGGGTCCAGTGTTGGGAATCAGTGTTGGGCTTCATTGTTGGGGGTTGTGTGGTGGTGGTCCAGTGTTGGGGGTTCAGTGTTGGGGTTCAGTGTTGGGGTCCAGTGTGGGGGTTCAGTGAGGGTGTTCAGTGCTGGGATTCACTCTTGTGGGTTCAGTGGTGGGGTTCAGTGCTGGGAGGTCAGTGCTGGGGTTCAGTGTTGGGTGTTCAGTGTTGGGGTTCAGTGTTGGTGCTCAGCATTGGGAGTTCAGTGTTGGGGTTCAGTGTTGGGGTTCATTGGTGGGGTTCATTGGTGGGGGTTCGGTGTTGGGGTTCAGTGTTGGGTGCCAGTGTTTTGGTTCATTGGTGGGGTTCATTGGTGGCGGTTCGGTGTTGGGGTTCAGTGTTGGGGATTCAGTGTTGGGGTTCAGTATTGGGGTTCAATTTTGGGGATTCAGTGTTGGCGGTTCAGTGTCGGGGATTCAGTGTTGGGGTTCAGTGTTGGGGTTCAGTGTTGGGTGTTCAGTGTTGGGGTTCAGTGTTGGGCGTTTGTCAGCATTGGGGGGTCAGTGTTGATGTGTTCAGTGTTGGGGGTTCAGTGTCGGGGCTGGTCAGTGTTTGGGGTTCAGTGTTTGGGGGTTCAGTGTTGGTGTGCAGTGGTGGGGTTTAATGTTGGGGTTCAGTGTTGGACTGGTCCGTTTTGGGGGTTCAGTGTTGGGTGTTCATTGTTGGGGGTTCAGTGTTGGGGATTCAGTGTTGGGGGTTCAATGTTGGGTTTAGTGTTGGGGGTCAGTGTTTGGGGGTGTCAGTGTTGGGGTTCAGTGTTGGGGGTTCGGTGTTGGGGGTTCAACTTTGGGGTTCAGTGTTAGGGTTCGGTGCTGGGATTCGGTGTTGGGGTTCAGTGGTGGGGGTTCAGTGTTGGGGTTCAGTGTTAGGGTTCAGTGTTGGGTTTCAGCGTTAGGGGCTCAGTTTTGGGGTCCCATGTCGGGGTTCTGTGTTGGGGGTCCAGTGTTGGGTTTCAGTATTGGGTTCAGTGCTGGGGTCCAGTGCTGGTGTTCAGTGCTATGGCTCGGTGTTGGGTGTTCAGTGTTGGGGTTCAGTGTTGGGGGTTCAGTGTTGGTGGTTCAGTATTGGGGGTTTTGTGTTGGTGGTTCAGTGTTGGGGGTTCAGTGCTGGGGTTCAGTGTTGGGGTCCAGTGTTGGGGTTCAGTGCGGGAGTTCAGTGCTGGGGTTCAGTGTTGGGGGTTCAGTGTTGGGGTTCAGTATTGGGGGTTCGGTGTTAGGTTTCAGTGTTCAGGGTTAGTGTAGGGGTTCAGAGCTATGGCTCGGTGTTGGGGTTCAGTGGTGGGAGTTCAGTGTTGGGGGTTCAGTGTTGGGGGGTTCAGTGTTGGGAATCAGTGTTGGACTTCATTGTTGGGGGTTGTGTGGTGGTGGTCCAGTGTTGGGGGTTCAGTGTTGGGGTTCAGTGTTGGGGTCCAGTGTGGGGGTTCAGTGAGGGTGTTCAGTGCTGGGATTCACTCTTGTAGGTTCAGTGGTGGGGTTCAGTGCTGGGAGGTCAGTGCTGGGGTTCAGTGTTGGGTGTTCAGTGTTGGGGTTCATTGGTGGGGTTCATTGGTGGGGGTTCGGTGTTGGGGTTCAGTGTTGGGGGCCAGTATTGGGGTTCAATGTTGGGGGTCAGTGTTAGGGGCTCGGTGTTGGGGGTTCAGTGTTGGTGTTCAGTGTCAGGGTTCAGTGCTGGGGGTCAGTATTGGTGGTTCAGCGTTAGGTTCAGTGTTCAAGGTTTAGTGTTGGGGTTCAGTGCTATGACTCGGTGTTGGGGTTCAGTGTTGGTGGTCCAGTGTTGGGGGTTCACTGTCGGGGTTCAGTGTTGGGGTCCAGTGTGGGGGTTCAATGTTGGGTTCAGTGCTGGGGTTCACTCTTGCGGGTTCAATGTTGGGGTTCAGTGCTGGGAGGTCAGTGATGGGGTTCAGTGTTGGGGTCCAGTGTGGGGGTCCAGTGTTAGGGTTCAGTGCGGGAGTTCAGTGCTGGGGTTCAGTGTTGGGGCTCAGTGCTGGGAGGTCAGTGATGGCGTTCAGTGTTGGGGTCCAGTGTGGGAGTCCAGTGTTGGGGTTCAGTGCGGGAGTTCAGTGCTGGGGTTCAGTGTTGGGGTTCAGTTTTGGTGTTCTGCATTGGGAGTGCAGTGTTGGGGTTCAGTGGCAGTGTTCAGTGTTGTGGGTTTCAGTGTTGAGAATCTGTGTTGTGGGTTTTGTGTTGGTGGTTCAGTGCTGGGGTTCAGTGTTGGGGTCCAGTGTGGGGGTTCAGCGCAGGAGTTCAGTGCTGGGGGTCCAGTGCTGGGGGTCAGTATTGGGGTTTCAGTGTTAGGGTTCAGTGTTCAGGGTTAGTGTTGGGGTTCAGTGCTATGGCTCGGTGTTGGGGTTCAGTGGTGGGGGGTTCAGTGTTGGGGGGTCAGTGTTGGTGTTCAGTGTTGGGGTTTAATGTTGGGGTTCAGTGTTGGACTGGACCGTTTTGGGGGTTCAGTGTTGGGTGTTCATTGTTGGGGGTTCAGTGTTGGGGATTCAGTGTTGGGGGTTCAATGTTGGGTTTAGTGTTGGGGGTCAGTGTTGGGGTGTTCAGTGTTGGGGGTCGGTGTTTGGGGGTGTCAGTGTTGGGGGTTCAACTTTGGGGTTCAGTGTTAGGGTTCGGTGCTGGGGTTCGGTGTTGGGGTTCAGTGGTGGGGGTTCAGTGTTGGGGTTCAGTGTTAGGGTTCAGTGTTGGGTTTCAGCGTTAGGGGCTCAGTTTTGGGGTCCCATGTCGGGGTTCTGTGTTGGGGGTCCAGTGTTGGGTTTCAGTATTGGGTTCAGTGCTGGGGTCCAGTGCTGGTGTTCAGTGCTATGGCTCGGTGTTGGGTGTTCAGTGTTCGGGTTCAGTGTTGGGGGTTCAGTGTTGGTGGTTCAGTATTGGGGGTTTTGTGTTGGTGGTTCAGTGTTGGGGGTTCAGTGCTGGGGTCCAGTATGGGGTTCAGTGGTGGGGTTCAGTGCTGGGAGGTCAGTGCTGGGGTTCAGTGTTGGGTGTTCAGTGTTGGGGTTCAGTGTTGGTGCTCAGCATTGGGAGTTCAGTGTTGGGGTTCAGTGTTGGGGTTCATTGGTGGGGTTCATTGGTGGGGGTTCGGTGTTGGGGTTCAGTGTTGGGTGCCAGTGTTGGGGTTCATTGGTGGGGATCATTGGTGGCGGTTCGGTGTTGGGGTTCAGTGTTGGGGGTTCAGTGTTGGGGTTCAGTATTGGGGTTCAATTTTGGGGATTCAGTGTTGGCGGTTCAGTGTCGGGGATTCAGTGTTGGGGTTCAGTGTTGGGGTTCAGTGTTGGGCGTTTGTCAGCATTGGGGGTGTCAGTGTTGATGTGTTCAGTGTTGGGGGTTCAGTGTCGGGGCTGGTCAGTGTTTGGGGTTCAGTGTTTGGGGGTTCAGTGTTGGTGTTCAGTGTTGGGGTTTAATGTTGGGGTTCAGTGTTG